>NC_142026.1:25958788-26276288 GCF_982192425.1 Myodes glareolus | reverse complement strand
TGATTCTTGCTTTTTTCCATTATAGCTCTGCCCTGGGGTTATTTTAGATTTTTCTCTCATGAAATGACATTTTAATACATTATGCTGTACCTAGGGTTAAATACCATAGCTGTAAACCAAGACTTTCTGAGCAAAAGTAAGAATTGTAAATCACCAAGGACAGCTTTTATCCCATTGAGGGGTGATGTGGCCCCTGTTCACCGGATCATTCCAGAAAGTGAAAGTTTCATAAATAACCTAGCTGCATCAGACTATTGAATGAGACTGAATAGCAACATAGCGACCACAGCAATCACTAAGTCCCCAGAGCCAAAAGCAGGAACGGGCTTGGGAAATTACCGGGAAGGCTCGTAAGCGAGGAGTCTGTGCACTGGTCTAACAACAGGAAGTTCTGAGTTTAGACATTTGAGTACAACAGATTTGCACTCCTTTCTCAACTCTCTCCTGGCAAACCTCTTCCCCCAGAACTTTACTAGGAGATAAGAAGTTGACCATGACGCGCCATGTCCCCTGTGGCTATTCAATGACAGACCCTAGCTTGTGCCTTAGTTCATTTTCATAGCATTCAGTGAGATCTGCTGTATTCTTAGTGTCACATCCAGTGTTGAAATGTCCCTGGAATAGGCAGGCCTGTTCTTGCCCACCTCCCGTCTGTGAGGTAGATGAATGCTGGTCCAATTCTGTCATTTGTATAAGTGCAACCACTGGTGTTGAGACACTGAATACCTCCCCACGTTTTATAGACTATGCTAACTAAAGTATTTGCTTTCTCTTGTTATTAAGTTTTCACACCTCATTAGGTAGTACATTTATTTGAAAGGAAATATTTATGCCCTGGACTTCCATAGGAAACTAGTACCACTTGCCATAAATGAAAGAAGGCAATAGAAATAAAACTGGTGGGGAGGAGTTCTTAAATTATTATTTCTGAGGTCCCTAACATGGAGTCAGTATACTAAAAGGAGGATCAGCATGTAAGATGTTCACAGGATACTGGCATAATATTGACCATATTCTGTCTGATACCAACATAGAAGGGAATTCACGTGAAGATACAGTTTTCATTATTAGGCAAGATAAACACATACGAAGCTACATCTACTCACTCCCTAGAGTTAGCTCCTGCGACACTGAGTCTCACCCATATTTTAAAGTCATTGGTCAGACTAAATCTGGCTCATTGAATATGCTTTTCTTAGCTGGCCTCCACATGAGTAGACAACCAATTGCCACTTGAGGCTCTGCATTCTTTTTCCTGTACCTTTGCCAAGCATTAAACCCGACACAGACCATTTGTGTGAGAGAATGAAGAGCCTTTATTTTTCACACTTGAACTTACAGGGCCCATAGGCAGTGCTTGCGAGGACTCTTATTGGTGTAATCCTGGGAATGCATACTGGGCAAGAAGAACACTGTGCTCAACTTCCACACCCATTGGTTGAGGGACATTCACATGTAGGAACAACCTACATCCTGGGGTGTTGCGAATGTGTGTGAAAAGATGTGCAGGGACTTGTGGGGTTCTCTTTATGGCACAGAGGTGATCTTGAGGTAGGTAAGCATAGGCAATAGTTTAGCAACCTGGGACTCTGCTTGGTTTGGGCCATGCACATACCCCTCTTCTAATAATGCCCTTGGCAGTTTGAAACCCCTTCCCATATCTACTATGTTCACATACCCCTTTCTGTACAATGCGCCTAGAAACTTATCTAGTAATTTAGGATCTTTCACCTGCATTTGGCTATATGCCTACCTCACTCTGTACAATAGAATAAGTTTCTCTCCATGTTAAACACTCAAACTTAGACGGATTGTGTTTGATCATATTGATATGTCTGAGCATGAAGATAGCGAAATCCAACATAGATAAGTTTTGGGTGGGTGTGAAATAAAGCAAAATTGTGTCTTCCAGTGAACTTATAGGGGAAAATCTCCTATTTGCCATCTTATTTCTATATATAATTAAGAATGTATATGATTAAATGACAAGCATTATGGTGAGGAATATATGCAGCAGACAAGGGCTATATAATTTAAGCTGTCAATCAGAATAGAGTGCCTAAACTACATTCCTAGTAACCAGTCTCCCCTTTCTTTAAATCCCATTAAAAGAAGCCCAAGTAGTAACTCAGGACCCTTGAGTACATTCACTCACGTGACCTGCTGTCAATCTTGACAGTGTATTACTATCTAAACTGAACATCGCTTTGCTTTGAGCAAAGTATTCTTGTGATTTTGCAGTCCTGGGTGAGGGGTGCCTTTATTTCATTCCTGAATAAGGCAACAAGAACCTGTAGACAGCTAACCCAGACCCTAAGTGCTAGGAATGACCAAGGAGTTCCATACTTTCTTGGTATGACTTAGGCACATTCTCTGCTTTAAGGGCACTCA
This sequence comes from Myodes glareolus, assembly GCF_982192425.1. NCBI lineage: Eukaryota > Metazoa > Chordata > Mammalia > Rodentia > Cricetidae > Myodes > Myodes glareolus. Next base: position 26,273,897 of record NC_142026.1, on the reverse strand, counting down.
AGGAGCTAGTAATTGTCATTGGGAAAAAAATATTAGGAATGAGTAGACTTCACACAAATATTTTCAATTAATTAAAATTAATTTCTTTAATATCTCAAATGTATTTCTCACCCTTCTTCTCCTCCCATTACCTCCCTCCCTCCAACCCTACTCCAATCCACTCCTCCTCTGTTTCTGTTCAGGAAGGGGCAGCTCTCCCATGGGTATCAACAAAGCATGGCATATCAAGTTGTGCTAAGACTAAGCTCCTCCCCTTATATTAAGGCTGAGCAAGGCAGTCAAGAATGAGGAATAAGTTCCCAAGAAATAGTCAAAGCATTAAGGACAGCTCCTGCTCCCATTGTTAGGAGTCCCACAAATAGACGAAGCTACACACAGTCACATATATGTAGAGGGTCTAGGTTGGTCCCATGCAGGCTCCCTGATTGTTGGTTCAGACGGTGAGTTCCTGTGAGCCAGGTTAGTTGTTTCTATGAGTTTTTCTGTAATGTCCGTGACCCCTCAGGCTCCTGCAATTCTTCCCTCTCTTCAACAGGATTCGCCAAGCTCAGCCTAATGCTTGGTTGTTGGTCTCTACATCTGTTTCCATCAGTTTGGATGAAGGCTTTCTGATGACAGCTGGTTGGAGTAGCCACAAACCTGATCGCAGGGGATGACCAGTTCAGGCTCTTGCTAGGAGTCTTAATTACAAGGTCACCGTTGGAGATGTGTGGAGTTTCCCTTGCATCAGGGTTCCACTTGACCCTGAAATGCTCCCCAATTTCCAATCATCTCTCTCAGAACTTTCCCCCTCTGCCCAGCCCAACCCAATCCCTCAAGTTCCCATCCCCAACCACCCCTAGTTTACCCAGATCTCTTCGATTTCCCTTCCCAGGGAGATTCATGAGTCTCACCTTGGGTTCTTCTTGTTACCTGGCCTCTCTGGGTTTGTGGATTGTAGATGTTTATCCTCTACTTTACAGTTAATATCTACTTAAGAACGAGTACATACCTCTGGGAATATATTATCTCCCACAGGATGATTTTTTTCTAGTTCCATCTATTTACCTTTAAATTTTCTGTTGTCATTGTTTTTAACAGCCGAGTGATTCTCCATCGTGTACATTATCATATTTTCTTTATTCATTCTTCAGCTGAGGGTCATCAAGGTCATTTCCACATTCTGGCTATTATGAATGAACCTGCTATGAACATAGTTGAGCAAGTGTCCTCATGGTATGACTGGACATCCTCTGGGGATATGTTTTTCTTCCAGCCTCTACCTAGCCCTTCCCTCACCTTCCCTTTCCCTCTGTTTCTCTGCCCCTCCATTTATTTCTCTTCTATTTTCTTTACCTCTCCCTTTCCTTTGTTCCCTAGGGAAAGATAAATGCATTCCACAGTCTCCAATCATGCACATGCTTTCTTCATGGGTCCTGGTGCTGGTTGAGCATAGCTGACCACAAGAATGAATGGAAGCCAGTCTTACAAAGCAAAAGTAGGGGTGGATCTCAAGATGAAGATTCTAGAACAAATGAATGACTTAGACTTCAATCACTCCATCTGGGTGGTTGTGGTGACATATTCAGTAGTATGTAATTTATGTCATATGTCAAAATGGATGAAAAAATCATGTTGAAAGGGCAGCCTCATGGCTGGGGATATCTATCTGCTCATAAAGTGCTTGCCATGAACGCTTGTATTGATACCACAGAACCTACATACAAAGCCAGGTGTGATGGGACATGCCTGTAATCATAGTGCTGTTGACACCTGGTGGTTCCCTGGAACTCTGGCCAGTCAGTTTATATACTTGGAGGGCTTTATGTCAATGAGGAAACAAAGAACCAAAGACTTTTCAAACAAAAACTTTCAGACAAAGAACCAAACCAAGGTGGATGACTTGCGCGCAGCGTATGTGTACACACATGCGCGCGCACGCACGCACACACGCACACACACACACACACACAGAGATCAAAAGGGAGAAAAATGAACTTGAAAGGTAAACATATTGCCAATGATGGGAGATACCTGTTTGTGTAATTCAACAAATATCTGTAAAGCCATTTCTTTGGGTGGATAGAAACAAGCCTAATTAGTATGCTTTTAATTTTTTAAAATTACACTTTTTCATGTGTGTTTACATATGCATGCGGATGTGCACACTCCCCATAGTGAACACGTAGGTCTCAGAGGACAGCCTGTTCTCTCCTTCCACAATGAAACAATGAAAGTTTAGGCAATTGAACTCAGATCATCAGGCTTGGTGACAGCTACCTTGACTGACTGAGCCATCTAGATGACCCCAGAATGGGTTTTTAATAGAGAGAAGTTAGAGGGGGAAGAAAATATAGAGGTCTGAGTTTGGCTCCAGAGGGAATGAGAGAAAGTAGCAGTTGCAGAGGGGGAATGGAAGAGGTAAACTTAAGCCGTGGAAAACAATGGGATGTTTTATCTTTAGAGATAAAACCTAGAAAAGAAATGGTAGAGAGAAGAATGGCATCTCATGTAGATGGGAAGTGATGGAGTCAGAGTGTAAGACTGATGAGTGGTTCCTGTGGTTAGAGTGGGTTATCTAGGAGAAGCAAGGCGTGGCAGAGTCTCAGACGTGGGTAGATGCTGAGAGACTTGTGAGTCTCTGCTGAGCTCGGACAGACTCTCATCTGCGTGCATGAGTTTCTTCAGAGGGAAGAAATCCCTCAGCTTCCTTGCATGGCAACTGAGGTCGCACACATGAGTTCTTGGGGTTCTAGAGGTTCTTGGGGACTCAGAACCTATGGGAGATGGGAAATGACTGTGAGTAAAAAGGCTGACAAATTCCTAGATCTATGTCGCAAGATGAAGACTCAGGAGCAGCAAAGATGCAGTTCTAGCCCCAATCTAAAGCCCCAAGAATCTGGAGAGCCGGCTGTGAACATTCTAGATCAAAAGCTAGTAGGCTTGAGATCCACAAAAAACGGAGAGCTCAGTCAGCAAGAGGCTGATGGGCCAGCCTGAGAACAAGGAGGAGGGACTTCCTCTTAACTGTAGCTAATACTTTGTTTTCTTAGGCCTCAACCTAGTAGATGGGCCATCTGCTTTACTCTGTCTACTAATAGAAGCGTCTGTAAATCTTGCCTCGAAGTACCTTTAAAGATACCCAAAATGGTGTTTGATGACATATTTGGGTCCCATGACCCAGTTAGGTTGATACATGGCAGGAACTATCACAATGGCTTACAAACAGCAGAATTTTTTCCCCAGTTAAGAATGTGAGACAATGAGATGTTCGTTCCTTCTGTGGAACAATCTATTCCATGCCTTTCCCTCTGCTTCTGGTGCTTGCTGGTGATCTTTAGCCTTCCTTGCCTTGTAGACATGCCCTTGTAGTCCTGACGTGATGTGTTTACAATAGAGTTCATCTTCATCTAGGATAGCCTCACTTTTACTTGATTATTCCTGTGACAGCTTTATGTCCAAATAACGCCACATATTTAACAGTCATGCATAAAGCAAGGGAAGAGTTGATTGAAGGAGTGCAGTAAGATTGGCCAACAGTGGGGACTGCCCACTTGGCTTGTGAACTGTACATAGAACCATTTAGCTTGTTTGCATTTATCCAGCCAGGGGCAGCTGTGGGCATGCATCCATGACTTAGGCAGAAAGTTGTTTTGAAAGTCTTCTTTTTCCAAGGAATTTTAATGCAGTCATCATTAAGCATATATGACAGGGTTTTGCTATGATGGCTGTCCTTGGAAAGTACGAAAGACTGAGGATGTGAAAGGGTGAGTCATGGAGGACAGGTGACAGAAGAATGAGTTGAGGTCACTGAGTGCCTGAAGATGGTGGGAGTCTATGGCTTTCATGAGAGTCAGCTGACGGAACAGGAGATGGTGGACAGTGTCGGATGCTTAAGACAGAGCTGTGCCCAGTGTTCTTTCTCTGCTCAGAGTTCAAATGTGTTTCCCCGAACTACTCTAACACAGGTCTAGGAGACATCTTTTACTACTTAAAAGCATATTCTGTGTGTTTTGGAGAATTTTGTTTCCAAGTGGAACTCAGATGCTATAGAGAACGCACGCATGCGCACACACGCGCGCACGCACGCAGTACGCACATGCGCACTTGTGTGTGCGTGGACTCAAACACACACTTCCCATACCTATCCTTCTTCTCCACATGTGCAGCTGTGTCCATTATCAGCATCTTCCCCCAGAGTACTTCATCCACCACAGTTGAGGGATCTCTTTTGTCACATCACAACACCACAGTCACCCAGAGGTCATAGTTTACGCCAGGCTTTATTCTTCCGCATGCCTCTAAATTTGAAGACGATTGTGATGACACATAACTGCCACCCCGGACACTTCCACCTCTCTATAGACCCTCTGTGCTTCGCTTGTTTATGCCGCGCTCCCTCTTAGTGTCTGATGACCACTGGTCTATTTTCTCTCTATAGCTTTCGGTTTTCCAGAATGCCACATGGTTAGGATCGTTACAGTTGGCAGCTCACCCAGAGTAGCTCCTTCACTTAGCAATATGCATGTAAGTTCCCCTTTGCTTCTCCAACCGTGTCATTCAGTCTTCTTTCTGAGGTGAAGTCAAGGGGTGATTAACTTTCCCTGCAAACAGTAATGGGTGCGTGTTAGCAAGGCTCGCTTAGTTCTTAGGTCTTCATCACGTGAGTGACAGGCATTTATGGTAATGTCTGCAGAGAGAAATAAGACAGAGTGTCATTTCTGAGCTCTTCCGTTGCGGTTCGGTGGTCCACATCTTTAAATACATTTAAATTTGCACGCCAAGGGTACAGAAGGGATTTGAATCTATTTATGCTCAGCGGTGATGTCTTGGAGAACTATCCAGAGAAATGATACCAGGGTAACTTCTGCCCTTCACTCTCATCTTGCCATTTAAAAGAAGAAGAGCTGATTTCAAAAGTATATTGACAATAGGTTAATCTTGTCATACCCTTACTTCAAATATTTATTGGCTTCTAAGGATCTGTGGAATATTCTCTCTTGACCTGATCCACTGTTTTCCAATTCTTAGTTTCTGCAGTCACCTTTTGGTTTTGTCTATTTCATTCACACTAGACTGCCCACTACTGTTTCTCAAATATACATTTATTTCTTTGAGATCCCTCTTCAGAAGGCTTCCTTCTGTCACATGGTAAGCATAATGCTAGCACAAACTTAAGAAGTAATAACTATTACTCCATCTGTATGCACACAGATTAGACACTTCATAAGGTTTATTAGCTTCTAACAAACTTCAATGTCCCTAACACTTGAAATTATATTGGACGCTAAGCTAGGTCCTTATACACATCAGTCATGTTGGCAGTCTAGAACACAGTGAGACTATGTAAAGATTTTGCAACTGATGAAGCAGACGTTTAAAACATGAAGGGGACACCTGATTGTATATCTCTATGTAAAGTGCATGTGGTTGTAACTGTCCAGTTTGTTAGCACTGAAAAATCAGCCAGGCCCTTTGATGGTCCCTCTCTCCCTCTCTTTCTTGCTCTCTCTCCCTCTCTCCTCCCCCTCTCTCTTTCTCTCCTCCCTCCCCCCTTTCTGTGTGTGTGCGTGTGTGTGTTTGGCACTGATTTTGGTTTACGCCTCCTGAGAGTAGAACCCTTCAGCGGAGACTCTGCTGAGCAGAAAACAGACAAAGTGAGACGGGTTGGATGGAGTTGTTTCTCACCAAAGGACCTTGTGACCAAGGAGAATTCAGCCTCCCATGTTGCTTCAATTAGGGCCAAATTCAAGGCAAACAAATGGCAGGCACGCGCGCGTAGCTGCCTTGTGAATCAACTCAGCAGGATGTGTTCTTGCCGAGTGAGATAAAACCTGTCATTTACCTTGTATCTAGCTAGATACTTTTGCTTTTGAGAGAGAGGAAGAGAGAGCGAGAGAGAGAGAGAGAGAGAACTTGGAATCTTGCATGGTTGTGTTTTACAAGAGGGAAAAAGACAAATTCTAACAGGTAAGTAGTGGCAAGCAGTCCATATATCCTTAAAGATGTTACCCTGCCTTCATAAATGGTAAAAAGGACTTCAGAGTGCCCTTCATCTGAAACTTCCATTTGAGTCTCCTGCAGTTCCATCAACTTCTCTCTTTCTTGATGGTATTTGTTTTTATCACCTAATTTTGAACAGTCTGGGCTGTGATGAAAATCATCAGCCCCGGGCATCTGATAATGTCTGAGCAGGGACAGAGTGGGTGAGCTCTGTTTCCTGGTCACCTAGTAGGGTTGATAAAATCCATTTTAGCTCCTGGCCTGCAGGCTTTTTCTGAAAAAACCATGCTATTCATTGACTGTTTTGTTTGTTTCTCTTTTATGTCCGGCTTAGGGGGATCCCAGGGCACACACACTTTCCTTGTGGGAATGCAGGTGTGGTTGGTACGGCACCTCAGTTTGAGGAGAGATAGCACTGGATCCTAAGTCCTAGGATTTGCTGGGTTTTGGGATGTAAAGGGAAGAGTCTAACCTTCCATTCCCAGACACACTCAAAGTGGAGGGCTAAGTAGAGAGTGAGCCAGTGGTCAAAGGGAACATGTGTAAGGTCTTTGGACCACGTTTTCATGTCTGACCTTTTCTGAGAGGATCTGGTTCAGGGTTGGGGCCATTGTCTCCATGAAATCAGACAGAGCTTTGCTCTGAGGTCAGCCTGGCTCCTCTCCTGAGGACTTGAGTGTTTCCTTTTTGCTCTCCCCTGACTGACACTCACTGAACTGAGACAGGGCTTGTAAGTGCTTGCTGGAGCTCACCTGCTTCATGCTAATGTGGCTCCACAATGGGCTGATGCTATGATCATCCCTGTCTCTAGATGGCAAGCCCATGTCTCAGGGGTTAAATAGGCTCCCAAGTTTGGGCATTTAGAAGTAGGGTAGGTATTTAAGTTTGGCTAACCTGGAGGAGGAATGTTTCTTCTGAAGTTCTTTCTGGCACGTGGTAGATAGTTTTATTGCCTTTTGTTAACTGCCTGATCGAAGAAAAATAAAAACCAGAAAAATATCATATAAATTTAATATTTGATTTGTAAGTCTTATGTGGTGTCTTTCTCTTCATCCTAGTATGATTGACTAATACAGAAACAGCAGTGGATGGCAGACATCCACCCATAACGGTTGAAATGACAGCATTACAGGGAAAGATCTTGTACTATTAGGTGTCGCTGTCATTATCAGCATCAGCAAGAGTCTGTGAGATTTTCTTGAATGTTAGCTTTTGAATGTGGGGACTTGGCTACCTAATTGAAATAACATATAGCGAAGGCTGCACTGGCAATAGCATGCTGGATCCAGGAATTGAAAAGCATATGCCTCCAGGGCAAAGTCAGCTGGGTGTGTGACTGAGTTGAGTCAAATGGAACCAATTAATGTTGACTGGCTTGTGGACTTAAGGTTTGTTTACCAAGTCCATTCGCTGGTGGGAAGTCAAGTTTCTTTATCTTTCTTGTTTGTAATTTAATTTGCTAATTGGCTTTTGAAAGTTTGTGGGAACTTTGGGTTAAGCTGCAGAAATCCAGATTTTTTTTTTTTTATATGAGCATGTTGGAGGCAACTAAGGAAATGTAAAAGTTGTTTTAAATTTACATGCTAACTATGCACCTGTTTTCAATTTGGTGCCTTGAAAGATGTTACTTTTTGGAATACGTTCAGGGAGCCAGAGTTGTGTTTGAAGCAGAAGATGGAAGGAAGCCGGCATCGGGATGCTGAAATCCATCTTAACAAGTCACAGAATTCCCCTGGCTCTCACCCACTCTGTTGCAATCAGTAGGGGATTTTATGGGAGAAGCTGTACCCGACTTTTCACCTATCCACCTATGTAGCTGCAAAGCAGATTTCAATGGTTCCATAAAAATAATCCCTCCAATGATTCTAAATCATAGATGCGCGGGTCATGTTCCAGGTCAGCATGGGATTGAAGGTGGAGGGCGGAAGCCATGATCAACAAGAAGAGTCTTATATGTTTTAGAGGAAAAAATTAATGTTTAAAACCAGCACACCTTAAGAAACCATCCATGTGTCCCAGGATGGGTGTGTATTTCTTTCTTTCATGTCATGATGCTCTATCTCCAGACAGAGCTGAATCTGTTTGTCCTCCCAGTATTTTCAATCAGTAATGTTCTAAAATTCTCTCTTTGGCCTACTTTTTAAAAGTTGCTTACTATGTGAATGTATTTATCATTTTTCCTGTCTCTTAGAAATATGGTATTCTTGTTTATGGAAACCTAGGATGGTTTTATTTACAAGTTAATTGGGTCATTAACCAGAGTAACCTTGTTTAAAAAATTGTTTTTGACAAGAAAAAAGGGACTTTTTTTTCCTCCTAATTAGTGACTTGGTCACTTAAGAACCAACTCCCTATTTACCCAATGCCTGTTGTTTTAACTTCGGCCCATTGTGCTTTAATCTGCAGCTGCTTTGGCTGGCAGTCGCGACTCTGCCGTTCCTGGCTGGCTTCTCTAGCAGCCTGGCTGCTCAGGCTACAGTCCGGTGGGAATTCTGTCCCCACAGCACCAGCTCTACTACTGCCACTAACTGTAGCTTTAACTAAATCTCTATCATTTCATTTATAAATAAGACTCCAGAGTCAAAGGCTGTGGTGAATACCTGCTAGCTCCGAGAGGCTGAGTCGCGTTTAGCTAACCTTCTCTCCTTGCTGGTTGTCTCCGAAAGAGAGCGTCCTTCTGCTCCACCAATCAGAAGAATCTGCACCACTCCAAATCCGCCCCCTGATGCTTCCAGTGCATCACCCTATCTCTTACAGATGCCCTTGATGCTCTATGACTGCTTCTGTCCACTAGCCGCTAACTTGACCTCCTGACCCAGGGTTAATTTTGCAAATTATCTCTGGCCAATGCAAATGCAAACTCAGGGTTCACAGTGTGATCGAATATCCCCCGACAATCACTTGCTCAAGCTTTAGGCCGTGGGACATGTGAACATCAGTGAACAAAGCCTGCTTCGGACTGGAAGGCAAATGTGTAGTAGACCCATGTGAGTTGGTTAAGTTTGAGTGATGGCTACAAACAAGTTCTGGTGTTTGTTTGTTTGTTTGTTTGTTTGTTTTGGGTGTGTTTCAAATTAATCTCAAGGTTGGTTACTTAGGACAGCAAGCAATAATTTATTGTGCCAGAACTCTTCAATTTGGACAGGGCTCCCGAGGACAGCTGGGGCGGTTCATTTGGAAACTGTGGTCTGCTTCAAGATGGGAGTTTCAAGAGCCGGTGGTGTTTTAGAGGAATAGCGGCCTTTCAGAATGGTTTTCTCGGGCTGTGAATTGTCTAGTGCTGGTTAGGAACTAAGATGGTCTATCCTGCTTAATCCTTCTTTATGTCTCCCCCATGGGGATGTTTGCAATTCATCGCAGCATAGCAGATGGATTTTCAGTTTACTGGTTGCACTGGGAGGGGGTCTTCTCTGACAGTAGGTATATCAAATAAGTCACAGCCAAATTGACCTCTTTTCTCTTGTCTATATAAGTTGTTTGTTTTAGTACCCATTGGTATTTCTCCGTGTTCCTTAACTTGTATTACTCTTTTGTTATTATTTAATGCACTTTCAATGGGTATGCCTTTTAGTGCTTGGTTAAAGATGAGAGGCATTTTGGGATTTATAATGGAAACGTTTGTAACATAGAACAATAGCATGTGTAAAGCATAAATGTAGTATTTCAGTCTCATGGGTGGTGGGGAGGTGTCTGGGGGAGAAGACACTGTCCATGAAAGCTCAACTGAAGGGACAAATAATGTAAGGAACTTTGAGGAATAGCTGTAGATTCGTTTGTCCTCTTCTGTAGAGCAGATTCCAATCCCAGGAGTCAAATGCCATTATCCATCCTTTTGCACTTGAGGCTCTTTCATTTACCCTTCTTTACAGCCTCTTTCAGCTGGTTGTAAGAGACCTGCTCCTCTTCCTACCTTATCTAACACAGAGATACTGGGGCTGTATGCCACATAGGTACGAAATGGCCCACAATCAACATTTAGTAGCCTGGATTAAAGTGGAAGGAGAGACATGGGTCTGTCTTAGTTCAGGGGTCTTCCTGAAGTTGTCCCTGAGATAAAGGATTGAATACTAATAGTTGCTTGTTCTCAATAGGAAGAGCCAGTTTAGAGGAAGGAAGAGGATAGCGGGAGACACCATGATACGGTCGCTGTAAAGCTGGCTGTTGTAGGAATGTGGGCAGTGCAATCCTTAGAAAATGATTCAGTAATATGAAAGATAAAACAATAATAAACAAACAAACAAAAAGTCACCATCCCCAACTCAGAGCTAAACCAATGGAAGTACGTAGTAGCTGATGTAGGAATCTATATTCTCATTTTTTCATTCATTGGTTGAGAACTCCAGGGATGTGAATCAAATTATATATAAAATTATAAAAATGTCTATAAAGTAAACATATAAAAAGTATACCTTCTTCTATGGTTTTGGAAGGAGTCTTATGTGCACAGGTAAGGGAGTCAATAGTTCTGGCTCCGTTCTGTCTTTGTGCTTTGTTATTAAAACAACCTGAGAAATGAGGATGAATGACCTCTGGAAATGGATGGCTCTCAACTGCGGCATCCCTGGTTGAAGTTCTGCTCCGTGAAAACAGGAAACACAGCTGCCCTGTTCAACTTTGTGTGCGTCAAAGAGTGACTGACTCACTAAATAAGAGGATTAATGAATTTGACTCAATAACTCACCATGGAAATTTAAGAGGTGTGCCTTTTATTGTGTCAATTCAAGGGAGACATGTGTTGTGGAATAGAATGTCTGTTTAACCATATAAAAATGTGCTGCATTTGTTTGTGTTGCAGAATAGTTGTTTAACTATGTAAAGACATGTTGCATTTGTTTATGTCATGCTTGCTTAATTATGTAAAGTTGTTTTGCTTTGGTTTTTGCTGCATTTAACTATGTAAAGATGTGTTGCTGTTTTACCTTGCTTACTTGCTTACGGCACCTGACTGGTCTAAAAGAAGCTGAATGGCCAATAGCTAGCCAGAGCAGGGATAGGTGGGGCTGGTAGGCAGAGAGAAAAGGGACCAGCCAGCCGGGGCCAGCCAACCAGACATGGAGGAAGCAGGAAAACAGGATGGATAGTATGTAGATGAGATAAATGAGCCTCGGGGCAGCAATAGATGAATAGAAATGGCTCCATTTAAGTTAAAAAGTAGCTAGCTAGAAACAAACCTAAGCTAAGATGGATCATTTGTAATTAATAAGAAGTCTCCCCATCATGATTTGGGGGCTGGTGGTCCAAGAAAGCTCAGCTACAGATATGGCTGTTGGTAATGAGCCCTAACAGGTGTTAGGTGTCCTTGGCCTTTCTAACCTCATAGAAATAAATCAACTAACCATTAAGTAAGCTGTTGTTGCTGGCAGCCTGAGCTCCTTATTGAACCACTTTTAATTTTTTGTGACCCTGCAGCCTAGAGTTCGTGCACACTGAGTTCATACCCCCAGGGCAGCCTAATTCCACCCGTGTCTAGTCTTGGATAGTTAGATCTAGTTAGATTCAAGAGACGTAAAAAGAGGCAATATTGATGTACAATGACCAATGAAGTATCTTTGCTTAGATGAGCATGCAACCTTGGAGGGTCTATTTTTCTTTCCTTTAATGAGACGAACTATGCCCACCACCTTTGGCATTTGTTTTAAAATACTAGATACTATTCCATCAGAATGTCACTGCATTTGGAGAAAAAGCTGAGAAAGAGGGAACGCAGTTGCAGTGAGGTCTTTTGCACAAAGGTCCTAATCCAACGTGACTACTCTCTTCACAGAGAGAAAATCTGGACACAGAGCCAGAAACAGGGAAGGTAATGTGCAAACACACAGGGGGAAGAAAGGACCCCGCATTTGGATCAATGCAACTACAAACCCAGTTTTGCTAGGGATTTCTGATAGCAGCAGTAGGACGAGGCAGGGGAGGCTTGTTCGCTAGAGCCACCAGTGAGTATGTGCGGCTCTGCTGACACCGGCTCTCCTGCTTCTCACCCCTAGATCGAGAATATGAGAAAGCCGTTGTTGAACCCAACCACTTTGTGGTATTCTGCTACACAAACTCTTCCCATGTCCTCCCCGCCCCCCTTTGCTAAAACCTTTTTCAAATAGTTGTCTCCCTTCTTTCAACTTTCTGTGCCCTTCCTTTCACACGCAGCACCCGCTGATATGTTATGTGCACTTTGAATCCTTTCTGCACCTCCTGCGCACACTCCTTTGGGAGGAAGACAGAAAGTGCCCTTCTCGGAGGGTGTGCACGTCCTCATTTTCTCGCTACCGTGGTTTGAGCTTTTCACTGACATAAAGTGAGCTGTTCCTGTGGCCAAGGCTAAGAAAGACTGGCTGCAGGGCAGCCTGCACCTTTTGCGTGCTTCTCTGTTATCCCAAAGAGCCTGGCTTGTCAGAGGGGATTTGTGAGATCTCATATCGTAACCATTGCTCACAGTCCTCATGGCACGGAGCATTCAGCATCGTCGCAGTAAATCTGTGCGTTTGGTTGTAAATTTGGACCAAACACATTGTCAAGGTGGTTTCTAGGATGGAGCAGAACAACAAAGAGATGGAAGGCGATCAAGTGGATGGAGAATTGCATGACTTGGGTGTTGTTTGCCTGGAGATGCTGCTTTAGCATTCTGGGTGCACTCTTCCTGACTCCAGTGTTTACTCGCTCACTTATTAAACATTCACCTGGTGATGATCCTGAGCTATTTTGTTCGGGACCAGCAAGATGAAAAGGGGCCAGTGTGTAAACATCATTGTGGGGTGTCTAGCCATGAAAACATTAATTATTGTGTATGTTAAAGTCCAGCCACAAGGCAGGAAGGGAAGCTGGTTCTTCTTGGACCACAGGGTGAGAGGTTGCAGAGAAGTCTAATTAATGTGACAGCAATTGAGAGGACTGTCAGCAAAATGTAGAGTGGCTCTTCCTGGAAATGTAGACAACTTCTACTTTAAATAAAGGACCCCCCCAAAGGCATTGTGTCTAGCAATTAAATCCTCCAGAGATGGCCTTGCAGCACCATGCCCTCCCCTGAGCCCTTATCAGAGTGCACTCTGACTTGCCAAAGCTCTGGCATGCTACCTTCCTGACCACTTGAAGCCCAAGGACAAAATTTATTTTTAGTTTCCTTCCAATCTGCCAGAACGATGTTTATTCCTGCATAGCCCTGTACACAAGTCTCATCTAGCACAAACCAAGTGGAAGAAAAACCAAATGTGTGTGAACAGAAACGTACTTGTGCTTATAGCACGTGTGGGCATGTGTGGAGTTCTGATGAGCGACAGGTTCACAGTCCCCAGGAGGCAAAACCTTTCAGATCAGGATGTGAAAGGTGCCCTTGGGGCTGTTCTTGGGGGACCAAAATGGAATCTTTGCGGTAATGTGAGAAAGTGTTTAAAATCTTAAGCTCATAATATTCGGGCTGATTTCTAAAGCTTGCATTGTTTTTTTGTCATTTTCATTTAAAAAAAATATATGTTTACTCAGATTTGCCCTGAGTGTCTGCCTTGGTCTCTCACTCTTTTGGAGGAAGATAAGCACACTGTGTCCTTTCTCCCTGCGCCCTTGCTTTGATTGGGTTTTCAAAGGCAGCCTTTTGTTTGTGAAGCTCTCCTCTATCAAAGAACGTCATGGATGGGATCTACTTCATCTATGCCTCAGCTGCTATTGTTACAAATAACTTACATAACACTTGGCCTGGAATCCATGTGCAGTGGCTTTTTAAATGATAGGAAATGCAAGCTAACAAAAAGAAGAAGAAAAAAAACTACAAGCAGTCCAGCAACCTAGGAATAGTTCTTATTAATACGTTTGCCTCTGTGCTTCCAGACATTTGCAAAATAGTTGTCTAAAAGGGAAATGACAAAGACTTGTGTGTGTGTTTCTGTGTGCATGCATGTGTGTGCATGGCCATGTCTCTGTGTATGTGTATGCTATGTCTACCTGTGTGCCCGAATATGTGTGTCTGTGTCTATGTGCATATGTATGTGTGTTTATGTATGCATGTGTATGTGTGTATCTCCCCCCACTCTCTTTCTCTCTCTCTCTCTCTCTCTCTCTTTCTCTCTCTCTCTCTTTCTCTCTCTCTCTCTCTCTCATGTGTGTGTGTGTGTGAGAGAGAGAGAGAGAGAGAGTTGTTACTATAGGTATAAAATGCGCTCCTTTGGGAGTAAAAATGTGTCTGTGCTGCTTTTGTTAGAGTATTAGCTGGAAATGTAAACAATATAACCCTTACATTGTATCTGACAGTTGATATATAGTAACACACATACACATGCACACACAAAGGCACACACACATACACACTCATATCCTAGTTTTCCAGGAAAGGTAGTTTATGAGAAGGCAGGAAAGGCTCAGAGAAGTATATACAAGCCAACCATAGTCAAATATTTTGATGTATAGTAGATCTAGTATTTTGGGGAGTTCTGATGCCTTCTAATTCATAGTATGATTACAATAGCATCATAAAATCAGGTATGTTAGCCAGTTCAAAAGGATGGGGTGACAGCTTTTGGTCTTCTTTAGACAGAAGCAGCAGAAGAGACCTAGGAGGGCATGCTGATTAAGAACTGAAGCAGCCATCAGCTATCTTGACAAATTCTTACATTTTAGTCATAGATGATCTCAGAGTTGATTCCTACTTCTGTAGGATTCTCTTTCTTCCTCTGGAATGGAGGAGTTGCTCAGAGTCACCCAGAAGGTATTCTCAGTACTTGTAATTCATCAAGAGAGTTGCAGGTCCCCAGATAAGTCAGCATTGACTTGGGGAGGAGGGTAGGGCTAATGTCTACGAGAAAAAGTGGTGGTGGAGAGAGGATTGCTGACCACACTAGACATGAGCTGGCATCCAGGCAGATATAAGTATCTAGTTGGAAAAAGCCAAGATTTAAAGGAACTGATAGACAATGCTGATGTGTGTTTTAGGAAATTTGATGCATATGTTCCAAATATTTTTTTGCTGTGCTTTGTTTTTTAACTTAATAAAAATAAGAGTTTTCCTACTAGCTACTGCCTAGGGTATAGAAAGCTGGAAAAAGCATTGCCTTCATCTGATTAACAAAACAAACATAGAATTAATGAAATCATAGCTTCTCTTAGACACACAGAAGGATTCATCATCATCTCCTCCATAAAGAAGTTTCTCTGATGAGGGTTGAAATTACACTATTCTATCATTATAACTATAGGTTATTAGGAATCAGTTTGACACTATGTCCCTTTAGCAGAATAATTGTAATAGGTTGTCACCTATGGCCTATGCATGGCTAGCCACAGGTTCCTGGATCCAATAATGGTGACAGATATGGGTTTCAACTTATAAAACAGGCATACAATCCAATCAGGCAGTTATTAGCTACTCCATGACATTTGTGCCGCTGCGACAACCAGCAGGCATTCATTGTCGGTCACTATCATTACCCACAGATGCATAACATCAGTGACGACCTTTCCACACCAGCCGTGTGCACAGCACCTTCCAGCAGCATGAAGGCTCGTTAGGAGGGATGAAGCTTCCCGGAGAGCACTAACTTGACATGTTCATGTTCTGTGACTTAAGCATGTGACATATTCAGCCATACGGTCTTACCGTCAAGTTCCATAGAGTAACCAAGAGCATTGTAAACAGCCGAATGTTTGGGGATCAACTGGAGGACCCTGGCTAACAAATACAAAAAAGTAACACATTCTTAGTTCTGGGCTTTTTTTATTTGTTAGCCTGTGGTGTCTAGTGGGGGCTTTGTAGCCCCATTATAGGGTAACGCTGTTTAAATTCTCTTTCTTCACGATCTTTAAGTGTTTCTAAATTCCTAGCTGTTATTATTGACAATACCTCTGATTTGGGCTTATCTGTGATTTATGGAGGTTAAGTTCAGGCTATTAATTTAGATAATGAGATCTTCCTGAAATGGTGCTGTGCCCTCATTATTGTAGTACATCAAGACGCAAGTCATGTCAGAATGGCTCATTGCGGAGGTGGTTGCCATGGTCACTGGTAGGTAATGTCTTCTACGTTCTGTAGTATTCTTTGTCGATACATCTGGGGAAATTTTTAAAGACAATAGAAAGAACTTGATTTTCATTGCATTTGACTCACTAATGATCCATGTCTGAAAACTGTGTGTTTTGCTCAATGCTGACTTTAGACTTACTGTTTTACATGTATTTGTAAAGTCTTGATTCTTATGTAGGACCAACTTCCTTCCTTCCTCTTGTCCACCTTCCTTCCCTTCCTTTCTCCTTCCCTTCCTTTCTCCCCCCACCCCAAGTTTGCCACCAAATCAGTATTATTTAGTGTTGTACATTGATTTTTATTGCCGATTATTAATTATTTTTATTTCTTCTCTGATTCTTCCATGTTAGCCAATGAAAGTTGCTTCAACTAACTTCCAGGGCTCATTTGAAATTGTTCATCCTTTTATGAGTACGTTTGTGTCTGGAATTTTGGAGTCCTTAAATGGTCACCATCTGATATAGAGGTCATTTAAGAATGGGCTCAAGTGGAATCACAAAGTTAGTCATCGTGGATTGTAAAGCCAAGAGGGCTTTGTAGTAAATGTCAGCAGCTGCCTGGAGGAGGAAAATAAAGGAGAGAGAAAAAAAAGCCATGGCTTGAAGGACATGGAGGGCAGACACATGGCTGGCTGACAAGCAGCCACTTGATGGGGATAGAGGCTTTATAAACAAAGTAAGGAACCCCAAGGGTTGCAGAAAAAAGTCAAAGGCATTAAGGTAGCTATGCTTATAAAAAAGAAGGAAGAAAAACAGAAGTTATGTTTTTTCTGAATAATCAGAAAAATGGGCATCCTTACAGGGCTGCGTCTCTACGATGCTACACTAGAAGTAAAGGTTTTGTAAAGAAAAAGTAGGGCCTCTCATTAAGGAACTAATTAACATGTGCATCTCTTGCATGGATTAAGGTGAGCCCACCTTCTCATGAGTAGTTCTTAGTCAAAGGGATTGAAGCAGCCCACTGGAATGAGAATTCTCTTGATTGGAAGAAATGTTTCTATTCTAACACCTTCTTTGTTAATAATTTTACAAAGTATTATCAACTTTTAAAGTGTGTTTTCCAATTGTATTTTGTGTGTGTGTGTATGTGTGTGTGTGTGTGTGTGTGTGTGTGTGTGTTTTCTGTGCTTACATTACCATGGTTGAAGTCAGAGAAAAACTTCAGGAACTGGTTTCCTCATTCTACCATGTAGTTCCTGAGGATAGAACTCAATTTATCAGTTTTGACAGCAAGTATCATTACCTGAGACATCTTGATGGCTTTCTAATCATATCTTTGCTTTTCTTGCCCAAACTTCAGTCATTTATCCAAGGAGGAAGGACTTTAACTATTAATTTTATATCCATGTAAGAGTGAGAATCCAAAGTCACTATGAAATATCAAAATCCTGCATAGTTATAGATTTTCTTGAGAATCTCTTAGATCAGCCATCTGACTTTGAGTTTCAACATGCTTAGTCCAAAACCTTTTTTTTTTTTTTCTGTAGTGTAGATCACCAGCTAAAGCAAGTTGATTGGTCGTGGAACTATTTTCCCTCTGAAAAATAGCTTTGCTAAGGTATCCATGCCATACAATAAACTATTACATTTAAGCTCACAGTTTTACAAGTTTTGATACTTTTATGCATTTATGAAACCATTACCACACAGTTTTCTTCATGTTTCTCATTCTCCTCCCTCTCTTCCCCATTGTTTTCACCCAATCACTGACCTGCAATCACTCGCCCCCTATCCATTAACATGTTTCCTAGAATTTTTCATAAATATGATCATACTGTCTGTTCTCAGAGTAGCTGTTTAATGAGTCATCTGTGTTGCAGTGAATATCAATATTTTATTTCTTCTCGTTTTCTGATGCATTAAAACAATCTTTTAAACATAGCTCTAATAAGGAAAACTTGACTGTTTTTAGATTCGACTTTTGAAAGTATAACTTGTTTTATGTTCATATGTCCAATCACCAAATTGTTTCTAAATTGTACAAGATTTGTGCACTGATCTTATGCCATTTGTCCTTGATAGGCTCAGTCATTGATTTGAGTAGTAGTTTTTGATTAGCGTGGGCTTGTACATCAGTTCTAGGTGACTCACTGGGAATACAGTCTCTTATTTTTTACTTTTGTAATATGGAACCTATTAATTCCTTTTGCTTGTTTTATTGCACTGGCTTAGTGATCGAGAATATGGAAACGTGGCTCACACTACTAGCCTCTCATCATATCCTGTTGGTTCTGCGTAGATTTTGGTACTTTGATTTGTCTTCTTATTCCTAATTTTCATTTATTGCCATTTTGCCTGTCCAGTGAGTTTTCATTGGCTGTAAGATATTTTAAATTATTTTTTTCTGATGTTGGCTAGAGAGTTTCTGCAAGTGTGCTCTGAGTCTTCCACTTCCTGCTGTTTATTTCACGAATGACCTGAAAATAAGTTGATCCTTTGGAATCTTCTTTTGAAGACTTGGAGGGAGCAGCAGGGTAGTAAGCAGTCTGAGTCATAATTATTACATAATTATTAGCTACACACCCCCACCCCCCACCCCAAGTGCTGCACTCATGGCCCTATGCATCCTGAGTTTCCACCTTAACAGGAATAAACAAACAGCTTGTACAGGCTCTGCGTGCATATCAGAAAGTACAATCTCTAATCCTTTCCAGCCGTTCCTTTCCAGCCTGGGTTTGTTTCCTTTCATGCATATGCTGATCAGCTCTCAGCTGAATATTTAAGAGGGTCCCCACAAGCCTTACAGAAACATTTCTCTCCGTGCGCTTCTCTTCTTTGTTTCCCCAGGTTTGACCTCTGTCTCCGTAGCCAGAGGGATGCTGAGCGCTGGACTCTGACTGTTCTTGTCCTCGCTGCACTGTGGCCCACAAAAGCCTGCAAGGCAGTAAGCTGGCCAGTAGTATGACCTGTGTCACTGGGTTGTATCTCCTAGGGCTCGCCTCCTTCCTTGACAGTAAAGTCTGCAAGGCGATAAACTGGCCAGTAGTGTGACCTGCGTCACTGGGTTGTATCTCTAGAGGGATCACTCACTCCGTTGACAGATGGCAACTGCCTCATAGATTGTTGCTTCATCCTTTTCAAAGTTGTCTTGTTACTTTAAGTGAGGGTTGCTCTCATTCCTGTTAATCCATGCTACTTGAAAGCAGAACTAAAAGCACAGAGCTTACCTAGTTGTCTTAGGGTTTCTATTGCTGTGAAGAGACACCATGACCACAACAACTCTTGGAAAGGAAAAGCATTCAATTGGAGTGGCTTTCATTTTCAGAAGCTTATCTCCTTATCATCATGGTATGACATGTTGGCGTGCAGGCAGACGGTGCTGGAGAAGGAGCTGAGAGTGGAGAAGAAGCTACATCTTGATCCACAAGTGATAGGAAGTGAACTGAGACACTTCACAGCAACCCACCCCTGTTTGTTTTATTACTTCTTTTGAGAGTTCTAAATCCCCCCACACACCCTGCCATTTTACAACTGGATCCAGGTTTCAGTTTTTTAAGCACAAACAAGTTTCAGTTCCTTAAACAAAGGGACATGTATCAACAAACACCCTTACATTCGGGGATGAAAGAGAGAATATGTACAGCCCCACAATGTCTGAAGGACAAAAATCCTGCAACCCCACCCTCACTGCCTATTCTGAGTCATGTTTGGACTTGCCCAGACTTGCTCAAGTATGCCCAAAAATGATAAAATTGAGCCTCATCCAGCTAAAAGTATACTACCGTAACTGCTGCTTGCTTGACCAATTATGTTTGAGATGACCTGACAGTTCCTGAAGTCCCTCTAGCTGTGCTTAAAAGAAACCTTCATGCTCCTCTCAGGGTTGTGGCCATTTTGTACAGCTGTTTGACCCCACATGCTGGTATAGCAATAAATACTCCTTGTTCTTGCATGCTATTTGAGTCTGGGGTCATCCTTCAGCGTCTTCTTGTACCCTTAGATTTTATATTTTCCACTCAGATCCTCTTTATTAAATTTTCATAATTTAAACATAACAATTTAATTCAGCCATGCTTGAGCTTTCCTTTATGAGAGGGTAAAAATTTATTCTGTGTTCCTGGTGTTTGTCATTTTTACACTTGCAATTGCAAATCCAAGTGCTTTTAAGGGTCAACCAAGTAATGGATAGGAGTGAATTGAGGAAGACATAAAATAACTATTAAAAAGCCACTGGTACTTACTCAGGAAAAGAAATCTTGCCTTGGAGGTAAGGAGAGACTGTGGTCAATTACAGAAGAAAGCCCTGGGTCAGTAGATGGAAAGGCAACAGCCAAAAAGAGCTAATTATTGCCTTATGGGAATGCATGTTGTTTTGCAGATCTGTTGATTTTTTTAAGAAAAGTAGAAAGCAGATTTTAATTATATATCTAACAGTTTTTGAGTAGCTTCAGATTTTAATCACAATGCAATCTTTGATTCAAATAGCATATAACCTGCAGGCCAAAGACGCCTCTCAAATAATAGCTTACAACCCATGCTTAACAGTAGAAGAACTGCTCACAATTAGAAGACTAGAAAACTAACTTTCACTCATAGAGAAAAAGTTTAGAAGGGAACGGAAATGACTTAGGAACACAGCATTTTTTTTTTTTTTTGCTACTGATCTGAAAGATCCATACATACAGTGACACATATGCTCATACACATGGTAGACTCTCCTTATCTCTGGTGTCACTCTGTGTTGCTTCAGTCATTCACAGAAATTGTCGTGTATGTTGCTGTGACGACAAAAATATCTGATCAAAGCAACTGACGGAAGACAGGGCTTTTCTCTTGGATCACAGTTCAAGGTACAGTGTGTCATGTCAGCAGGACCTTGAAGTGGGGTCACATTGAGTCTTCGGTCTGGAATCAGAGTACCATGATTGTGCCCAGGCCTTCTGGTCCACTTCCTGTAGCCCAGGGAATGGTGCCACTCATTGTTAGAGTGGGTCATTACTTGTCAGTTAAACTAATTAACATAATTTTTTATGCACATGCCCAGGGACTAGCTAATCTCTCACAGCATAGCATAGGTCTTTAGGTCAGTGGTTCTCAATTTGTGGGTCCCGATCACAAAAGATCATTGGGAAACATAGATATTTACATTATGATTCATAACAGTACCAAATTTTAGTTTTGAAGTAGCAACAAAAAATAATTTCAGGGTTGGGGGTCATCACAACATGAAGAACTGTATTTAAGGGTCACAGCATTGCAAAGGTTGAGTACCACTGCTCTAGATGATTCCAGAACCTGTCAGATTAGTAATTAATACTATCACAGACAGTCAACAAAAGACCAAACATATTAACTGGGAAATTCCAGAAGTAAAGAATAGATCAATTTTCACTCGTGTTTTTGCTGAGAGGCATGGTGGACTCTTAGTACGTGCATGACTGTGAACTGGCCTTTTGTGCTCTGTATACATACAGTGCACACTACCCAACTGTTAGTCATTTGTGGTCACCTTGATCTTCAGTTTGACTGCAGGGGTGTGGCAATCCTCTGATTGGCCATAGTCCCTCAGTTCAGCAGTCATGGTACTGGTAGCTCAGACCCACTGAGGAGAGAGACAAGAGTGTTTCCAGTTAGTAGAAAGAGAAGAGTTCTTTGAGATTATAACATCTTGTCATAACCTTTCCTTTGTGTTAATTAGGAAGTTTAATCTCTTACTGTTCCAGTTTACAAATTAACTTCATGTATGTATGTGAAAGAAAATCCAGTTTATCCAGGATTCAATTCCATCCGCAGCTTCATTCATCTACTAGGAATCTTGGAATGTATACCCTCCTGTGAATAAGGAAGGTCTAATCTAAGAATTCAAACATAATTTAATTAATATTCTAACACATGTATACATATGTGTGCATGTGTGGGTATATGTTTTTTTATATACACACACTTGACATGGGTACATACAGTCATGTGTTCCCTGAGTGAGGGAGTCTCTTCTTGCTTAGAGTTTTTTCATGGCCTTGCTGGCTGGGCATGTAGATATTAATGTGTTTCTCACATGTACTTTCCTGAGTGAGTCCGTGATGTTGGAAAAAATAAAAATGCTTCTCCAGTCCAACCTGTGAATACATTTGGATGTATAAACACAACTATTTTCAGTTAGTTTATTGGTAACCCATCTTTAATAAACACAGACAGGCTTTCAGACACAGGGGTGTTTAGGTGGCCACTTTGAAAGTGAAGCCGGAGCTGTTTTGAGTAAGACATGCAATGGGAATGATTGACATACAGCATGAGATTAAATGTCAGTGTTGCGTAGGTCTTTCTTTTCTTAAAACAATAGTCTGACAGCCTATATTAAAACACTAGTTCTCGCAGTCGAATGGCCCTTTTCGTCTCCTAGATTAGGGGAGGTTTTCCAATCTGGATTCCTTTTCAAAATGAGCAAATTAAATGGACAGACAGAACCCTTTGCATTCAAAATATTTAAATAAAACTACAATTTAGTTAAGTAAAAACTTCCTTTATTTGCTCTTCATTAGCCCCAATTATGTATAGATTATTTGCTATTTATTTAAAAAGCTGTTTTGCTTTTAGGCTTTTCCTATGAACTGCAAGAACAAAATATTTGGAAATTGAAATTTTGAAATTCTTGCAAAATAGGCAGAACATCTTAAAAAAGTGTTCAAAGGGCTCTCACTGTGATTTCTTTTCTCTTATTTGTGGTCTGAATAGATTTTATCTAAAGGGACGCAGGAGGGAGCCACCCAGGAGCGTCATTCTTCTCATGAGTGCTTTTGGCTGCAGTTCCAAGGACCGAGGATTTCAAGTACTTGTACAAATTAGCATTTGTTCAGAATATTGAAGTTGCCCATTTCTCTGATCTCCCCACTTGTTCCTTCTGGTCCTCTTCAGAACCTTTAGCACTTCAGAAGCTTGATTAGGGCACTACTAGATTAGTGATGCCGAAGTTGCAGCAGACTGCTAAGAGGCATCGAGAGGTAAGGCGAGGGCATTATCAACATCAGGACTTCATCCTAATTTGAGGATAGAGCTTTCAGGAATCTCATGAAAAAGGGGATAGGATTTGTCTTCTGGAGATGCTTTTTGTTTTAGGTACAGAATCAATACAAAGGTGAGACACATCCAATTTGAATTGGTAAAATATGTAAATCCCTGCCGGCAAAATTGTGAGAGATTAATGTCTGAATGGGAGCAGAGAACGATGCCAACTGTAAAATTATACAGGGCACAGCGATTGCCCCATCCGCATAATGGGGTTTGATTTAGAGGCTCTATTTCGGGAACACACATAAAGCACCAAATGCAGAAAACTGAGCTCAGCCTCATTTGTCCAGGGCAGTGCCCTAATTTCCCCCATTATTCTCTTCCCCTTATGAATGAATGACACATTTTCTTTATGGAGCTCTGGGCAGCTTCGGTTAAGAGACAGCAGCCTTTCCAGGCTCCAGGCTGCTGTTCCTCTTGCCTTGCCTTTAGATAATGCTGCTGGATCATGTACTTCGAAGTTGCATTATCCTCATTGCGCCTGGTTAGCTGTGCGATGAGCCAGTGGGATATCCTTTCCTGCCGTGTCTGGGTCTAGCATTCAAAAGTTGGCGGATTAGGGGACACTGAGTCTCAGGTGGGGGACAAGGCCATGGAGTTCTGAAAGAGCTGGGGATCATGCTTGGGTCTTTGTAATGTGGTAAAGTCCTTGTCATCAATCCACTGTCGTAGCTGTTACACTATGTGGCCATCACTCGAGACCTGGAGATTATCTTACTGTGGCATGGTTCTGAGAACTTCATTCGAGACACAACCTTTGCATTATAAGACCTATTTTGTGTCCTGGCTGCTTAGAGACTTTGTACTTGGGAAGTAATTTTAACAAGAATTTTTTGTGACCTCTATGGATATAGGTATGTAAAATAGGCACGGAAGTCAACTGGTTGCTGGTAAAGCATAAAGATCATTTTGAAATAATTCCCTGGCAAACACAAAAATTTTCTATTCATTAAAGATGGAAACAATTCATACAATAACGAAGTAGGCATGCATATTTATTTTTAAGAAGCAGATATATCTTGACTGAATGTGTGATATTGAAGGCAGAGTGGCTTCAACATTTCTCAGCGTTGCTTGGTGTTTCAATTTTATAATTGCCAATGTTGAGAATGCTGTTTTTCATAAACATGTAGTACAAAATGGCAGAAATGCGTTTAAGGACATTTTAGAAATTGTTGAAAATTCTGTTCTTGTTACAAATCAGCAACCCAAGCATTAATTCTAAAAGCAAATATTCTAGTACTAACGTGCTAAATGCTGAGAAGTGATTATAGGTAGGAGAATATTAGAAGTTGTGCAGACTACTGTATCTCTATGAGAACAGAAAACTTTGACTGTACATCACAAATACTAATACTAAATATGTCTGAGAGTCTCTAGTGTGAGCCCAGGTGTTTTGGGCAGTGCTACACAATGTGAAGGTTTGTGCAGGGCAAAGGGTACATGCTGTGTGTTTAGAACCAAGGCATAATGAAATTGTGTTTCACATAGTAGACTGCTACCAGAGACACTCACATTTCATTATATCTTTGATTTTTAATTAGGTTTTGATCATTGCACATTTGTAAGCTTTTGACTATTGCTACTTCTGGTGAATCCCACATTCAGTTACCTGACCTGAAATGAGGTCGCAACTCAGTTTTTGAGTTGTGAGTGGGTGCTTTATCATGGCGCCTTGACTATACAAGGAAGTAGGGTATGAGATTCTTTTTTTTTTCTTACATATAGCATGTTTGTGTTTCGATGGTTTATAAATGTAATCTCATACTGGCTTTGCTAGGGGTTGCATTTTGCTATCAAGGATATATTTGTTTTGTTACAAAATAGTTTATGGTGGGTTATTTTGTTTGCAAGGAATTGGTATCTGGCTTAAGCTCACTAAAGCAGGAAAAGGAATGTATTAATTCATACTATAAGAGCATCAGACACATCTGGAGCCAGGAGATGAAGGATGCCAAGGGGCTGTCTCTCCACATCACAGATTCTCTGTTCTCTATGACTTTTCAGTCTAAGACTGGCCTCGAAGGATAAGGTTACATTGCCAGTCTAGCAGCCATTTTTGTTAATCTCTTAGAAGAAATACAGCCAACCTTGAGTTTCCTATAAATCAAGCCTTTTAGATATGGATGTGTGGTACTCAGTCAGCCTATGGCAGGCACATTTTCCTAAACCCAGGGTATAAATGTTTGTGAAGTTTCCCCTAGGAATGGAGCAGCCGAGTGCTCTTACGCAGAAATAGCTCCTATGCTTGCAGTCAGGTACCTAAGACTTAAAATAGCAAGGTCAAAGTTAGACTTAATGTTAATTTACCAAAAGAGATGAACCTCAGCAGATACAACAGCTCATCAAGCATCTACATTATTTCCCCTCTTTATTGTCATCTTTTTCCATAGGAGGCAAAGAGGACAAAACTATTAGGAGACAGAATTTCTACTCTAAGAATCATTTTCTCTATTTCATTTTATTACCTTAGCTTTTTCGATCTGTCCTGAAGAGGTCACCCAGGCCTGTGATTTGTCCTGTGATTTGAGTCTCTACAAACTGCCAGGAGCCTCCAAGCAGAGACTGACATTTTATTTCTTCTCCTGGTGTGCTGACCCCGTATTCATCTGAGCACAGTTATTCAGGAGGGGTGTGTGGTATGGATCCGTGTGTAATGGTTTGACCTGAGCCTTGCTGGCTACGTCCGCTCCGACTGAAGAGTTAGGGGGCTGAGGTTCCACAGCACAGTGTGCTGAAGTTATTTTCTTACTCCGAACGTTGTCTTTCCTACCTTAATGTATGTTTGAAGTTTTTATTTATGCATGTGTATCAAATGAGTGCAGGTGCCACAGAGGCCACTGAGGTCTTAGATTATCTGGGGCTGAGTTACAGGTGGTTGTGAACCATGATGTGTGGGCTAAGAGCTGAACGTGGGTCCTCTGGAAGACCAGCAAGCTCGAGACCCTGGCTTCAATCTCCAGCATCCCAAAATAATGATAATAAAACTTGGGTGGTGTGTGTGTGTGTGTGTGTGTGTGTGTGTGTGTGTGTGTGTGTGTGTGTCTGTGTGTGTCTCTGTGTGTATGTGTGTGAATTCTCTGGTTTGGTGGGGCATTTGCAAGCACTCTAAACCACCTAGCCATCTCTCCAGCCCTTGGATTTTTTTTTTACCTGTTCATTTCTTTTATTTTGCTCTCTTGCCAGTTAGTCACAGGTAAGCACAGGGGCCTGCTGGCAACCTCTAACCTCCTGTGTGCTGTGATTGAGCCTATAGCTGCGGGATTTGGTCCTTTGATGATGGAAGCAGTGACCTGACCACAATTTCAGTTGTTCTAGGTCGTGTGACAGTCTTACCTTTCTGAAAAGGAACCCACAGTTAGAGTCATTTTAGGAACTCCCTGTGCGTGAGGAGTCAGAATGTGACTCTCTGGACCAGTGGCTTCTGGGAGCTCCTGGACGCTCACTGCTCCATGGCAAAAGAGGTTGACAGCGACAGACCCCCCCCCCCCCCCACTGGACACTTGATCTTTGGAGTCTCTTCTATTTATTTTCCCCATCTTTCCACCCTAGTTTCTTTCTCACAAGCAGTTTCTTTTTCTGATTGCATTCTCTTGCTCAGTGACCCCAGGGCGATCTCCAGAAGACTTGCACCACACTGCAGCCCCAAACACTACACTTCCAGTGGGCAGAAATCATCAAGTAGGAGCCATACAGAGGCTTTCAGCTTAACGTGAAAACTTCTTCCTCCCCTCCCCTCTCTTCCCCTCTTCTCCCCTCCCATCTGTCTAACACTCTAGGTAATGTAAGGACAAGCCTCTTCTCCATTTAAAACTATATCAGAACTGGTCATTTGGAGACACAGAACTAGTAGAATATACAGATCCTCCATGGAGGAATTTGCATGTGCAGTCATGGCGCTGGCTAGGCAAGCCAGAAGTTGAGACTGTAAGGCAGGCTGCCAGGAAGAAGAGGCTCGGACTCCCGGACTTGGGGCTAGTCCACAGTGGAAGTATTCTTTCTCATCGGAGAAGCCTGAGCTCAACTCTTAAAAGTCTTTTAGTAGATAACCCCACCTGGGTTATCTAGAACAGTCTCCCTTACTTCAAACCTCCAGTCCTGTCTGCAAAACACTACCACAGCAACACCCTGGTGAATGTCAGGCTCAATAACTGGGCACTGTGGTCTAGACAGTGGTCACATGTATGTGCCCACCAGAGTCCTCATTTGATGACTCCTAAAATACATACTTCAACATGCTATGAATTCCCAAACCTTTGTACCTTTACGTGAGTTATATGATATAGTTAAAGAACTGTTTGGTACAGTTTATTCTTAATACATAAATAAAATAATAGGAGGTCCTGGAAAGATAACTTGGATGAGATAGCAAGATTAGTCTATGACCTCTGATTTAGAGGTCATTGCTTTAAATCTGTGTTTGCATTTTCCTTTCATCCATCAGTTTCCCTACCTTCCAGAATGTTCCTTGGATCTCTGTGCTTAGTGAGGCACCATTTTCAGTGCCTCTGCTAGTTCATGGGATTAAAGAACTTGGGCATCTGTGGTTCTTATGTTTTGATAATCAAAACAAGTACAAGATTTTATAGAGATGATAAGGTGTGGTGAATGACAAAGACAATAAAGGAAGGGGAGGGGAGAGACAGTGCCGAACATTTGTGTGCTCAGCTATCTACATAATATGCAGGCTCCAGTGCAAAATGCAGATTCAGTGTCTCCTAATCAGAGCATAGGAAAAACACATAAAGCTCTCTGCTTGGCTCATGAATCTCTTTCTGGGAACGTCCTAGTGGTTTCTTGTCATTGTTTACTATTTAATTCTGCTCCAAGGAAAGACAAAAAGAACAGAAGTGCTAGATGACTGGCCTGGGCCTCTGTGATGCAATGCTCACCTTCAGTGCAAAGGTAGGAGTAGGGAAACAGCCTGTACACTGTTGACGTTTCTTAGTTGAGCCTGTGGTTTGCTTTTATTCAAAGGGTGAAGGTGCTGCATGATGCTGCCCTGCCCATTTGGATTTTATTTCTTGATAAATGCATATCATGCTTTGCCTTGGGCCAGGTAATGAGCAGGGAAGGACCACAGAAGGCAGTGACTGTGACTGCTCCACCTCCCCCCTTCTTCCTCTGCTGTTATTGCAATGTAGGCTGTTGCCTGATATAATGAAGCAGTGCCTGGGAAAGCATAGGTGAAGACTCTTGATGGCTTGTGTTTCTGGAACACAACTGACTTCAAAGACACTTGAAGACTTGAAGACAATTCTGACTCCTAAGGGTAGCGTCTTGGGCTGTCTGTATCTCTGCTTCCTTGGTCATAAGTTTAATTTCTTATACTTATTTTATACTCATCTTGACTCTTGAAACATTCCAGGTATCTGGTCCCAACAGAATTCTTAGTCATGGGCCATG
This sequence comes from Myodes glareolus, assembly GCF_982192425.1. NCBI lineage: Eukaryota > Metazoa > Chordata > Mammalia > Rodentia > Cricetidae > Myodes > Myodes glareolus. Next base: position 26,245,508 of record NC_142026.1, on the reverse strand, counting down.
ACTGACACAAGTGATAAGCGAGGATTGAGGAGGTCCATGATATTAGTGTCTCCTGAATGACCGTGCTCACCCCTGCCATGGGTGTCACTTGAAAAACATAAATCCAAGGATGCAGTTGTTGAGAATTTTGAAACAAAAATACTAACCCAAGCAAGAATTCCTGTGAGGGTGTAACTCTCTTGAGCATGGAATTCTGTGTTTTCTGCAGGTTGCATGCCCATGGAGTTAGAGGTGTGTATGTGTGTGTACATGTGTGTTTACACTTTTAGATAATACTGGTTGTAAGGATACATGGTTTTTATAAAAGCAAAGAAGCCAGCTTTCAAGATACCTTGGGTGGAAGTGCATGTTTAAAGGTTCCAGGACACATGTATCTCTGGTGTATTCTCAAACACTAAAGAGGCCAAGGAGGCTGGATCCATAATTGAAAACCTGAAAGTGAGAGATGAAACCAGAGGGACAGTGTGGATAACTTCAGCAGCTAAATAAGGCCTTTTTTTTTTTTAAATGAAGAAATGAGGATGCTTGGGAGAGTTTTAGTAAAGGCATGGCATGCTGTACCATAGATGGAGTTTAGAAGAATCGCTCTGTCTTCTGTGTGGTGATACTTTATATAGGGAGAATGTTGGGAGTGAAGGAAACACGTTGGAAGCTGTGACAATGGTCTAAATGAAGATAAAACCTGGGGTTGGGTGGTTAGGTTTACTTCCAGTTTGACAGGATCTAAAGTCACCTGGGAGGAGGGAAGTTCAGCTGAAGAGGTACCTCAACCATACTGGTCTGTGGTCGTACCTGTGAGAAATGGTCTTGAACAACGAATGATTGGTGTGGGTGGCACCATTCCCAGGTAACTGGATTTGAAAAAGGCAGTGAGTAAGCCAGTCAGAAACATTCCTCTGTGGTCACTGCCTACAGATTCCTGTTCTAAATTCCTGTCTTGACTTTCCCAAGTGATGGGCCATTACCCGGAAGTGTAGGTTGAAATAAACCTTTTCCTTCTGGAGTTGCTTTTGGTCAGAGCATTTTATCATAGTGACAGAAATGAAGTTAGAACATACATACAGCAAGGATCAAATGCAGCCACACATGGAAAAGTTTTTAAAACTGATGTGTTGGGCTGCCTATGAGTCCTAGAATCCTAGAATCCTAGAATCCTGGCTGGAGAAAGCAGAGAAGAGCCCACTTAGCAGAAAACATCCCAAGGTCCTACAGCCAGCTCAGGAGAGAGGGTGCATGGGCTTCTCCACTGAACGAACCCTCTATTGTTCTTCTCTGAGCACCCTTCCAGATGATGCTGAATCTACACAGATCATGTCTCTAGGAATCCATACACACGATACTTGGAAAATCTTCTCAGATGGTCAAATCCTGGGTGAGGTGATGCCACCATGAACTTGTGTCTTCACGTCTCTAATGGGGACTGTCTATTCTCCACAGCTTCATTTTAGTCCAGTCTTCACAGGATTTTGCCCGCTCCATTGAGTAAACATCTCTTGACCTCACCTACTGCAACAAAAATATTAAGACAAAGCATTCGCTACTAAGTTTGACATGCAATCGAATCAAGATACATATCCAAGTGATTTAACGCTCCTGGTGTGTTTTTCTGTGTTTTCAGCACTTCCAGACCATGCTGAAGTCTAAATTGAATGTCCTAACACTGAAAAAGGAACCGATGCCAGCGGTCATCTTCCATGAACCGGAAGCCATTGAGCTGTGCACCACCACACCGCTGATGAAGACGAGGACTCATAGTGGCTGCAAGGTACTGGACATGGGGCCAACAGTGTTTCTCTTGGTGGGCCAGACACAAGCATGTGTCACATGAGGGTCTTGTTTCTCAGTGGTGTTCCTGCTTCAAGAGCAAATATACTGCATGACTAACAAGCATATTGAGTGGTGTTAGTTTGAACTCACATTCTGGTTTTTCTCTCAATAATAGGAACATTCTTCATCATTTGGGGGATACCCATCAACCGCATAGGTTTTAGTATGTTAAAAAAATAGTATTCTTATTGTTCTTTCAGTGGTTGTAAGGAACTTTAAGTTTCATAAGGTAAATCTTATTTTTTAAGATTATTTTTCCGTGTGTGTGTGTGTGTGTGTATGTGTGTGTCTGTGTATGTGTGTGCATGTGTGCATGTAGATGCTCATGTAACTGGAACAGCAATGGCAGAATCCTCAGAGTTGGACTTTCAGGCAGTCATAAGCTGCCTAGTATGGTACTGGGACCCAAACTCCAGGCTTCTGCAAGAGCAGCCAGTGTTCTTGAGTGTTAAACCATCTCTCCTGTCCACAGGGGCTTTTATCTCTCATGGTAGTTCCTCCTTTTGTATTTACAATCTGAATAAAACATATCTTAAAGAATGAAAATATCCAACCCCCAAACCAAAGCAAAACAATACTTGAAACTTCCCAAGTCTCTTTGGGGGTTATTTTGCATTTTTTCTTTGCTTCCGCTCTCAGATTTTATACTAAATATTCATGCCTCAGAATCTGTTAAAAACAAAAGCACCCTTTTTCATTTATGCAACAACAATCCTGACATGGAAACAAAACTAGAAACAAAATATCCAATTTTGGTAAGTTTTAAATTTTTTTCCCTCATATCCTGTTTTATTTTGCTTGAGTTCGTGAATATAGAAATCAGTTTAGCGATAACAAAGAAAATATGTTCCATGCATTTTTGCCCTCAGGAGCTTGTTTAGGGTGGAGAAAATATAACAAGGAGAAGAGAAAAATGCGTATTTGCTTATGATACCTTTTAAAAAACCTCTTGGATCCACCCTCCTCCTCACTTCCTGTTGCTGGAGAGGCAGGTCAGGTTTCTTGTTGTTGCATAGCTGCGGTCAGGTTGGAACCTGCAGCCATCTAGGGTGACAGTCGTAGCACAAACCCTCACACACCTTTCATTCCACACATACTTACTGCCTGCTCAGAGTCTGCTAGGCTCGGGGCAGAATGTGGACAAGAGCCACTGCGTCTTTATGGAATTTGAGCTGCTCCTTGTGAGTCAAAGGAGGAGAGAATGCATGTGCAAGCCATTGACTGGTGAGAGCCAGTTTGTAGAGAGCTTCTGGGACGCCCCCTTCAGGTTAAAAAAACAAGGAACGCTGAGTCTTCGAAGTGGATGGGGGCTTGTTGTCACTTTGAAGGGAAAGAAATGGGTCAGTGGATTTGGGAGGCTGAGGAAGATTTGAGCGGGGAGGTCAAGCTAAGCATGACCTCCATGCCATGGAGTTTCGATATCGTTCTAAATGTAATGAGGATGTAGGCAAGTAAGTTAAGATTCTGTTTTTTAAAAGGGTATCTTTGATAGGGTTACTCTCCCTTCCAAGAATAGTTGACTAGAGGGAGAGAGTTATAAACTGGCCTTGGGTCTGCCATGTGTAATACTGGTGAAGAGCCTAGGAACTAGAAAAACACTGACATTCGGAAAGTGACTGGAAATAAGTTCATGTGCACCCTTCAGAAGATGCGCTCACATCATCTTGAGTTTGGCTCCTGTTGGAGAAGATGATGGCCTACAGCAAGATGAAGCACGTGGGGACGAATGTAAGGAGCACAGCTTCGTTTGGTGGAGTCCAAAGGGTGTGCTTAAAACGCATGGGAGAGTTCAAAGAAGCTGCAGAATGAAAATGGTGTAGTGGCATGCTCTTTGAATCCCAGGCAGAGGGAGGTAGATCTCTGAGAGTTCAATGCCAGCCTGGTCTACATGGTGAGTTCCGGGACAGCCAGAGCTACATAGTGAGACCCTGGCTCGACAACAAGATAAAGAAGTCATAGCAACCTCATCCACACATAAAAGGGTGTGTGTGTGTGTGTGTGTGTGTGTGTGTGTGTGGCAGGGAAAGAGGGTAATAAGAAGTGGGGGGAGGAAGAGAGAGAAAAGGAGAGACAGGAAAGAAGAAGAGAAGTGGGGTTGTTTTTTAGGGGAATAAAAAATAAAACTGTGAAAACTTCATTTTTTCTGGAGAGTGTATAGAGTCCAGTATTCATCTTTTCCCCACATACACGTACTGCCCTTAATCTGTTCTCATTTGTTTTACTTCGGAAAGGATATTGGGGCAATCTGAGGATCTGGGGAGATGGGCATCTGGTGAGATGAAATGGTAGTTCATGGTTAAAGAACACATGTTTTTGTAGAGATCAGAATTAAGGGACCAGACTTAGGTTTTCAGTGCCCAATTCAGGTGGCCTACAACCACCTGTGATGTTAGCTCTAGGGCAGTGTTTCTCAACCTGTAGGTCATGACCCCTCTGGGGAGGTTGAATGACCCTTTCACAGGGGTTGCATAGCAAATCAGATCTCCTGCATAGCAGATATTTATATTATGATTTATGACAGTAGTAAATTACAGCTATGAAACAGAAACACAGATAATTTTATGGTTGATAAAATTATATTGATAGCTAGCTCTTATATCTTCAGTTAACCCATTTCTACTAATCTGTGTATCACCATGTGGTTGTGGCTTACTGGCAAGGTTCTAGCGCTGTCTGCAGTGGTGCCTACATGGCTTCTCATGACTCCGCTTTCTTTATCCCAGCATTCAGTTTAGTCCCCTGCCCCCATCCCTGCCTAGCTTTACTCTGCCCTATTAAAGGCCAAAGCAGTTTCTTTGTTCATTAACCAATAAAAGCAACACATATACAGAAGGACCTCTCACATCAGAAGAGGATTTCAGGTAAGGATATTACGGGGTATGTGTACTGACAGTGTCCAGGTATCAATGTGTTTGGCCAGCTGGATAAAGGAAAGTTAGCTGTGATTTCAGCTGAATCCAGGAGAAGTTTCTGTAGCCAAGGTGGAAAATATCCCATTAGACCATCAAAGAACTGTGTGAATTCTGCATCCTTAGAAATGGTAGCAATTCAAGGGATAGATATCGGCCCTCCTAGAATCAGGGGTCAGGGCCAGCAGCTCTGCAGGTCCCTGAGCATTTCCATTTTATCTGACTGTTCTGTCCTAAGGAGGAAAGCCCTCAGCAAGTGATTCTCGAACTGAATGCTATTGACTTATTAGCCCTAAATTTTAACTGGAAATATTCTTCAACTGCCTTTTTCCCCCCAGTGACAATGCCATGCTTGTTTTCAAAGTCATATTCCTTTGTTTATTTTCTTAAAGTTTAGATCTTGGAAATTCTGACATTTCTGTTTAAAAATCCCCAAACCTCCCCCTGTCTTCCCCCAGTCATCCTCAAGAACAGAGTCCTCTGTTTCCTCTCTCTTTTCGCCAGTGAGTAACTCAACTCACAAGACGCCAGCTGCAGAAGGAGCTCTCTCTCCGACTCGTGAGTCCTAGGAATAATGAGCATAATGTAACGCTGGCCCAGCTGCAGGGCCAGGGTTTGGGACCCCCTGTCTTTACACAGAACTGCTTCTTCTTCCCTAATAGCTCCCGAGATGGACTTGCATAACTTTTACTTTGGGAAGAAAAAGAGGCAGGAAGAATCAAACGGGAGGGGGAGTTGAGAATGGGTGAAGGTTAGCCTCACTGAGACCTTCGCTCATCTCAGATAGCCCGATTCTCTCTGATCTGTATTCTCAGTGGGTCCTGAGAGATTGCTCTGCCAGGCTATTCATGTTTCAGGCAGCTGGGTCTTTGTGTGTTCTCCTCTATTGCTGTCACTTTTTTTCTTTAGTGGAGTTTTGTTTTTTTCTTCTTTCCTTTCCTTTCCTTCTTTCTTCATTTCTTCTTTCCTTTCTTTCCTTTTTCTTTCTTTTCTTTGTTGTTGTTGTTGTTTTTAACCAGATAGCCTATTGTATCCCCTTAGGACTCGCACCGGAGCTGCTTTGAGCCTCACAGACCTTGTGTAGTTCTGCAGCTGGATGACTTACTTGCTGTGCCTCTCTCTTGCATGATGGGATGCTGGGTGTCTTCACCTTCTACCACACATTTGTTCAATCAGCACACATTGAAAGTTCACTGAATGTGGGAGTCATGGAGAAAGGGATTGTAGGAAATGCAGTGTACAAACAAGCAAAGGGAATACGAGTGTCCAAGTAAGGTAATGTCAAGTATGTTTTTCCTGTTTAGTTTCTTGTAAAAGGTCTTCTTGATCCTCATGGTATGGTGACTGTTTACTTACTTATAGAGAATGTGTACACACGTGTGTATGCAATGCTTGCAGAAGTCAGAGAACAACTTCTTGGGAGTCAGTTTTCTCCTTTCCACTACGTGAGTCCAGGGAACAGAACCCAGGTTGTGTCCGTCTCGGCAGCAGGTGTCATGACCTGCTCAGCTGTTTCGGTATCCCAATCACAGGGACTTTTAGAAATGTGCATGTATATCAGAATTTCCAAGTTCTTTTTCCCAGGAACCAAGCTTTAGGGCTGGAGAGCAGAAGCCTGCGCTCTAGTCTACCATGAAATTTACCTGAAGGTGAGCTGTTTTGTGCTTGAGAATTTTGCCTGCAGAGTGGTGTGACAGGGGTAATATACATGTAAGTAACCTGAGCACTGACTGATTGGCAAGTGACAAAGCAGGGACGAGCCATCTAGGGGGTGGGGGATGCTACAGGGGTCTGGGATTTGCGCACACACTTGTGGGCTCTACGCCTCTGCATGTCCTGGCTTCAAGGGGGTGCTGTCCTACTTGGCACGGACTCACTTCTAGGTCCACTGCCCTCAGTTCCGAAAACTGGAATAAAACAGAGATCATGTTGTTGTGGTGATGATGATGATGATGATGATGATGATGATGATGGTGGTGGTGAGCAGCGATAAAAACACTAATGCGGAATTGTGATCCTGGAGAGCAGCTGTGGGTTAGCACATCTAGTGTGTTTACTGTGTCTATGTGCCTTTCCTGGTACAGAATGGGTTCACCCTCCTGACAACTCAGTGGGTTAAGGGCTGTGTGCACCACCGTATCACAGATGAGCTAGTTGAGGCAAGAAGATATTTCTTATTCTGTCTTTGGCACCCACTGACTAAGTGGCAGAATCTAGGTTTGTCCCAGTGTCTCTAGTAACAGATTCTGGTGCTTCTTCACAACTCGGCTAGCGGCCATACTTCTCCACAGATCTCTTTTGAAACTACTTGACCCTTTGTACATCAAATTTGAAATCACTCCTTTTATATGTAGCTAAGTTTCTACACGACTTAGTGGTCAGAACCAGGGTGAATGTTTATCATGGATACTTTTTCCATTATGTTTACGGAATTACAACTTTAATTATAAAATTTTATCGGGTACTATGTCCAACGATCAAACCATATTCTTTAGCATTTCCGTTCACATAAAAGTAAAAAGTTATTTGATGTGAGCTGTTCTTTGTCTATGTGTTGCTTTTATTGCTTGATGGATAAAGCTGTTTGAGCCAATGGCTTAGCAGAGTAAAGCCAGGTGGGAAATCCAAACAGAGATAAAGGGAGAAAATAGCAACAATGTGAGTGTGCAAGTCGCTCATTAAGCTCTTGATATCATTTTCCGTTCTATCCACATCCAGAAGTAGTAAGGCTGCCTCCTAAGGCAACAGCGCCTCCTGTTTCTGAAGGACTGCCCATACGGTTCTCCAGAACAGCTTGCTACTTCCCACTCCTGCTCACAGTGGAGAGCTGTCTTTCCTCCACATCCTTGTCAGGATCTTTGGCTTTTAGATCAAAACCATTCTAGCTGAAGTGGGGGTCCATCGCATTGCAGTTTGGGCTTACGTTTCTCGTTTCTCAACTGCTAACGTAGTGGGTCAGAGTTTATGGAATTATTCACCACGTCACTATCTTCCATGGAGACGTATTTATTTATATCCCTGCTCCATTTTAAAGTTGGATTATTGGGGCTTTCTTTGTTCATTGAATTTAGTTCTTTATGCATCCATTCTGCACACCAACCCTTTGCAAGAAAAATGTTTTGAAACATTGCTTCTCATTCTGTAGGCTGTCTCTCTACTGCTTGGTTTCTGCACTGTGCTAAGTCAGAGGCCAAAGACACAGGAAGGAAAGCAAATAGAAAGAGTGAGTTATCTGATGATCGTGCTTATCTAAGGGTGCAAAGCTCAGGAATTTATCTTATTTAATTGGCATAGATTTTTTTTTTTTTTTACAAATATCAAATGGCTGCTCCAAACTATCTGGCTTCTGTTCCAGGGTACCTGATACCTTCACACAGACATACATGCAGGCAAAACACCAATGCACATAAAATTTAAAGAAAATAAATAAAAATTTAAAAAAATAAGAAAGCAAGGTAGCAAGTGTTATGTGTCATCTGGATTTATAGGAAGCACAACAGTAATTCAGAATCTTAAATTCAGTTTTCTAAAAAAAAGAGGCATAGCATATACTAAAAAGCAATATGCTTTATTATAAAACACATTATATATAACATGAAATAGTATATTGTAACATAAAACTTACTAGGGAAATGCATACACACATGCATGCATGTATCCGCAAGCTCCACGTGCCCACTGAGCTCCTATCCATCCTTGTGGATGCTCTTTAAAGCCTACTCCGTGGAGCTCCTCTGTTGTTTCTTGGCATTCACAAGTTTGAACTAAAATATCAGCAGTATAGTGTGGGGGGTGGGAATTGAAACATATCTTACCTCACGTGTCTCTAAAGCACTTTAAAATGCTCATGGTTGGTGGTCACTTCAGAGCGCAAGGACTTCTAGAAAGTGCAGGAAGCATCTCAATGGAAGAGATGAAGGTCAAAGTTCAGGAAGGAGGATCACAAGCAGTTAGTGTCATAGAAGCCTTGTTGGAGTTAAGTGTGTCTGCCCCAACTCTGGATTTACCCAGTCTTCTCCCTACACCGACTCCATGCAGCTGAGGTTATGAGGGATGGACAGCCAGCTGGGCCCTCCTCACTAATCTGAATTCGAGTGGTATGTGAGGAAACAGGTGGCTTTTCCCCCATTCTCTTCCCTTCTCACTTCCATACTTCCCACACAGGGAGGGACCTAGCCTTCTTTTTGAAGCTTGAGGAGTGTCCAGCATCCTTTATCTGATTGTCTGTCACAGAGCCACACCAGCAAGTCACTTACGTCTGCTGTCTCGCTGAAATCCGGACATGCCCTATTCTCCTTCCCCCAGGGCACTGAGCTGGCACCGCTGCAGGCCCCACCTAAGGACTTTGATGTCCTCTTCTACTGTGAGGTCAGAAACTCTCAGACAAACCGGTTTTCAACAAAGAGTTAATGATTCATAAGCCATAAGAACATGAATGCCACTTTTCTTGAGATTCTTTGAATTCAAGTGAAGCAGCAATAATCCCTTAGCAATCAAGAAGGATGCGTGTCTTAGGGTTTCTATTGTTGTGATTAAAAAAAACACCATGGCCAAAAGCAACTTGGGAAGGAAAGGGTTTATCTTTCACTTTCAAGTATCAGTCCATCATTGAGGGAAGTCGGGGCAGGAACTCAAGCAGGGCAGAAACCTGGAGGCAAGAACTCAAACAAAGGCCATAGAGGGGTGCTGTTTAGCGGCTTTTCCTCATGGCTTGCCTTCCAGGATTACCTGCCCAGGACTGGCACTGCTCCCAGCGAGCCGGGTCCACCCACGTCAATCACTAATTAAGAAAATGCCCTACAGACTTACTCAGCAGCATCTCACTAGGGCATTTCCTTGAGGTTCCCTCTTCGGAGATGACTCTAACTTGTGTCAACTCAACATCAAACCGGGTAGCTCAACGTGGTTGATTTATAGTTTCACGGGACGCAGCAGAGAGAGACATTTCTGAGCCGGAGGTTTTATTGGCAGTTCCCAAGCCCTGCCGTGTAGCGGTTATGTACAGCAGCCAGTCCAAGCCGTGGAATCCAGCCATTGAACTTGTGATAAGGGCTCCCGACTCGAACTGAAACACGCTGGAAATCGGCGCCACGAGTGGCTGTTTTCTCCATTGGAGCTTTTGTGTTTATGTGACCACGCGTGTATTTAATTAGAGGCATGCCACATGTGGCTCTGCCACATTTTTCTCATTTCAAACGAAAGCTCATTCTTTTTCCTTAACCATTAACACCCATTCGCACACAGGAATTCAGCAATTTCTATTATGTAGATTTTTCCTTTTCAATATCAGCTTCTTATTTGAATATCCAGACAGAATTCGAGGAACATGAAGAATATCTTATTAGTTGCTTTTGTGCCACCGTAAGCAAATACCTTACATAAACAACTCAAGAAGAAGAAAGGTTTATTTTGTTCATGACTGTGTAGGGCTATGTCTGTGGTTGCTTGGCCCCTGTGTAAATGGGCAGAACTCTTGACAGTGGAACCCTGTGCCGGGACACTCACATGATGGGGTACAAGAAGTGGAAGGAAGGACTAAAGAAAGAGCCCAGGCAATGGACGGGCTGCGGGATGCACTTCCAGAGAACCACTTCCTTCATCTTAGACTCACATCTCTTTCTTCACTCTCCAGATCCCACTGTCATAATATGAGTCCCTCCAGGGATTCATCAGTAGTCCCCTCCATCAGAACGCTGGTGAGCTAATATTTTCTGGCAACACCATCTCAGACACACCCTGAGATGTGCTTTACTGATCTTCAAGACATTGATCAATCTGATGGAGCTGACAGTGGGGCAGTGACGGTCACCCGCAGCAGTGTGCAGAGCACACTTAGTCCCCTGCTCCTTATTGTTCCCAATTCTCTAAATCAGGGTGTGTGGTAGCTGATGCATGTCTCCTTTCTTCTCTCCCAGACTCCCTCATAAGCAAATTTAAACACAACTACTTCTTGCTTCCTTAAATTTAACAAGTTCATGGACTCTGGACTGACAGCTGGGGAACTTGCATGGGACCAAACTAGGCTCTTTGAATGTGAGTGACAGTTATGTAGCTTCGTCTGTTGGAGGGAAGGTTCTGGCAATGGAACCAGGACTTGTCCTGTGTACATGAACTGGCTTTTTGGAGCCCATTCACTATGGTGGAATAAATGCTTTGTTCAGCCTTGATATGGGCGGGGAGGGGTTTGGTCTTGCCTCAACTTGATATGCCAGACTTTATTGGCTCCTCAAAGGAGGCCTTACCCTCTCTGAGGAGTGGATGAAGAGTAGGAAGTAGGAGGAGGTGGGGGAGTGGGAGAAGGAGAGGGAGGGGGAACTGGGGTTGGTATGTAAAGTGAAAAAAATTTTAATAAAAAAAGAAAGAAAGAATGTAACAAGAAGGAAAAACCTGACAGTAACAAAAAAATATTTGTTTAATGGATAAGCTTTAATTTTGTAATTTTTAAATTATTATTGTCAGGGACCATGCAGAGGTCAGAGGACAGTTTTGTGAATTCACGTTTTCTCTTTCCACTTTGGTATAGCTTCTGGAAATTGAACACAGCACCCAAGTTTGTACTCAGTAAAAACTTAAGGAGTTTTTACTGAACCATTTCATGGACTCTAAAAGATACACTTTTTAGAGGGGGGAGTAATCATTACTCCCTGTGGACTTGTGAGTTTCTTGAGGCTTTCCTTCCTCAATTCCATTCTCTTTTTCCTCACTTCCTCTCTCTTCCTCACCTCCTTTTCTAATTTTCTTTCTTCATTTATATCTTAGACTCCTGAGTGGTCTGGTCACTAATAAAACGTCATAGATAAATAAGAATCTTGGGTGCTATGGGCAAAACTAACAGGAAATTTGAACTATCTTAACTTACTGAAATTTGTTTGGCTTCTCATTTGCAAATTCTAACAGGAGGGTCAACTGTGATGTACTCCAGGGCTTCCCCTGGAGGCCTTGCTTTGTAATAACCAGGATTCTACTTGTCCTCATATCTAGAGTTCTTCTTAGGCTAGTTTTATTTTGGGAGGGGGAATGGAATTCAAGACAGGGTTTCACTGTGTAGCTTTGGAGTCTGTCCTAGAACTTGCCCTGGAACCTGTTCTGGAACTTGTTCTGTAGATCAGGCTGGCCTCAAATTCACAGAAATCTACCTGCCTCTGCCACCCAAGCGCTGGGATTAAAGGCATATGCCTCCGCCACATGACTAGGCTAGATTTTATTTTCTTTTTTAAAAAAACAATATTTTTTTTTATTTTGCATACTAATCCCAGTTTCCTCTCCGTCCCCTCCCCCCACTCCCTCCACCTGGCCCTCACCCCATCCCCCAAACATTCCTCAGAGAGAGTGAGGCTTCCTATGAGAATTTAGCGAAGTCGGTCGTCACATTACATTGAAGCAGGACCCGGAGTCTCCCCCCTGTATCTAGGCCGAGCAAGGTATCCCTCCATAGAGAATGGGCTCCAAAGAACCAGTTCAATCAGTAGGGATAAATCCTGGTCTAACTGCCAGTGGCCCCACTAACTGCCTAAGCCACGAAACTGTCACCCACATTCAGAGGGTCTAGTTTGATCCTGTGCAGGTTCCCCAGCTGTCCGTCCGGAGTCAGTGAGCTCCCACTAATCCAGGTCAGCTGTTTCTGTGAGTATCTCCATCGTGATCTTAACCCCTTTGCTCATATTGTTGCACCCCCGTCTCTTAGCTGTGGGTCTCTGCATCTGCTTCCATCAGTTACTGGGTGAAGGTTCTATGATGACATTTAAGGTAGTCATCAATCTGATTATAGGGAAGGGCAGTTCAGGCACCCTCTCCATTATTGCTTAGATTCTTAGCTGAGGTCATCCTTGTGGATTCCTGGGAATTTTCCTAGTGCCAGATGTCTCACTAGCCCTATGATGACTCCCTCAATCAAGATATCTCTTCCACTGTTCTCCCTCTCTGTCCTTCCCCCCCGGAACTGGATCATCCTGATTCCTCATGTTCTCCTCCCTCCCTCCTTCTCCCCTCCTCCTTTCCCTTCCACTATCCCGCCTACCCCCCACATTCCCAGTTTAACCAGGAGATTTTTGTTTGTTTCCCCTTCTCAGGAGACTCATGTACGTCTGTCTCTCTTAGGGTATTTCCTGTTACCTAGCTTCTCCAGGGTTGTGGACTGTAGGCTGGTTGTCCTTTGCTTTATGTCTAATATCCACTTGTGAGTACATACCGTGCTTGTCTTTCTGGGTCTGCGTTAACTCACACAGGATGGTTTTGTTAACACAAATTGACTTTAAAATTCCAGGCCCCAAGCCTGCTTAACACAGCACACTGCAGAAGCCTTTGTCCCATCGTTCTAAGCAGTTGCCTTCGTGTGTACTCTGGTCATATTGTATCTGTCACATGTCCACCCTGAGAGTAGTGTTTATGTTTAAAGCACAGAATATTCTGTATGCTTAGGCTCTATTGAGGTGTTCTACTCTGGAGCTGGGAGAGGATCCAGTTTACCCGGATAGTGGCATCAGGTATGTTAGAAAGGGGAAAATATGTGCTTCAGGAAGATGTGCCACCAAGCCCAACTTCCTAAAATGTACTTTTAAAAACCTGGATTCTGGTTATTAAGCTCAAGTCCTTGAGCTTACAAGTCAAGACCTTTACTAAGCTGTCTTACCAATGCAAGGACACTGTTTCTGTAAAGCTATGCAAAAACTCAAAGAAAATGCATGGCTTTCTTGACTGTGGGTACAAGGTGAGGCGCTACTATGTGTGCTTGTTGCCTAGACATCCTTTCTATGATGAATGGTACCCTAGAACCATGAGCCAAACACAATTCTTCTCCCCTTAAAAAAATAAAATAATGGGCTGAGAGATGGCTCAGTGGTTGAGTCCTGGCTGTTCTTCCAGAGAACTGGGATTCAATTCCCAGCACCCACATGACAGCTCACAACTGTCTGTAACTCCAGTTCCAGGGGATCTGACTCCTTCACATGGATATATACAGGCGAAACAGCAATGCATCTTAAATAAATAATCTTAAAGAAATAATTCCCAGATTTTGTTTAGAATATTAGAAAAAACACACTGTCAGTTATAAGTCATCCCTGGGTAACAAGATCTGGTTAAAACTTTTGATGTTATTTTCTCATTTTTTACTTACTTTCATTTTTCTTATTAAATTTTTATATTAAATTTTAATATTAAATCAACATACATTTTAAAATGGGCTCAAAAAGTTGATAAGGAAAAAACTGTTTGTACTTGAGAAGTTCTTCTGGGAAGTTGTATACAAGAAACTCTATCCTAAGTAGCACTTTTGAAGACAGCTCCCTCTAAGCCCGCAACTTGGACATTTGTCTTCTCTTGCTGCCCGGATCAGAATTTCCATAGTTTCAAGGAAAGTGACCTTTTCTGTCTAACTTGTGGCTTGTCTTGTGTCAGACTTGCTGGTATGCTCAGCATAATAATTGCAGGTTTACTCAAGTGCACATGGAAGGACTCTGTTCTGGGTTTCTGAAGACTGCTTTGTGGCTTCAAACAACAGGAGTGTATTCTCCCCAAATTCTTGGAACCAGAAGTCAAGAATCAGCCTCCCTGGCCAGACATTGTGAGGTGTTAGTAGAGCCATGCTCTACTAAAAGCTCCACAGGGAAATCCAATGTTATCTATGTGTTAAACACCTGCCAAAAAAATAAAAACAACCTCACAGTTCTACAACAGGGATGCAAATTGATGCTTTCCTGCACATTCCCAGGAAATATTGAAGCATCATTTTGAAAGCAGAATGGACAATATGTGCCCATTAGAAATCCTGGGAGTAGTCTGCCCCTTGTTAGGGAGTTACCCTCAGATGCCCTGTTTGAAAAGCTCAGCTTTTCAAACAGTTTGTTGGCTTAAGTTCTGAATATTTTAGTTCTGTTATTATCTGGATTTTGAAATTATTTTCTTAGAAAGTTTGTTAATGATTCTGCTTGCTTCCTGCATTTATTCTGTGGCTAAAATATAGTCCCTATATGATAGATTCCAATTCCTAGGCAGTTTGTAGCAACACTGCACGTAACAGCAGTTCAGGTGCCATAAACTCATTAATATTGTGTATTCAGGCTTCTGTAGAAGTGTGTATCATCACACAACTTCTTAGAGACTCTTTGAAGGCTAGCAGTTTCAAAACTAAGACCCCGTTCATTCAACTATCTTTCTTTAAGATTTTCTTGTTTGCACGTTTCTGAGTCAGCCCTCTTAATGCTGTTTGTTTTTCCCAGGGTTCCATTCACTGTTTGTGTGAGAGTTATCTATGCAGAAGAAATGGACTGTGAGCAATGTCAGCTTGCTATTTTAAGACTAGTTTAATTTATCGTTTGCTTAGTGGAAAAGTGTTGCCGAAGCATTCCCTTAGGTAGCTGCAGACTGCAGACATGGCCTCATGTGAGCTCTGAGCTGGTTTCCAGTTGTTTCCATTACTCCAGTTGTAATCATCAAAGTTATAGCCACAGATACAAATATCTAGTAATGTGAAAAACTAATCATAACATATTTTTAGCTTTGCCCCTTGTAAACATAGTTATTTTAGGTATTTTTCCTTTTATTTATTTTCATATTTCCCCACTCTCTCGTGTGACATAATACTTCCTGGCTCTCTAATTTGGTAGGCAGAGATTTGGGTCCATGACAACTTTATCCATTCTCTTCCTGTTGGCTTTCTTATGTAATTATTTCTGGAAGTTTAGTTAAGTCTTTATCTGTGAGGCAACTACAGTGTCCATCAGTGCACCGTGCTTTTATTTGTTGTCTTCCACAGTTTAAAACAGAGTGCTTTATTTTCAGAATAAAGGTTCTATTCACTGTTTTGCATTTCCCTACAAGGCCCCGGGCAGGTTTGACATGTATCCATCAGTATACTACCAACTCAACAATTCCATCATTGGGTTGTATTCCTTGTTGTCTCACAGACGCCCCTCCTTCATTACCCTTTGTCTTCCTCCCAAGTAGACATATGTCTTTAGGCCAGGTACAATGCTGTTACTTGGGGACCCTCTGCGACTGCTTGCTTTGTTGGCTATTCTCTTTTTTGCTTCTTGACTTTGCTGTGCTAGAGGACATTACCAAGGAATAAAAGTCTTGTGCTTTGAACACCCCCATAAACACTTCTTCCTTTGACCTGTTGGAAAAGTTGGCTGGGAATAAGAATATCGAGTGGCCTGTCATTTGGATCTCTAGTCTCCCCCAATGACTTATGTGATGGAGTCTTGCTTCCTAGCTTGGTGCTGATTAGAAATGGTAGAAACTTTAAGAAAGGGGTCATAGTGGCAGAGCTTTAAGTCAGCGGAGGTGCTCTTGTAAGGAATTGTAAACCCTGTTTTTTTTTTCTGTCTTATGCTTCCCAGCAATGAGTTCTGCAGTTTTGATCTCCCACATATATTAGCAATACGTGGCCTTATAGACCCAAATGTAACAAGGCCAGTGGGGTAGAAGGAACCTCCACTACTGTGAGCCAAAATGAGCTTTCACTTTTCATAAGTTAATATTTTTAGATAGTCTTTAAGGAAAGGAAAAGCAGCTGTTTCCTGCTCCTACGAAGGGACTGAATGCGGCTGTCTCCCTGCCCTCTTAGGTAGCCTTGAGGAGATCAGATTCAGCTGGCTTAGCTACTGATGTTCCTTTGCATTCGGTGATTTCATTCCATACACTGCAAGCCTTTTGAGTCTTCTGCTTTGGATTTGGATCTTGATGTCATGCACGAGCTTTCCTTCCGTTCATCCGGTCTGGGGGGTTGTCTCTTCAGTTTGGAGACTCTGGCTCCTAGGCGGTTTAAGCAATCCAGAGAAAAATCCTGGGCTTGTTTCCTAAATCCAGAACCCTTTTGAGAAATATGGACATAGGATACAGATGGAGAGGCTATTCCTCAGTTTACCAAACATGCTTTCGATGATGTGGCTTCTATGTATAGATTTAGCTGCCTGTCTACAACTTCTAAGTCTCTGCCACAGCCTCTGCCACGTGACTGTGTTCTTTCTCTTTTATTTTGTCCTGTCTTTATATATAACTTCAAGGTTTTTTTTTTCATTATGATCAAGTTAGTAGAGTTTGGGAGATGGAGGGAAGATAAATATTTAAAGTCATTGCCATCTGTGCCCACAATCCCTCTCTGAACTATTAAAACCTCCCTAAAATTAGTTTAAGCTATTTGAACCTTTCTTTTAAAAATATCTTTATTGGCGATGGAAACAATGAGGTTAAATTTTATACTTGAATATATATTTATAAAGCACCTGGAACTTTTGCCATAACCAGACCTACCTATATAAATAAATAAAGGTTGCTATGGAAGTCCAGACCCCCTTCGTTGAATGTAAAAACCAGTGAAGTACCAGCCAACATGGTGGCGAGGAAGATATAGATGTTAAAGTCTCAGTGAATAACCACGATCCTAAAGAGGTCATAAAATGCTTTTTAAATGGGAAAAGTTATTTCTTATTACATCTCTGGGTGTTTCAGCTCCTGACAACCCAGCAAGCAGGAGATGAAGGCCGCTGTGATAGTGGGTTCAGATGTGTATCTCCTCGGTGCACTGGATGCTAATTTCTTTGTTTTTTTACTGAAAACATTTTTGCATCCGTTTATTTGGCAAGCATAATGATGTCTGGGCTCCCGTGCATACTGAGTCTGTAAATGAGACATTAGTCAGCTTGGCATTCGTGAGTCACCAGGCATCTCCATAAGCCAAATCCAGGGATTATAAAATCATTTACTCAGGAAGTCATGGGACAAATGAAATTTATCATCCTGGGAGCCAGGAAAGTTACCTTCTGAGCTAACGACCTCACTGAAGCTGGAGGCTTGCTTATTGCTTTTTCTGTGCACGGGGGTTCCACCTTGATGGATTAGGCATTTGTTTGAAACATTGTTTGTGTGACACCCGGGAACAGTGTTAGAAATCTTTTGTCACCTCCTGCTATGTCTGTAATGTCTGCTAAGGCCTGGAGGAGTCATTTATTATTGCGAAGGCATTTCTCTACTACTGTGTTTTTAGGGTGTACGCTTTCCTGGCAGAGAGAGCACCAGGTCATTCAAGGCTTACCTCCACGTCCCTCATTTTGTTTCCCTCCATCTCTTTTTCAAGTTACTTCAAAGTCTTAGTATACTTTTCTTGCCATCGGCCCCACCCACCACAGGACCAGGTTAGGAATGGCACAAGACAGGCTCTTCAGGGCTCTAGGCATACCTTTTCTTTAAAACAAACTCTTATTGCCAGGGCAGTGGTGGTGCACACCCTTAATTCCAGCACTCTGGGAGCAGAGGCATGCAGATCTCTGTGAGTTTGAGGCCAGCCTGGTCTACAGAGTGACTTCCAGGATGCCCAGGTTGCTCAGAGAAACCCTGTCTTGGAAAACAAAAAACAAACAAACTTTTTTCTTGATGACTTCAGAAACCATCTTTCTATAGAAAGAACTTGGTGCTGTCATGGTCACCACATAAAGAAATTCTGGCATTTCAGCCAAGGAAGCGGGGACATGTTTTACCAGAAACCCCCAGTGTCTATGCCTGTCAGGATCCCAGAAGAGTCTATAACCAGGCACCACAGAGCCACCACCCACACTCTTTCAGAAAGGAAATAGAAACCCAGGAACAACACACCCACTCGACAAAGACAAGAACAGATAGAATTAGAATCAGAACCTAGAATTACAATCTTCCCAAACCCAGATGTCTTGACCCTAGTGTAAAAACACAATCAACAGCAGCTAGGACAATATGTCTCCACTCAAGCCCCAGAACCCTACCACAGTAGATCCTGAGTGTTTAAACATAGCTAAAGCACAAGAAAAAAGCCCAAATAGCCTTTATAAATATGATAAAGCCCTTGAAAAGGAAACTAATAAATCCCTTAATCTATGAAAACACAAACCAAAGTAGAAGGAAATGAATAAAGACAATTCAAGATCTTAAAGTAAAAGAGACAACACTAAGAAAACCCAAACTGAATTGGGGAGTCATTGTGTCTTAGTCAGGGCTTATTGCTTTGAAGAGACACAATGACCATAGCAATTTTCATAAAGGAAAACATTTAACTGGTGTTGGTTTACAGTTCAGAGGTGTAGTCTATCCTTGTCATGATGGGAAGTATGGTGGTATGCAGCTGACATGGTGCTGGAGAAGGAGATGAGAGTTCTACCTCTGGATCTGCAGGTAGCGGAAAGAGAATGAGACACGCTTCCTCCAACGAGGCCACCCCTCCTAATAGTGCCACTCTCTATGGGCTTGCAGGGATCATTTCTACTCAAACCACCACATGTTTCATTTAGAAATAAAAACTTTAGGATTTCAAACAGGAACCTCAGAGGCAAGCCTCACCAATAGAATACAAGATATAGAAGAAAGAATCTTGATTATTAAAGAAAAAATAGAAACAATGGATACTTCAGTTGAACAAAATGTTAAATATGAAAACATCCTGTCACAAAAGATCCAGGAAATCTGAGACACTATGAAAAGACAAAACATATAAATAATAGGAATAGAGGAAGGAGAAAAAACCCAGGTCAAAGACACAGAAAAGATTTTCAATGAAATCATAGAAGAAAATTTCCCTAACCTAAAGAAGGAGATACCTATCAAGGTACAAGAATCATACAGAGCATCAAATAGACTGACCAGAAAATAAAATCCTCTTGGCACATAATAAAACACTAAACACCCAACACAGAGAAAGAATTTTAAAAGCCCCAAGACAAAAAGATCAAGTAACATATAAAGACAATAAAACCTGACTTCTGAATGCAGACTCAAAAATTCAAAAGAGCCTGGTCCTTGTTCTACAGACTCAAAAGACCACAGATTCCGGCCCAGACTACTACTCCCAATGAAACACTTAATCACAATAGATTGTGAAAATAAAGCATTCCATGATAAAAGCCAAATTTAAGCACTATCTTTCTACAAATCCAGTACTATAGAAGGGGCTAGAAGGAAAAACTGCAGCCTAAAGAGACTAACCACACTCAAGAAAACCCAAGAAATAAATAGCCCCAGACCGACAAGCTAAAAGAGGGGAAGTGTACACACGCACACACGCACGTACACACACAATACAATCAAAAACAAAAATAAAACACCATAAACACCACTACAGCAAAAAAATAAATCAGCAAAACCAGCTCATTGATACTTCTCGTCATCAACAGACTCAATCCTGCAATAAAGAAGATACAGACTAACAAAACGGATATGAAAAACAGGATCCATCCTTCTGCTACATCCAAGAAACACATACTAACTTCAAAGATAGACATCACTTCAGGGTTAAAGGATGGAAAGAGATATTCCAGGCAAATGTATCGAAGAATCAAGTTCATGTAGCCATTTTAATACACAACAAAAGAGATGTCAATCCAAAACTAATCAGAAGAGATAGGGAAGAAGACTGTATACACATCAAAGGAAAAGTCCTTCAAGAGGATATTGAAATTCTTAACATCTGTGCACCAAATACAAGGGCACCCAAGTTCATATAAAAAAACTTATTATAGCTTAAATCACCCATTGATCCCACACACTAATAGTGGGAGACTTTAATACCCCACTGCTGTCAATAGACAGGTCATCCAGAAAAAAGCTAAACAGAGAAATTCTGAAGCTAACTAACATTATAGACCAAACGGACCTACTAGATATTTACACAATATTTCACAAACACAAAAATGTCTTCTTTTCAGAAACTCATGAACTTTCTTTAAAATTGACCATATACTTGTACACAAAGCAAGTTTTAAGAGGTACAGGAAAATTGAAATGGCAATTTGAATCTTATCAGTCTGCCAGGGATTAAAACTGAATATAAATAATAACAGAAACATTAGAAAGTTTTCAAACTCATCAAAATTGAACAACTCATTGGAAAAATGGGTCAAGACATAAATTAAGAAAGAAACGAAAACTTTCTAGGGTTGAGTGCAAATGAATACATAAGATAACAAAACTTATGGGAAGCACTGATGGTGTTCTAAGAGGCAAGTTCATCACACCAAGTGACTACACAAAAACTTTGGAGAGATCTTATATTGGTAATTAACAGCATACATGAAGCTCTCGATCAAAAAGAAGAAATCACACCTAAAGGAGTAGACAGCAAGAAATAATAAAACTCATGGACGAAATCAATAAAATAGAAAAAACAACAATAAAACAATATAAAGAATTAATGAAACAATCAGTTCTTTTGAGAAATCAGTGTGCTTGAAACACCTTTATCCAAACTAGCAAAAAAGGTGGAAAGAGAATACCCCAATTAACAAAACTAGAAATGAATAGGGAAACATAACCATAGAAACCAAGGAATATATCACCCATGGGCATATAACCAAAGGTCACATCATCCTACCACAGAGACACTTGCTCAGCCATGATCATTGCTGCTGCATGCTTAACAGCTAGAAATTGGAAATAACCTAGGTGTCCCTCAATAGAAGAATTGGATACAGAAAATTTGGTATATTTACATAATGGGATATTACTCGTCTCTTGAAAAATAAAGTCATGAAATTCACAGGTGAATGGATAGAACTAAAAAAAATACTGAATAAGGTAACCAAGTCTGAGAAAGACAAATAATGTTATGTATTCACTTCTGCATAGACATTAGCTGTTATGTCAATGATAACCAAGCTACAGTCTGTACAAGCACAGAGGTGAGGTGAAGAGTAAGAGACTGATGTGGGGGTGGGACAGATAGTTCTTCCTAGCAAAGGGAAGAAGAATAGATAGTTAAGTGTGGGTGGGGGGCTGGAACAGGAGTATCAAGTGGAGAGGGGGTGAGGGAAGGAGGACAAGAGAGTGAATACAGTTAAAATTCAGGACCACCTGAGGCATAGTGTGGAAACTTAACACAACAGAAGCTTCCTAAAATATGACATGTATGAAACATAATTGAAATCGCTAAATAATGAGGAGACAGAGCCCCAACGAAGCTTCCAGTACCAGGATTGGAATTGGATTATATGCAATTGTTTTATATATATATATATATATATATATATATATATATATATATATATATATGAACTAAGGGCTCCCATGGAAATTCATAAACAACCTAGGCTGTTGCACTCCACAATCTGATGGCAAGGCCCCATTGCTGAAGACACCTACATGACTCGTTGGACATGGAGTCATTGAGCTGCTGCCTACATAGAGCCACTTCCAAATATAAATTTAGTTTCCTCCAAAGGAGTCTCACTGAGGCAGCAAGCTACTCTTAAGAGTAGGCTGCATGCCCAGCAGTAAATGAACAACAGAAAATGAATTCAATGGGTTTTTTGTTTTGTTTTGTTTTGTTTTGTTTTGTTTTTTGGAGATTCCTTGTCTCATAATATTGTATCAGGGCTCTTCCCATTTTTTTTTTGTAAATTTTATCTTACTATTTTGAATTTTTATTTTTTTATATATGTATTTTTCTTTTCTCTTTGAACTCTTCAGATCCTTTTTGTATATATTATGGCTTCTAGATTCAAATTTTCATGGAATTCCTGAGTGTGAAAGAATGGGCCTCTGATTCTTGCGGCTTCTCTTGCACTGTTTTCCTTCTATCTGTTTGTTTGGTCCAATTTTGATGTGTTAGTTTTTGTTTCATCTTATTATGTTACTTTATAGTCTAGCCTATTATTATTATGTTATTATTATCCTACAGAAGCCTGTTTAACAGGGAGGATCTGGATGGGAGGGGAGGTGGGAAGGATCTTGGAGGAGTGGAGTGAGAGGAACCTGTAATGAGAAAGTATTATATCTGAAAAAAATTTCATTTTTAATAAAAGGAAAAAAGAGAAAAAGAGAAAGAGATTCTGTGTTTTTTCTCCTAAAGTGTGACCTCCCCAAAGAGTTAGAGCAGACAGGTCACCTGCCACACATCTACCGGGGTTCCTTTGACATGGAGTCCCAGGACTGAAATGAAGGCCCAATAGAACACTAAGAATTTAGTTTATTGCCTTTTGGCCACTACACCCCGTTCTCTGGACTCTGCACATGGCTTTTCTTTTTAAGTTTCCTTAAAATAGAATACTACTTCTAACTACAAATATATTAACCCACAGGTTAAGCATGTGTGCTGGTTATTGGGTATTATGTATATTTTTAAATGATTAAGTCAGGAGCAAAGAATATTGTTTATGTATCTTGGTGGTTGCAATGGGTTCATATCAAGATTGAGGCAAGGCCTTTTCTGAATGATAGTGGACACAGAATCGGATTTCTCATGGGCTTGGTAGCTTCACTATTGTTCTGCTGAGTTCTTCTCAGGTAACCTTGGGTCACTATTTGTCATCCCATAACAAGGAATAAAACTGATTAAATGTCAGCAGAAAAGTATCTGCATTACCATTTTGTTATTGTAGAACAAATATTGTATAACTACTTTTTATTTTATAAGATACGAGGGTAGAGAAATGGCTTGGCATTGAAAGAACCATAATTACTCTTCCAGAGGACCTGGATTCACTTCTCAACATTCACATCACAGCTCATAATCCTTCTAACTCCAGTTGCAGGGGATCCAATAGCCTCTTCTGGTCTCCACAGGCACCAGGCATGCACAGTGAATGTACACTTATGTATATGCAGGCAGACCACCGATACAAATAAAAAAAAGTCCTCAAAGTTATCATTTATGTGTAGAAATCTCATCTACTGTTTGTTAAAACCAGACCAAATTATTCAGAAATCTGGATTTCTACTATCAGGAAGTAGTAGACTGTGCTGTGGGCAGGTGTGAACTATAATACTCTGCATGGTGATGTGGCTTGGGTACCCCCTCTATTCCACTGTAGCTCTTAGGGTACTTTTAGCCCCGTGTTTGACAACGTCCATCTGGCAGGTGGATTGGCCAAGGCTGTAGCATCAACCTGTACAGTAAACATTAGGAATGCTGAATTTGCATTATGTTTGAAGATAAAATGACTACTGCTATAAACATATATTTTTTTTCTCAACTGTGTGATCCTATTATGCACCTGCTAGGTGTATGGTGTATATTTTGGAGATGATGGCCCCAGAGTTCTGGCTGAGGAAGATGAAAGATGCTTTTTGGTTTTATACAAGAGCATGCTAAGCTCATTCATAATTGCCTCCTATTGTTTCAGGAGATAGTAAAGTGCTATGCCGGATAGTTAGATCTAGAACTAAGTCCTCTCCCGAGTCCCAGACAGTGGGTGAGACTCAGTGTCATTGCTAACAAACAGGTGTTAAAGCAGCATTGGCACTGAGCTTTCTCAGTGTCTGGACCAATGCTTCAGATACACTGTTCCTCTCTACAGAACGAACTGTATGGATGTGGCGGTCTTAAAAGGAAATGTGGCTTGTGTACACACTAAGACTTATTGACAAGTGGGAACCAGTTTCTGTAGCCATAGTGGGTCATCAACTCTATATTTGAAGATAAGATCCTTGGTCTTATTCTGGGAACAGTTTTTTCATGGTTTGGGACGATTAAGACAGAAAGTTATTATAGTTGTTCATCAAGTAATATTATATGTTCCTGAAAGAAAAATGGTAAAATCGTGTTATTTAAAATGTGGAAATATGTAGATTGTGTTTAAGAAAAAAATGTATTTTCATTGTATTTATAGACTGCAATTATTCATTTAGTTAATTAATCTGTAGGGCTGTTTTTACCATCAGCATTGGATTTACTAATGATTCTGGTATCATTGTAAAGAAAATGTCATGGGGGACACTGTTTCCTTTGTTTTTCCATTTTCATAAACATGGCTGAGTGTGTTGACAGTGATAATAAAGCAAGAGAAGGAATATGTGTATTGAAGCTGGGGTGATGGTTGAGTTGGTGAAGTTATGGGGAACAAAACATGAAGTCCTGAGTTTGGATTCCCAGCACCTGTGTAAAAGCTGGAGGTCATGATGGTATAAGCCCATAATCTCTGTGCTGGGCAAGCAGAGACAAGAAGATCCTGGGAGCTTGCTGGTTAGACAGCGTAGCTGAATTTGTGACCTCTAGGTAGGAGACCCTACCTCAAAAAACTAAGGTAGAAACTGTGGAATACACATGAAGTTCTCACCTGTGATTTCTTTATGAGCCACTCACTCTTAAACATACACACATGCACATACACACACAGACACACAGAAGCACACATGCACACATGTGCACACACACAGATACATTCTCACATAAACCCATGTACACACATGCACACGCACAGACACATATGCACACATATGCACACACAGACACACAAACACGCATGCACAAATGAGCATTCACACACATACTCACACATACACAGACACATTCTCATATACACACATACAGATAAAAATGTGTTTATCATGCGTTTAGTTGGAATGCTTGGTTAAAGGAAACTATTTATTTTTCTTTTATTGTATTTTTTCTGCTGCCCTCATTTCTAGTTTATCTATTTTTTCTTCTTCTTTACCATTTCCAGCATCCCCTTTTGCCCCTTTCTCACTTCTTGTACTCCATCTCTCAAATCAACAAAGGCACCCGATGTTCAGACCTACTATCCAATCGCACCCCTCACCTATGTCAGAACAAATCATTTTGGCCCAGAGGGAGGAATATTCTCAACTGAGATGTGGCGAAGCTGGGCATAGTACTGGGGCAGCTAGTCCTCACCAACTTGAACTATGAAATGGAATCAAATATTCTGAGGAGGCAGGGGGAGAGTGGACACTGGGAGACAGTGACATTGTCTGCTCAAGTGACAGATGGGAATGAAGTCTGCACATATGTGCCTCCTAGAGACCATGAGAACATCAGATCATCCGTGGCACTGTGTCAAGTGTCTTTTGTTGTCTTGGTTGAATGATGACCCAAGAGTCAGCTGAATGTTCTAGTGAGTGCTAAGAGGCTATGTAGAAAATTCTACAAGCAGTTTCTGAAATCAGTGTTGAAGAACCAAGGTCGCAGTCAGTCCTTGGTGATGAACAGATAGAAGAGAAAAATTCCATGAACTAAAGTTAAGGCTGTTGGAATGAATAAACACAGGGGTTTTAAACACACCTAGTGTGTTAGCTCTCTACCTAGCCTCTCTACCTGGCACATATACCTTCTTCAGGGGTTCTGGAATGAAACAAGGACCTTTTGCTGCCATTTAGTCTCTGAGGCCCCCTCTCATTTAGTCTGCTTTCTTCAGAATGGGGTTTCTCAATGTGTGGAGTCACACCCTTCCCTTTCATCTAGCCCTCCTCATACACTTTGCCTGTTCTAGGTAGAGAAATTGATGAGGATACTTGTGTCCCAGCAAAGTCTCTTCCAGTTTCTCAAGCTTAACAATGGGAAATTCATCTACTACAGCTTTCAATCATCCTGATGTGTCTATATTTGTAAATCAGCCAAAGTGCTTTACTATGGAAAGCATAACTCTTGGCCTTGGTTTATGGAGCTTGCATTACCTACACAATTAAGGCTGATGCATTTGTCCTACGTCCACTTACCCTGTCTGCTCCTACACAGTGCAGTTGGTCTGCTTTTAATGTTTCTTAGTTTATTAGTATTTTTGAGATTACCAGCATGGGAGGATGGATTTCTTTCCTGGGTTATTATATATGCCTCACTCTTTGTTCATTCCTCTGTCTTGATTCAGGAAATACTTTGTTTAAACCATGAATATTTCATTGGAAACATTGAGCAGGACTTGGTGTCCTTGATTTGAAATCTAGTTGGTATTAAATATTAGTCCTCTGGTGAGAGGTAGATGTCATCTTTACTGTGAAGAATTAGCTATGGGATGATAAAAGCATAAGCGAAGACACTTTGTTTTCCCAGACAGGAGCTCAGGTTCCTTTATTGAAGCACACTAGTCCCAATTAAGCTACTTAGCCACACACATCTGCATAGCGTATTTGACAGCGTTCCCTCGATTCCCTCTGCTCCTTTGTTCCTGGCGTTCTCTCAAGTGTATTAAATGGAGCAGCTACTTGGGATGAATCGGCAAAGGGCATCGCCTTGCCCATCTTATTTTCCTCGAAATTGATGACTTGCGCAGAGATTTTGTGACGGAAGGGAAAGGAGCATGAACTTAATTTAATCAAGCTCTTAAGTGTATAAAAATTTTGAAAAGGGACTTGCCTCCCCTCTTTTGTATTTTCTTCTCTGTTAGGGGTGAGGTAAAGTAATGTAGTAGAAAATCCCCATTTGCTTTGAGGGAGCTGAAGTTCCCTGCTGCATAGGCTTTCGTTCATGGCTCATTTCTTCACCAGAAACATGTTTGCTATGAGGGTTATGATGGATGTTGCTGAGGGGCATAGGAACATGCAGCTTAATGCTGCTCGTACCTTCTTTTCCCCACTACCTCCCTGCCCACTACCGCTTTTCTTCTTTGCTGCTGCATAGAGTTTGGGGTGAAAGGAGAGTGAAAAACTCTGAGGAAATTCTTTGCTGAGTTTCCTCAGGGAATTGAAGAGCTCTAATAGCTTCCCTTGTCAATGTGTGTCCCTGAGGCTCCCGCAGAACCAGCCAATAGATCTAAATCAAAGGGAGAAAGTGCCAATCCTTCATTGATTTTTTTTTAATGGAGGGTAAACAGCCCGTTATCTATTGTCCCAAACCCACATAGGAAGACTGAAGAAACTATTTTCACAAGTGGTTGATTTACTTGGTGGCACGATTACGTGGCGAAGTCTAGGAGGGAAGACAATTGCATGTCTACACTTCTCTTTATTTAATAACCATCAGGGCACCAACAAATCTAGCTCTATTGTTGCCTGTTGCTATAGAAAACTTACACTAGAATCAATGACATCATAGAACAAACAGCCAGGCTGTCTCAGCTTCTGAGACTCAGAAATCCGGCGAGACTGAGCTGGCAGTCTTTGCCTCAGGGTCACTCTTGAAGCTGCCGCGAGCTGTTGACTGGGGCAGTGGTCTCCAGTACAAACCCACCTGACAGTAAGTCTCCTGCCAAGGACACCAAAGGTTATTGGCAGGATTTGGCTGTTTAGAGGTTGGTGGGCTGATCATTTCAGTTTCTTTTTGACCTTGGGCCAGGGTTTTTCTCAGCTCTTTGCCCCAGGTGTGTCTTCCTGAGGTTGGGCACAGCATTGTAACTGTCTTCCATTCAAGAAATTAAGGGAAAAAGCAATAGAGGGACAGACTGACAGTAAACAGATCTCTCCTTCCTGACTTTGCAGACTCCCTGTCTTGATAATACAGGAGGCTAAAACATCCTGAGGCAACAATCAAAGGATCCGTCCACCTAGCTAACCTGGAGTCCATCCCCAGCTCCAGACTTTTGGACGCAGAAGCACATTCTACTTCTAGCTTTCAGTAGTGGCCTATCCTTGAACCTCACCACCTGGGTCTGTCTTACAACATCTGGAGAGTGGGAGGAAAAGTCACCTGGCAAGATACTGAGTCAAATAGTGGCTATTCTGATTTGTTTGACATTCTCTCGACTCAAATGCCATAATGTTTCTGGTACTGTTTTCCACTCCTGACCCTTTTCATACATTCTGTAAGATTTATCATTTTAACCAGCGTAGAGAATACTGCCCAATGGCATCCATCATTGGGCCACACTGTCACCACCCTCTCCTTCCACCCCTCCTCACCACCCTCCAGGAAACCTCATGACAGTCAAGCAGTCTTTTTCCATCTACTCTGCCCACAGTCCCTGGCAACCCCTAATCTCCCTTCTGTCTCCACGAATTTGCCTATTCTGGGTGTTCTGTAGAAAGGAATTGAGCCAGTACATGGTCCTTTGTGTTTGGTCTCTTTCACTGAGCCTAATGTGTTCAAGGTGCCTCGATTGTTTTCGTTTTTGCATAACCGTTTCACTAATGTGCGTTAGTCACTGGAAGAATTGAACAGGAGAAAATAATTTGAAGTGTATGCTCTCGGAATGGCGGGGAAGGGCGAGATGATTTTTGTGGGAAGGGAAGCCACGTGAGCCAGCAAAGCCCGAGATAAAAGCAAGCCCGGGAGGTGCCAGTCAAGGCCAGCTTCCTCTGAGCAAAGCCCTCCCCTCCCTTCTCCGTCCTTCCTCCTCCCTCACCTGTGTGTTTCTCTACTTTTTCCAGCTTCTAGTTTCTGTGTCTGTCTTCTCCTCCTCTTTGTTCTTTCTTCCTTTCTACCTTTGTTTTTCTTCTTTGTTTCTCCCTCTCTCTCTCTCTCATTCCCCTTTTATTGAGGCTCACTAAAATGGTTTAATACTCCAAATTCCCGCTTGTGAAGGTTTATTCCAACAGCAGAGCAAAAGTCATGTACATTAAAAGCCTTGACATAAGAAATTGGTTTCTAAAATGCACGATGTGTCACTTGAAGGAATACTATAAAATCGTTAAATTATGCTTGATGAAGTAATAACACAGGATATATTTAGAGCTAAAAGGATCTTTTCACAAGTTAGTACTCCATGTCTCTCTAAGATGCTAATAAGTCATAGTATTACAAAACCCTAGACACATCCTTATGAAGAGAAAAAAAAAGTTAAAGTGATACAGTAAAAATGACAGCTATAATATGGAGCAATTCCTGGTGGCTTGATTTTATTTCTTATTATGCTTTTACTTGCTTCAAACTTTTCTATAATGTATATGCACTAACTTCAAGCTTCTGATAGGGAGCCAGCACCGTTATTGAAAGTACACGAATCACATAGTTCAATCCTCAGTAGCAAAAGCAGGAATCTTCGTTATATACAGATTGCTTGTGCTATCTAGTAGTGTCTAAAGACACTGAAGTCATAGACCATGCTTCCTCATAGTCCTCAATGTGAAAAATGCCAAGGATGAGGAACCCACTGATTTGCTACTTAAAAGGATTTTAAATTACTTCATTGGATAATGTCAACAGCTGTAGAAGAGGTCAAATCAATTGGATCATCTTTAACCAGTATGGAGAACTAATTTGCCTTCATGTCACCTGCAACACTACCCTTACCGAAGTTTCTGTGAAGCTGGAGTGAAGTCAGACGGCTGTGCGCTCTCACGTCACCCTGAACACTGGCGTTCAGCCTGCCAGGTGTAGCTCAGGAAGAAGCCAGGTGATTTATTTGAGGGTAGGCAGTTGATGGTAATTTAGGTCACAGCATTCTCTGGAAGAAATTAATAAAGGTAATTGCCAGACAGAGAGCATTCAAGTTGCACAGAAGCTGGAGCATCCTGGCCTAGGGAAGAGTGCCATCTACTGAATCGTGTTTGCGTCTTCTCTGGCTCTAATTTATGCAGGCTGGTGTCTGAAATGTTACTTCCGGTTATTGAACCAAGGCCCCGAGAGTTGCTGTTAGGTGCGTCTGCTGGAGCTTTAAAGAATACTTATTATGAAAGAGTGCCTGTCATCCGCTGAAGGTGTAATTAGAAAGAGTGGGGAAGAATTCGACAGCGGTTCAGCTCCTGAGGTAGCTAGTTGGACAGATCCTGAAGATACTTATTTATACAAGTGCTTTCTGAGGCTTCTTTCTAGTCGAAAGCTGTGAGCCAGACCCGCTTTTACCACAATTACCAGAAACAGTTAAACATTCACTGAATCATTCCCTGATGTTACCAAGGAGAAAAATATTAAAGCACACAGATAGCCTGGGCTACAATAAAAATGTTAGCACTTTATCCTTTGAGATATCAGCTTTGCTCTTTCTTCTTTGTGTACTTTTAAAATGACATTTTAAATTCCCTTTCTCTGTTTTTTTTGATTTAGTGCTTCCCAAAAATTTCAGTTGTGCAATTCATACATTATGATATGTGTGTTTAATAATAACCACAATTTTCAGTAATTTGAAAAAGTCATTTTGAACTACTTACTTAATTGGATGGGTCAGACAGTTTGTTGCCATGGTGAATTTCCTTATTGAGATGAAAGAGTTTGTCTCATAAAATTATATGCCTCTGTTTAATATGTTAATTCATGCTTCCAATTAAACATTTAATTACATAATGAGGCCTCGATTAATTTCTAACCTGAATCCAAATTCTAATTCATATAAATTCAGAATAGTATATATAAGAGACAGATTAAAAATTTCCAGTTGGAAGCTTTCTTCAACTTTCTGATACCCTGGGTATTAGTAAACACGATGGGCTTGGGTTGTCGCTCAGTGGCACCGTGTTTCTATGCATGAAGCCCCGTGTCCAGTCCTCAGCGTAAGGAGGGGGATACAAATCTTAGAACCTGTGAGTTCTCAGGGAAGGGGCCCAAGAACACACAGCAAACGCAAATGCTGTTTTTGTTTTTATATTGTTTGTAATGAATCGTACAACTCCAAAGATAGTTTGTGATGTGAACTGATCACTTTATTTCTCTGTCACATGAAGACAGTAGGGCATATTTTTAAGGTGGTTGGCTTTCCTGCTGCCACACCTGGAGAAGAGCGTGCTGCGGTCCTCACAGTCGTTGGCTGTGATGCTTAGATGACACAAACTACCATGTCTGTGTCTTAGCCTTTGACCCTTGAACGTAAGAATATGTCCTTACGTAGCCTTTCATTCTTTAGTTGACTTTGAGCCATCTGAACCTCAGGATACCTTCGAGAGGAGCTGTTCCCACCAAGGGAACATGATCAGGTCATCGTGTCTCTAGAAAGAAAGGAGCTAAATGTTAAGAAAACTGGGTCCGAGGGTTAGAAAGATGATGGGGTCTTCTGGCCTTTCTTTAAGCTGGCTTGAGACTGCTGGAGAGGAAGTGCTCCCAGATGTGAGGGTGCTCCCCTGTACCTTAGACAACTAGCCCTCTTGTCAACACACCTTCGTGATGACTAATTCTGAAACAGAGAAAGATCAGTGTTTATTTTCTCCAAGACTGGGCATCATTGCTCCTTGAGTGAAACACCACCCTCCTTTTTTAGAAAGGAAAATATTATTTCCTTTAAAATGTAGATTTTATGTATATGTGTGCCTTAGAGTATATGTGTGTGTGCATGTGTGTCTTAGTGTGTATGTGTGTGCATCTATGCCAGGTGGAGCCAGAAGAGGGCATTGGATGGTCTGTAACTGAAGTTATAGATGGTTCAGAGCCATCTGTGGGTGCCAAGAACCAAACCCAGGTCTCCTGAAAGCACAGCTGGTGCTCTTAACCACTGAGCTATCTCTCTAGCCCCACTAAACTCTTTCAATAATAGCATGTTGCTTGTCTAAAAGTTTACTATTTCCTTAAAACTGTGTCAGTTCTTGAGATAATGGCTCTTAATTGCTAAGTAAGGTTGATTAATGTTATCCAAGTCTGATATGAACCTTTTGAGAGAATGGACACATTGCTCAGTATATTAAATTATTTCAAAGCCTAGCTAAAATGGTAACTTTACCATGTGTTAAGATACTCACTTTACATGATTTTACTGGCTAAAAAAAGTCAGTATTTAATTAAAAGCACTGTGTTCAGATGTTTGGGGCTAAATTGTGATGTCTCGAAATTAGCATGTTGAAGTGCCAACTTCTATTGCCTCAGAAAGAGGCCTTATTTAGAAGTAAGGTTGTGGCCTTTGTCATGAGTAATGGTTGTATTGTAGCAGAAAGATCCCTTAATGCAATAGTGTTAGTCTGTATAAAAAGGAGAGTTGGGCATACAAATATAGGGAAGAGGCCATGTGTTGGACAGACACACACACACATGGAGAAGGTCATATGATAGAGTTGTGTCAAGGACTGCTGGACTCTAGACCTGAGACCAGTCTTCTATGGCCTGGCCTGGTGATATCTTGCTGTTAGATATCTGGATATCTAGCCTCTTGAACTGTGAGACCATACACTTCATTTTGTCAAACACAAGAAATGTAGCCTTCATTAGCTGTGGCTGGCATTGTTTTACTAGTGGAGTTCCACTAACACCACAAGCATCGTCCCCAGGCCAGAAGCTGACCTAAGTGCCAATGACACAAAGCGAATTCTGTCCCCCAGAAATAGTCTTGTGAGACAAACATGGCTTGGGAAGCTTGATGTCTGAGATGTCTTGATCTTGTCAACCTGATGGGACCTAGGGTTTTCCAGGAGACAACTCCGGTCACGTCTGTGAGGGCGTGTCTAGATCGGGTTAGCTGTGAGAAAACCAACACTGTGGGTGGCGCCATCCTGTGGGTGGAGCTTTAAGACTGAATAAAAAGGAGAAAGTGAGCTGAACCCCAGACTTTCCTCCACTCCTGGTTGTAGGTGCAGTGTAACCAGCGACCTCAGTCCCCTGCTGTCCTACCTTCTTGGCTCTGATGGACAGGATCTCCTCAAAGCGTGAACCACTGTCGCTTTTGTGAGGCCCTTTCGTCACAGCCGTGGGAAACGTAACTAACGCCATGTCCTTCCAACCTCCTAGTCACCAGCTTCAAATAAGCGCATGAACTTGCCTGCGGGACCCACAGGTTTCTGGCCCAGAAATACCCCACGATGACTGTTTTGTGTATGTCTTTTGTGTGTCTTTCTGTTTGAGCATGCATGTGGATGCAGAGGCCAGGGGACATCCTTCCATGTTGTTCCTTAGGAGCTGTCCGCTTAGATTTTGGGGCAGGACCGCTTACATTCACTTGACTAGCGCTGATGCGGCTAGGCTGAGTGGCCAGCAGGGATGCCATCCAGATGACTCCTCAAGCCCTTTACGACTCTCAGAGTCATTCAGAGCTGTGACTCTCCGGTTTAGTTGTCGCTACGATTCAAACATACTTCCTTTAACTCCTTTTCAAAGCCATCGATAAGAAAACCGTGCTTGGTTCTGGCAAGGATCCCGAACAGATACAGCACTGGCAGGGGCTACTTCAGATCAAAGCGAAGTGTCCTTGAGAAAGGTTTCCTTTCCTTCAGTTTCTGGTTGGAACCAGTCAGGGCTCCTTGGCTCTAATTTGTGCCGGTGATGTTGCTGGTAGGTTGCCATAGTTACCTGAGCGTGCTGGGCAGCAGGGTAGATTTTCATTGTAATGAAAGTGAACACCACAGCAGCGACCATGGGTGCTGCTGTTCAAGGCACCTGCCTTCCTCATTAAACAGGCAGTCACCCACCTCACAGTAGAAATCTTCCATTTGGTTAGCTCTACTCCTTTCAAGAGACGGCACCAACTAATTAATGTGGGAAGAGAGACCAGTAATGTTGCGAAGAATGTGTTTTGCAATCATACATTCCTATAGATCCTCAATACACCAAAATACCAATAAATAAAAGCCCACCAAATAGCTGGCGTTTGGTTCGGGGTTGTCACCCAGAACCCAATACGTTCTGCAGTTGAGGAGAGCTGCTAGGCAGAGAAATGAAAATTAAAGTTCTTATTACCAAAGTGACCTTTTGGTTTGGGTGTGGAGAAGTACCTGTGATTGCCAAGATAGAATTTGAAGTCAGTGAATTTTCTACAGTGCCATGTATTGCCTGAAGGGAAAACAGCAAAAGCTGCTGGGCTTCGGATTCAAATCTGGCTCTGGATTCATAAAACTGTATTGCAAAAATCATTCATTCCTCTGAGCCCTAGGGCATCATCCTTACAATTATGATATAAATACCCATTTTGCAGGATGTTTGCAAAAATTACCTATCACCAACCTTAATGACCTGAGACACAAGAGCAGATATGGACAGCAGATATGTAGTGTTTATTCTCATTACTTTCTAGGTTTACTAAAAGGTTTCAGGATTAAACTTCTATCAAAAGAAGTATCCCCATCCTCACTGCATTGCCCATGAGATGCCTTTCTGAAGTTTGGGTGATCTAGATGTTGCTCTCTGGGGGTAAATTCACACTATTCATATAAAAAGACTGTCGGACTTTGAATGGTTTTCTTGTCAAAAACTTCCCGTTTAGCGATGAGGGTAATAAATGTATCTTTCTGCCCATCTCTGCCTGAAACACTTGTATCTGGGTGCAGATGCATGGCTGAAATGCAGCAGCTAGTTGAAGGGAGGCTACTGTTGGGATCAAGGCTGAGAGACCTTTTCTAGCTGACGGAGTTTAAAGTGAAGTTACCTTTGGAGGCAGTTTTGTGGAATGAGGTTGCAAAGGGTGGATCTTCTTACCGTCCTCACCTTCCACAGTCAAGGGGATTTTAAATGTGGGGGACTTAGATCTGGAACTCCCAAGCTATGTGCCTTTTGTTAAAAGACTGCTTAGGAACTTACCAGTTGTAAACATTCTATAATGATGCCATCTTGGGGGAAGCAGGGCTGCTGCAGACTGAGCCCTACATGTCACTGGCTAAGAAGGATGGAAAACTCCCTAAACAGACCAGCACTTCTTAGGAAAGTCTGCATGCAGCAGCAGGAACAGTATTGGGGAGGCTGGATGAGGGAACCCAAAGAATATGTGATTGGGGATCTTGCTCACACTTTCTGAGGAACAGAAAGAGACAGAGACAGAGTGTGAGGGAAAAATGGTAGAGAAAGGGAGACAGATAGAAAGATAGATGGTCTGACTCAGGTAGAGATGGAGATAGATTGACCAACAGACCGAATTGTTTCTGGCCTGGAGACTTTTCCCAATCTAACAGTGGGCTGTGATGGTCACATTTTTCATGATGTGGGGAACTGGTCCTCAGGGCATGGGGTTGAGGTACATGTTAATCCACCAGGGGACATCTGGCACTTTCTGAAGACATTTTTGGTTCTTACACTTGGGGAAGTACTAATGGCTTCTGGTGGGTGGAGCCTAGGGATGCTGCAAGAAGGGATGGTTTGGCCCCAGATGTCTACAGTGCCAAGGGTGAGAAGCTCTGGTCACTGGAATAGGAAAAAGAAACATATATACAGTCTGTGCCACGTCTTTTCTCTCTGACTGCCATACTCATCATAGCAATACTGTCTTCTGATGCTTTTGTTGGCATTTTTGACTCACCATCAAGAAAAAAATAATGTTTTATATGCTGATGGGTGTTCTGTGCCATTCTTTGGGCATAAACTAGCAATCTCTGTGATTTTCAACACTCTGTGCTTTGTTCAGCTTTGGGGTGTGGGAAACATGTAGGAGGAGTAATAATGTTTAGTTACCATTCCTACGTTCATTCTGCAGAGCAGAAAGCGGGAATGTTGGATTTCAGCAATCAAAGGATGCAAGAGTCACGCAATCCTTTCCCAGTCTTCCCGGGCTCTGAGCTAGATAGTGTTTTCTAATCCTAGGTAGGTGGGTGTCCCATGCATCTGCACACAGCCAGTGAAGTGTGGGCAGAGGTGGTGCATTCCTGGTCCACACAACCTATTCAACGTGTATGCTGTTTTGTTTTCTTTTTCCTCCATGACATCCTAATACGAAGGGCTCCAATATTATCAGGAAGGATGGAGCCATAAGCTGAGAAGATCCCTGATTCTGACTTGATGGGGGGGAATGCTGCCAGAATGCTTAGTTCTGTGCGTGATATGAAAAAACAAAATTTAAAAATTCCTTGTGTTAAGATATTAAACTGTTAGAGAATAGCTAAAGAAGCTTTCTTACTCTGACTGTGAAGACAAGCGCAGGCAGTAGCCGTATGGCTTATAACTGCCTTTGGTTACATGCAGAAATTCACTCAACCAAGTGTGCAACAGTAAATGCAATTACGTAATTGATACCTCTGAATATGCCCACATTTCTTGCTTGCACACCCTCTCGTCTACATCTCGTTGGATGAGCCAAGTGTACACCGAACCCCCTCACCAGTGATATACATGATGGGCGAGAGGTTTTACAGCTCTGGCTGTCATGTTAGTAATTCCAGGTTCCTTTACCTTGCTTGAAGATTCATAGATCCACATATTATCTCCTCAATGCTAAGTGCTACATGGGATTTAGTAGGGAAAAATATGGAATACATAGGATTCTTTTTTTGTCAGACTGTTCCCAGTTGGTTGAGCATCTCAGGAGGCAATGCTTATTACTTCCCTGGTTGTAATTTAAACTTGTTAAATTGCCTCCAGATCCATCTTTTTCTTGTAGCACAATGGGAAAGCCCCAGAGCTTCTGCTCTGAATACGTTCCTCTTTCATTTCTCCTGCCCCAAAGCCTACCTCCTTGGAGGCTGCATCGTCCTTATTTGATAGAAAATTGGGGCTAGAACATCTTAGAGGTTTCCCTTTTGTAATATTGAGGTTTTTTTTTTTAATGTGCTTTGTCACCTCTGGTGGATGTGGTTCTTTCTGTGCATTTTAAACTCTTGCTACGGTCACATGTTTCAAGGTTGTTGTGGAAGGCTGTGTGTGTGTGTGTGTGTGTGTGTGTGTGAGAGAGAGAGAGAGAGAGAGAGAGAGAGAGAGAGAGAGAGAGAGAGAGAGAGAAATTAGGCTTTGTAACTAAGCAGAGAATCAAGCAGGCAAACACATTATGAGTGGTTTATCCTCTCTTTTTCTCTCAGTAGCACCAAGGACTGTAAGTCATAGCTACCATGGAACCCAAACAGAGTTTTTTTCATCCTGTGCACAATCTGCTTGAGGTTCTCACATGGAGAAGGCTTTTAGTGGTCAATCCACTGACTTTGTGCAACCACATACCCACAGCATGCCATGCATATGGGAAAATGTGCACATGGTGTATACACTAAATATGGTGACCATACAGTGCACTACGTTAAAGCTTTTGGCAAACCTTATAGATAGCCAACATTACTAAGTAGGTTAAAAAGTCATATAACCATAAAAAAATGGAATACTGTTTGGCCATAAAAGACATGGAAGATAAGTACTTGCTACAGATCCCGTGAGCCTTGAAAATATTATGTTAAATAAGAAAGTTTGACTGTTGAGAGTCCTAGGACCTGCTGTCTGCAAGGTGAAAGAGAAATGAGTTGGTGATGTTGTGTATTGTGTGAAGGTCGCAGAGATGGTGGTGGTGTCACTGTTCCTCTAAGTCTGAAGGCCTGAGATGCTGAGGAGCTGGAAGCAGGGTGCTTCTTACATCTCAGCTCA
Source organism: Myodes glareolus (assembly GCF_982192425.1). Taxonomy (NCBI): domain Eukaryota; kingdom Metazoa; phylum Chordata; class Mammalia; order Rodentia; family Cricetidae; genus Myodes; species Myodes glareolus. The sequence goes on along the minus strand of NC_142026.1, from coordinate 26,208,029 downwards.
AGACTCACGCACGGGGATCAGACTATAACTTTCTTCCCATTCTTTTGTTGTATGCAGTTTCCCAAGAGATTGACGATGGTCCTATGGTCCACCCACACAGGGAAGGGCTTTACTCCAACCACCTATCCATGAGCTGAGCTCTCTCTGTCTCTCTCTGTCTCTGTCTCTGTCTCTGTCTCTCTCTCTCTCTCTCTCTCTCTCACACACACACACACACACACACACACGCACATGCACACATCAATATCTTTAATCAAGTGACAGTTAAGTGGGTGTAGAAGAATGAGCCATTGACTGGGACTTTTTAAGTTATTTAAACTCTCTGGGTATTGCTCCTGTTGGGATGAAGGCAAGCCAGTAGGAGGTACACTGCCTTGATAGCATACTGATGACAGAAGTTCAGACAAATAAGTTGATTTATTTAAACCATAGACCTTCTCACCCCACCAAAGGCCGAGACATTGTTGTTGTTCTTGTTTTTGATTTTGCTTTTAAATTATAAAAGAGAAAATCCAGTGTCTTGCAGATATCAGATGGGAAATGAAATGGTACACGGAAAAGAGCTTTATTATAGAAGGCTACATGCAGATGAAGTCACTATGGCCATAGCACACATTCTGAGAGTGAATTTGTTCCCTTGGAAACCAGCTGTGTGACCTCTCCCGGCTTCATACCCAGTGGTGTTCTTTGATAGTTGAAGTCCTGTAAATAATATTCCCTCTAGTATTTCAAAAAGACAGTTCAGGTAAAGAAGGCAAATTATGTGAAATGACTTAGAAGGCATTCTGAGAACTAGTTTGCTTAGGTGGAATTGTTTTGAGCCGCGAAATGTAGTTTTGTAACATTGGCTGAAGATCTGTGTGTTGAGGACACTCCTGACATAGACCCAGTTTCTTTCAAACATTTCATTACTCAAGATCTTGGGAGCTCTTTTCTTTCCTCATTCAAAAAGATACATTTCCTTTAAAAAAAAAAGCAAGCCATACCCTTCTCTGCACGACTGAGGTAATTTCATGTCTGCATATGTTACTTCAAATCCTTTTATGTTGAAGACTTTGTCCCCAAAGCATGCTAGAATTACTTAAATGGAAAGTGGGCACACAGGTAGCTTTTGTCTCTGCTTTCATGTGTGTGATGTGAATAACAAATTCGCTGTTGAAGGTGTTAACCATTCCTTTTGTTCTTATAAAAATTGCCGAATCTCAAAATATAGGATGCAGAGAGTTGTTTGTCACCTTCCTCAAAGAAACATTGGGAGAGTGGGTTATTAAATCCCCCAGTCTTAGTTTCAGAGTCAGTTAGTGACAGAATCAAGATTTTTCATCCTTCTTACATAGTGCTAAGGGCATGGTCTTGCCCTTTCTCCAATGTATAATCATGTAGACAGGGAAAGGGGACTTTTTAGTTAAGCATAGAGAACAAAGCACATTATTCTAGTGCCGATTTCAAATAATAATATTTATTCTTGGCAATCCTGAACATGAAAGACATCCCAGGTAAGACACTACCAGGTTGCTTTCCCTGTTGTACACAGGGAAAATGAAAGTAGTGAGTGAGTTGCATGAAGAAGGCCATGAAAAACGATAAATGAGCAAACCGTATCATCTATTAGTTCATCTATTTACAGGTTTTTCTCATCAAGCGTATATAGTCTACTTACTCTATGCTATGTTCTTATTTAGCTTTTTAAAATGTAGGTACAAAGAAAACAGGAACTATACTGCCTTTGTGGAGCTCTCAGTAGAAAAAGAGAATGGGGTGATGTATAATAAACCACTGATGGCTATAATTTTGAGGAGAATAAATGTTTGAAGCAAAGACTGGGGTGTCAGAACATCACTGTCAGGCATGGGCGTATAGGAGGTTCCTGGAAACATACCTCTTAACTAGTGCCAGAAATATGCAAGCATAGATAGTTCTGGAAGCTTGGTGGCAGGGAACAGCGAAATAATCTAGACCAAGGAAGAGGATGTACAGAGATCCAAAGGCAGCAAGGGTGTGGGAGAAACAGAAAGATAAAGTAAGAGAATGAGTGCTAGGACACAGTGGTGATTGGCAGGTGTCATCGATAATCTGCACAGTTGACCTCTGAGTGTAGCATGAGGGCTGGCTTGTTGGGGTTTCTGTCCCGTCCGGTACCCCACAACCAGCAACTCCCAAGGAAAATCAATCACACAGAAATCTCTATAAGTTATAAAGCTGATTGGCCCATTAGGTCCGGCTACTTATTAGCTCTTATAACTTATGTTACCCCATTATCCTTATCTACATTAGCACATGGCTCACTACCTTTTCCAGTGGGGCAGTTACATCTTTTCTCTCTGGTGGTCTGGGCAGAACTGCCAAGGGAGCTTCCTGCTTTCCAGAATACTCCCAGTCTCTTTACACCACCTCTACTTCCTGTCTGTCTTTCCTGCCTATACTGCCTGCCTGGCCAATCAGCGTTTTATTAAAATATGATTGACAGAATACAGACAATTCTCCCACACCATTGTAGATCATGCAGAAAATTTTATCTGTGGCATCCAGCATGGGAGATAAGGAAATCTCTAAGCAGACAGCAGTAGCACCAGGTTGTTTACAGAGAAACGAAGGATGGAGACAGGCAACGCTATATCAGAGATCCATTAGGAGATCTTGGTGATAATCCAGACCTATGATAATATCACCTTTGGTGTGGAGAGAGTTGGAGAGAGGGACAGGAAATGTCTCACCTAGACTGTGAAGACAGACCTCAATGGGTGTGGCACCTGAGGGAGGGGAAGACTTTATAAAACTGTCCAGATTTGGGGGTGAGGAATCAGTTAATGTCATGGTAACCAGAGGAGACAGAACTTTGTTCGTCTGGAACAGAGAGAGAATAATGAAGAACAATCCGTTCCTTATTGAGTTTGTATGTGGGCAGTCAAAATCAGCGCGAAAGTCTTCACTGTGTTGATATGGGCTTTGGGATGAAGGGTTAGCCTTGGATAACAGGGCAATGGAAGGGAAACAGAAATACACACACGATGTGCGTGTGTGTGTGTGTGTGTGTGTGTGTGTGTGTGTGTGTGAGTGCGCGCGCGCGCGCACGTGCATATTTGAGCTGTCCACTTAGGAGGTCTTTATACTTTTCTTATCACTTTGAAAAAATGCCTGACAGAAACAGTGTAGGGAGCAGAGGTTGATTTTGCCCACTGTATCAGTCCCTACAGCTGGAAAAACCTGGCACAGTTCACAGTGACTATCTACAGCTCATGCCAGAGGCTGCTTCATGCCTTGGTGGATCGGGGAGCAGAGAGCTAAGGCCAGAAGCAGAAATGGCTATTGCCTTGAGGTGTGGTGCAGTGACTGAACTCAGATAACTAAAGAATATTTACATGAATGTTCCACACTTACCACAAACTGTCCCAAGTTTATGGGACTGGGGTTGCAGCAGAGTTGCCCAGGGAATGGGTGCTAGTTACTGCTTCAGCACAAGACTTACCCATTCATAGAATTCTCTCATCCTCTCGAGATAGTCAGTTGTGGGCTCTTCAAGTTTCTTCTGTGTGGAGTCTGGCCTTCACATCCGAGAGAATCATGTGCCCTACTGCAATCTGCTGATGTAAATGATAATATCGCCCAGAAAAATGAGTGTCTAGAGTAATACTGACCAATATAGACAGGTACTGTGGCCTAGCCAAATTTTTCCATAAAATTAACCATCATCTTTTCTTGCTTATGTTTTGTTGACTTGTCTGAGCTGAATGGAAATCAGACATCAAGCTCTGAGGCTCTCTGAAAGGATTGGGTCTGAAGCCGAGCCTCCCATTTTCCAAATAACATTAACCTTTTTGTATTTCACTCTCTCCATTTGTAAAACGGTGTGTGTGTGTGTGTGTGTGTGTGTGTGTGTGTGTGTGTGCTTCTGGTTAAAGTTCTAGGTGACCTAAGATAACTTATTGTCAATACCTGAGTCCCTCCTGGTTCTTTTGTGGACAGGAAGTCAATGCTGGACTATGTGACATGGGTCTGTTTGGACTCAGAGCCAGTATACATTTGTTCACCCCTTGACACAGAGTTAGGAAAAATACAGCCTAACTTAAGAATCTAGAAATTTGAGTCTATGGATTGTCTTTGGTAACTCAATACAGTCATAGGATGGGCAGAAGCTTGAGTCGGGGTAACTGATTCGAGTCACACAATCAGGTGGTGTCATTCTTCTGTCAGGATCCATCACTACGCAGCAGGCACATCTCCTCAATGCACTAATCATTTCTCATAGTTGATGCCATATTTGACTTACCATGCTCAAAAGAAGCCTTATATAGGGCCTGATGGGAAACCAGATCTTAGCACATGCAACTCCACCTACACAGAGACAGGTTAAGGGGGTCATACTGTTCCTGTTATGAAATATTGCTGATGCTATAAAACTGCTCGTTTAACATATTGTGTAGGTTAAAGGCTGGATTGGCTGAATATGTAGAAGAGGTTTTGAGACATACTGACTTCCATGACCTAGAATAGGGTTTCATCTTTCCCCTTCAGGTGTGATATACACAGAAAAAGACAGAAGACTAATTTTTTTCCTCAAAGAAATTCTATTTTAGAAACACTTTATCCCTTCCACTTAGCAGAAGCATTTCTAGGTGTGAAAGGTATTGATCCACTTGAGTATATTGCTGGAAAAGGTCAGATGTTTTCATCCTGAACTGCTACAGGAGGGAAAATTACTTGTCAAATCATCAGAAGCATTTTCTTTTCTTTCTCTTTTGGAGACATGATAGTATGTGTGTGTGTGTGAGTGTGTGTGTGTGTGAGTGTGTGTGTGTCTGTGTGTGAGTGTGTGTGCGAGTGTGAGTGAGTGTGTGTGTGAGAGTGTGTGTGTGAGTGTGTGTGTGTATGTGTGTGAGTGTGAGTGTGTGTGTGTGAGTGTGTGTATGTGAGTGTGTGTGCACGGGTGCATCTGTACATAGAGCCCAGAGGCTGACATCAGTTTCTTTCTCAAACACTCTTCACCTTATTTGATTTTTATTTTATTTATTTATTTTAAGTTCAGTTTTTGAAATTTATTTATTTATTAAAAATTTCCACCTCCTCCCCACCTCCCTTTTCCCTCCCCCTCCCCACCTCCCCGTCCCTCTCTAGTCTTAAGAGCAGTCAGGGTTCCCTGCCCCGTGGGAAGTCCAAGGTCCTCCCCCCCTCCATCCAGGTCTATAAAGGTGAGCATCCAAACAAACCAGGCTCCCACAAAGTCAGTCCATGCAGTAGAATCAAAACCCAGTGCCATTGTCCTTGGCTTTTCAGTCAGCCTTCATTGCCAGCCACATTTAGAAAGTCCGGTTTGATCACATGCTCCATCACTCCCAGTCCAGCTGCCCTTGGTGAGCTCCCATTACATCAGTCCCACCGTCTCAGTGGGTGGATACTCCGCTCGTGGTCCTGACTTCCTTGCTCATGTTCTCCCTCCTTCTGCTCCTCATTTGGACCTTGGGAGCTAAGTCCAGTGCTCCAAAGTGGGTCTCTGTATCTCCACCCATCGCCAGATGAAGGTTCTACGGTGATATGCAAGATATTCATCAGTGTGGCTATGGGACAAGGCCAATTCAGGCACCCTTTCCTCTGCTGCCCAAGGAACAATCTGGAGACCTCTCCTTGGATCTGGGAACCCCTCTATAGTCAAGTCTCTTGCAAATTCTAAAATGGCTCCCTTAATTAAGATATTTAGTTACCTGCTCCCATATCCACTTTTCCTCCATCCCACCCATCCTATTCCCCCAAGCTCTCCCGTATCCTCTTCTTCTCCCTTCTCTCTAGCCATCACCCATTACATCCACTCCCACACACACTCCTTGAGGCAGGATCTCTCACGGAAGCTGAGTTCACTGATTCATCTGGTGAGTCCTCGGGGTCGTACCCCTGGTTTCTCCATGCTGGTGTGACATGGGAATGTTTTTTATGATCCTCTGGCTTTTCATCCAAGTGCAGAGAACTAAATTCAGGTCCCCAAGCTTGTGTGACAAGTGCTTTATGGACTAGCCATGTCTCCAGTCCCTAGAGACATTTTCTTGTTAACAGTGAACTCAGAGGACAATGGCCAACAAAGTTTAAACTTATTTACTAAAATATCCTGCCTGTCTGGAACAGGACTTAACTTGGTTTTTGTTTTGCATAAGATGGAGTAATTGCAGGGGTAATGATAACGATAATAATGGTGTATGTGAGTCAATGAAAAATAAGAGCTTTCTGTGGGCAAAATAGTTCTAACTTCAAGATCCACCAAGTTCCTGCTATAGTCTGTAGAGATTCCAGCATCCTTTATAACTTTCTGACTTACTGCCGACAGTTTTAAGCATTTTATGACATTAGATACTCATCTTTTACTGCAATCACAGCAGTTTAAATGTGATATTCATCTTAGGTGTATTTGGCCAGCTTTTTCCTCCTTTTTTTTCAGAACTCCACTAGAATTTCGGTCTCTGACATTTTGAGCCAGTTTTCAAAAGATTATTTCCAAATGGGTTTAAATCACTTTCATAGACATTTGATGTCATTTAACTGTTCATATGATTAGGACAGCAGGGCTCGCTGCTGCCCTTGGACTTTAAGTCTACTTTATTTTTTAATCAATATATTCTTACTAGAAGTCTTTAAAGGTATTTAAAGTACATCCATTAAAATTCTGAGTTCTCGTTTTAGGAAGTTGCTTTCATGGTTTCAGTGACATGAAACCTTCAATTTGTACAGATAAAGAAAGACCAGGAAGATACTCATGTTCTGTGAATTAAATTGAAGTATAGGGAGACTGTGGTAGTTTGATTATTATTGTTAGGATAAACACCATGACCGAAAGCAATGTGGGGAGGAAAGGGTGTGACTTATACAGCCAGGTCACAATCGAAAGAAAGTCAGTGCCTGAGCTCAAGAAGGAAATCTGGAAGCAGGAACTGAAGGCAGAGACCTTGAATTATGGCAGTTAAGTGGATTGCTTCCCCTGGCTTGCTCAACCTGCTTTTTTACACATTCTAGGACCACCAGCCCAGGGGTGGCACAAACTACAGTGGACTGTACACTTCCACGTTTATCATTAACCAAGGAAATGCTCCTTGGATTTTGCCTACAGGCTAACATGATATAGCTATTTTCTCTGCTGAGGATTTCTCTTCCCAAATGACTAGATTGCTTCAAGTTGACAAGAAGCCAACCAACATAGAGTGAAAAGTGGCATTGTTCGAATTCCTTTGGCTACATCCATTTTTTTTCTCCTATGCTTGTGTACTTTCTAAAGCACATCTCAAATAAACATGCAGCCATTGAATTTCAGATTTCTAGGCCAGAACATGTCCTTACAGGTCAAACATTCCTTATTGGAAAAACCACAATCTGAAATGCCCTAGAATCCAGTACTTGCTGAGTATCCTCATGATCCCTCATGTGGAAAAGTCTGCACGTGATATCCTGTAGTGGGTCATAGTTAAAATGTCGATGAACTAAAAGGCTTCACATCACATTACCTTTCTGATAAGTGAAAACAATTGTATGGAAATTCTATCTTTAGACTGGGCACTTATCCTCCAAGATAAATCGTTATGTAAATGCAAATATTCCCAAATCCATCTGGTTTGGTTTGCTTCAGCATCATGGCCAGGAAGGTTTTGCAGGGAAAACTGTGGTGCATGTCATAAGACTAGGAAAATATGCAGAAGATTGCAGTGCCTTCCTGATATGTTTACCGAGCCTTTTCAACTTGACTAAGAGGGCTGCCAAACTCAGAGGCACTGACTGGGGTCTGAAGTTGCCTTTTGGAGTGAAAACGCCAGGCCATTGCTCAACAGATGAGAGGGGCACTCTCAAAGATCTTCTTCCTCCCAGAAATCCAACAACTGGAAGTGATGCCTTAGGTTACCAAGCAACTCATGAGCGGGCTCCTGTGCACATTCTGCAGTTCTGCACGATGAGGTGGAGAAGCTCAAACAGGCTCACTGACAGGGAGATGTGCGGTTTGCAATGCAGACAGCTGTGATGGCTGGGTCTACTCCGTGCTGAGGCCAACAGACCTGGCCAGACCATCCCTGCAGCTGCTGCTTGCTCACCACTTTCAAATCTGCTGGGCTGGCTTTTCCTGCCCTCCGCCAACCCAGGAGGCCATGCCTGGCCAAGGAGGCACCCACTCCAGGAGTCACATCTGTTTCTTTTGGATGCATGTGTTCTAATTAAAGATATAAAATACAATTATGGCAAAAAAAATGGAAAACACATATCACGTCATCCGCTTTCCATTTAAGTGTGTCTCTATTATGCCTGTCAGTACTCGGTGATTTAGGGTTGCTGTTAAGAGTGGTTCTGAGCTATCCCTCTCTTCTCACCTAATACCTTCTGTGACAGCAAGTGCACACTGGCAAGGCGGCAGGTGGGAGGTAATGATGCAGCTTGTGTCTGGGATTAGCCCAATTGGGAATCCGTACCACATCCTTTACTGTGTTCCCAAGTGGGCTGCTGACACACAAGGGCTCTTGTTCTTCTTCTTTAATTGCTTGGAAAATTTCATGTTGTGTTTTTGACTCCTTGCCATGAACATACAAATGCACAGTGTGTGAGAAAGAACTTCTGTAGCTTAAACATTTGAGTTCATGTGTGTCTCAAATGTCCTGCGATGCTTTATCTTGAAGAGTCAAAGGATCTGATCAAGTGGATGATTTGGCTGTCAAATTACCTTGGTGGCTTTCAGGGTAATGTTTGCTTCTGCTCCTTTTCGCTCTCTTTGTTTTCTGAGAAGGACTCTCACTCTGTAGTCCACCCTGAGTGGCCTGGAATTTCTTTTGCAGACAAAACTCAAACCACAACAGTCCACTTGTCTCGGCCTCCCAAGTGTTAGATCACAGACATTAGCCAAACACACTTGGCAGACTTTCATTCTAATGCTTTAGCAAATACAAAAATGTGTTCTTACCACTGTACAGTTACCAATACCTACAGGTTTCGGTATTAGTGAATACCTAAACTAAGTGTCTTGTGACATCTCATCGCTGGTGCTGTCACTGTACTGGCTTGACCCTATGATGTACCTTAGACATTTCTTAGTTTATACCGTACTGTCATACCATCTAATTGATAACCTATATTTTGTTTTTTTTTTTTAAAAAAAAAAACCGTGGTAGTCAGTTTTTGTTACTGGAAACCTACTTGGTTGTTCTACTTTCATTGCTGTTGCTACGACACAACAGCCTGATACAAAACAACTCAGGCAAGAAAGGGTTAATTTCGGCTTACAGCTCCACCGTGCCGTGGAGAAGTCAAAGCGTGGCATCTGCCGTTACGACCACGGAGCAAGAAGACACACGTCGATCTGTGTGTCCTTGCTTTCATCTAGCTTTCTCCTGCCTTACTTAGTTGGGTACTCTGTGCCTAGGGAATAGTGCCGCCCACGGTGTACTGTGTCTTCCCACTTCAGTTAGTAAGACAATTCTACATAGCCACGGCCACGGGTCACGCTTATCCTAGTGATCCTTCGGTTGAGGCTCTCTTCTCAGGTAGTTCTAAGGTTGCGACAAGTTGACCATTAAAAACTAACTACCACACCAGAAACACAACAAAAGAAGAAGACATTCCTTTTCGCTCGTGGGTTTTGAGGTTTTGATCTGAGGTCAGCTGGTTCTGTGTTCCTGGGCCCATGATAAGCCAGAACAAGATGAGAAGGGACAGCAGAGGAAAGATACTCCCTCCCCCCCAACAGAAGCCAAGTAGAAAGTAATAACAAGAAGTGTCCAAGGTCGAGATTTATCCTTCAAAGACACCCACACCCACAACAAATCACCTATGTTCATCCTTGCACATTGCACCACCTCCCAGTCATTTTCTAAAAGAGTCTGTGGCTAGATCAAACCATTGGTTTTGCCAGAGCCTCCACCAGCTGCTATCCTCTGCAAATACTCCAAAAGACGCACCTGGAGGAGGGCTTTGTGATCTGCTAGGCATCTCTCAGGCTAGGCAAGTTGCCAAACAAGATTAACTATCGTGAGGCCATCCCATCTACAACTTCCTACCAAACGAGTTCCTTAAACCGTGATTAACCTTCAAATAGAGAAAACAAAAGATCCTGACTCCCTCTAATACAATGTAACTGTCTTGGGTATAATTCTAAACACTCCAAATTGCTTCCTTGCCGTCTCAACAGCTCCAGTACTGGTTAAAAGCTTAAATCCAAAGTCTCCTGCAGGAAAATGCTTAGCTCTGCTTTTGCATTAATATAAATATTAAGAAAGAAGGAAAAGAAAAGTTATATTCTTCCAATACACTGTGCTCCAGAACAAGTATTTCCTCTCTGAAAGAAAGTACTAGAAGAAGAATAAGGAGTGGTGGTGGACCAAAGCAAGATGAAGCAAACACTAACCCCTGAAGCATGGTGTCTAACATTCAGGTCCAATGGTGGCATAATATGTGTTCCAAAGTCAGCAGCCCGCTCAATTCTCCTTGAGTAGGCTTTCTCTACTGCCTGCAGCCTTCCTTAGTCGATGTCCATGACCTTCAAACTCCTGAGTAATGTTGTTGATGGTTATTCTTGCTGTTTCACACATTGGCGTCAGAGGGATTCTGACCCTGTTACCTATTACACGGTTTCTCAGACTTTCATTGGAAATCTGGGTTGATGACTCCATAGCTGTGTAAGCCTTGCTTCCTGCATTCCCGTGACACCAGTACCTGGTGGATGACGGCCAAGTTTTGCACAAGCTCACAGGTAACCAGGCTCTCTTGAACCATGGCCGTAACAGCATTTGATCACCTGGGCAAGTGAAGATAGGGACCCAAATCCTAGGCAAACAATCTGATAGGTCTTTCTTCATAACTGAAACCCAAGGAGCCCAGCCCTCTCTGCATTGCTATTGGCATTCAGATCCTCTGTGTTTTACGAGGCTTTTAGATTTCTCTTGGTCCAATTACATTGACAAGGTTAACCCTCACAGGAGTGTCCCAGATTTGGTGAATATTATATTAAAAACACAGTTTCTTTATTTCTGATAATATTGAGCCCGATTTGTGGCATACTCTGCAGAATTCAGGATTTTCTTTTTTTTCTACTGCCAGAAGAAGGACAACAGGCTGCCCATTTCTCACATAACAATGTCCAGAACGTTTAGCATGGAGAGTGCTAACAAGGGCCCCTGCCCCTCCGGCTTCAATTTATTATCATTCACTCTCTCTTCATAGTTCACAGTTCTGAGAGCCCAGTATCTCCTTCACCTCTGCACCTTTGCTTGTGTGGATCCTTCTTTACCAAGTCTCATGGGAAGTATTCTTCAGATCTCTGGAAAGGCCCCATTTTCCGAAGGAAACATGGCCTACTCGGTCCAAGTGGAGTTAAATGGGCTCTTTTGGAAGCAGGGTACTCTTCCTGTTCCAACTGTTTCCTTGTTAAGCCAAAGCATGCTGCGCTGTTGCAAACCACGCAGGTGGTAGTGAGCCTGCATTTGCTAACCAGTGCATTGATGTCACATGTCACTCAGTTTGTGGGTTTCTGGACATCTTTTAAGATGTTTTAACTGTACGTCTGCTGAAATAGTCAAAGAATAAATACTTGAGAGCTTTTCAGCTTTAATGTTTCCACAAGACACCTGGGACTTCTGTCAAAATGTGGATTCTAGCTTAGTTGCTCTGGCAAGCATCCTGTGAGCCTGCATTTCTTACCATCTTCCCGGGGAAGTCAGTGCTACGGGCCATGGAGCGCACATAGACTAGGCAGCATTAGCAGTCATGTGGTGTGTCTCCTTATTTCCAATAGATGAGCCTTAGTATGAGCCTTTCCTTCTGCTTCAAAATGCCAACAAGTAAAGGAACCACTGTCAATTTGACTCTGGGAAACTGGTGTGTAATGGACAATTATCAGTCTCATCTCATGAAAGATGTTTTCGGGGTCTGTTCGAGTTTGTGTTATATTTGTTACCTTCCTTCTACTTGGGGAAGAAGAGAATGCCGTTATAGGAGAGTATCTGTCATTGCAGCCAGAGACTAGGAAATTCCATTCAGTGATTCCAAAAACAACCTCTTATATATTAACACCTAGGGTCAACCTTGATGGTCAATTTGATTGCATTGACAATGCCTCAGAGAATTAGGAAAGCACACCACAGAAAGACACTCTGTAAATGTGTGTGGCCATAGCTTTGGAGTCCTGGTGAAACAGCAAATGGGAGAAATGAAGAGCCCACAGTGGTGGTGGGGGTTCCTCTCTGACTCCTGGCCTGCACAAGGAAGCAGATTTTTGTCACATGCCATGCTTTCTGCCTCCTCTCAGCATCACAGTGATGGGTTTAGTCTACCATGGGCTGGAACACCTAAAACTGGGGCCTGAAACAAGTTCTTCCTGCTCAAAGGTCTTTTCTCAGCTGTTCGTCACAGCGTTGGAAAGTTTGATTAATGCATAGATCTACTGCAACAAAGTGCATCTTACTTGGTGGCTTAACACTGTAGGTATATTTACTCTCATGGTTCTGGAAGCCAGAAACTAGAATTAGAGCATTGTCAGGGCTCTGGGGAAGATTCCTTCCAGCTTGTGGTGTTTCTAGGTGTCTCCAGATTGTGGCAACACCTGTTGTTCCATTCTTATGTAGTCTTCTTCCATGTGTGTCCTTGACTTTCAAATATTCCATAGTCTCTAGTAAGGGTACCAGCCAGTGGGTTGAGATGCCACCTAAAATTCAGAACTCTCTGAAATCTTTATGTTGAACTCAATTATTTCTTCAAAGGCCCAATTTTCAAATGAGCATGCATGCATAGGTCCTAGAGGTTTGGATTTACACATGTTACTTTGGATATTTAATCCCTGAAGCTATCATGGATGCAGAATATCAAGATTGGGGTCCCAATCAGTTTGTGCTGCTACAATAAAAATCCCATATACTAGTATAATAAACTGCAGAAATTCGATCTTACCGTGCTAGGGGCTGTGAAGCCTAATCCTAAGGGAGCAGCAGACTCAGTCTCTGAAGATGCATGGAAGGCACTGTCTATGCCCCCCCCCCAAAAAGGACCAGTTCGCTCCTTGTGGCTTTTTCATGAAGAAGATCATGGTTCGAGTGTGATATGCAGCCCCTCCCTGCCCTACAGACGCATGCACTTAGCTTGAATGTCCACGTAGTGGTACCATCTGTGGAACATTTAGGAGGGAGGGCAAAAATTGGAGGAAATGGGTCCCTAAAGTGTGGACTTTGAGAGTTACAGCCTGCGCTTGCTTCCTCTTTTATCTGTTTCCATTCTATGGAAATGTGAGCAAGACCCCTCCCTCTACTTCTACTGCAGCTGTCAGTGTTCCTGGGCCCTCCCTGCCATGATTGTCTGTATCCTCAAACTGTGATCCGAAATGAATCCTTCTTTCCCTCTACAGATTTTATCAGTAATTTCATCACCGTGACAGGCAAGGTAACTGATATTTTCCCATGGGTGGACCTCATAACTGGATCATCCCCACGATGATGCCCTGCCTCTTCTGACTATTTTAGTGGTGACTGCGTCTCAACACTAAGGGGACCCAACACTCAAGTGAGTGCAATGGGTGCGGGGCAGTAATTTCTGCACACATTCTGCCCTATGCAGCGCTCGAGTGTTTCATGCCTCTGTTGCAAGGGAGAGGGGATGAGACAGGCACCTGTGCCATCATCCTTGCTCCCTATGTGGGAAATGGCACAAGAGAGACAGCAGTGAACTGTTGCTGCCCTTTCTTTTCACGACACTGAGGGTTTCCCCCAAGGCATCACTCCTGTCCCTATGCTAAGTAAGCATTCACCATCCTACAGCTCAGGTCTTACTGGAGCAAACGGAGTCCACACAAAATCCTTCCTCGAAGCTGTTGTTTAATCTTTGTACTATAAGACACCTGACGCTGGATATCACTGACTTCTGACTCTCATTTGTGAGGCATTTCCTACAGAGTTTATTCCTTTAATTTGCTTATCTCTTCATTTCTTCCTATGCCTCCTTTATTCTATTTCCTCAAGTTCCCCCTTCCTAGCTACCAAATGACTGAGCCACTGTGCTGGACACCATTTGTACCTCAGTTCATTCTAGAAAGTTCTAAAGGTTTTTCAAGAATATGGATTATAGTGCATGAAAAATATGGTTTTACTGCTCATGTGTTAAACAGATGCAGAAGAATTCACATGACTGTGTCTTCCTGCATGAAGGTAAGTTGGGAAAGGTCACTCTGTGGGTTGGAAATATCCATTCCAGTGGTCAGTCCCTGGCAGAAGGCATGAATGTTTGCCTTGTGCAAATTAAGTTCCCTTTAAAATTTACTTTTTATGTTATGTGTATGGGTGTTGCTTACGTGGATATCTATGCACCCCTTGTATGCCTGATGCCCTCGGAGGCCAAAAGAGATGTCAAAGCATCTGGAACTGGAGTTACAGCCAATTGTAAGCCACCATGTGGGTGCTGGGAACTGAACCTGGCTCCTATGGAAAAACAGTTAGTACTCTTAACTGCAGAGCCATTTTTTTTTTCAGCCTCAAGTTCTGGTTTTTAACTGCATGTTTCCTTGGATAGATTATTTTCAGAAAGCAAGATGGCAGATGCCAAAGAACTCCTTCATCGTGCCTCTGCCTGGCATCCTGAGGCTGCACGTCACTAGCTGGAGACTCTATTCTTATTGTCTGAAGCACTGGTTGATTAGCAAGCAGCTACGGGGAAATGCATGGAGTTCTATGGTGACGATGGTGACACAGCTTCCTTATAAATCTGGTTTCCCAGCCCACCCTGAACCATCCCACGGCATTGAACTTCTTCATTTGGGGCTTTGTTCTCGGGCCTCATTCTCGGGTACAGTTTGAAATCACTTTTTCCAAAAATCAATGTCATTGCATAGCCAGGCTTCCCATGCTGTAACTGTGTCCACAGGAAGGCATATTCAATCTCTTCCTTGGTGGACAGTGAAAGCTAAACCGGAATCCAGCTAAACTCTAAACTGCTCCTTTTACGGACGAGACTATGCATCCTATGCCAGACTTATTACTAATGAAATATAACATCATTAGGGGAAAATATTCTACTTTGGTTTTTCCAACTATTTGGTCCCGGCATCTGAACTCGAATTTGTGGGTAAGTAGCAGACCCTTTAGCAAAAGTCATTTAGAAAGACGTTTCTTTCTTCAGATATTTTCCTACATATTTTTACTTATGTGGCTTAGACCACACAGAAAATGCTGTGTGTACTGTAGTAACAGTAAAACGATGTATCTGTCTGGAGCGGATCTGGCGTCTGCTCACTGGTATGTCATTTGGGAGAAGGACTTCTACCCTTTGTGCTTCAGTATTCTCATCCATGGCATGGGAGCAGTTAGAGTTTCCATGTGGTCAGGTTAGTTGGATGGCTAAGTAGAAAATGTGTGTCAAGTTAGGAACCCAGACTTGCCCTATCCAACAGAGAGATAACGTGAACAGTATGTTTTTTTTTTCTTAAAGTGTTCCAGCAGTCATATGGAAGAGATGAGCAGAAATATGAAATTCATTTTCGTGTTTATTTAATCCCAAATGCTAAAATAGTTTCATTTCAGAATGTAATCTACATAAAATGGCTTATGCTATGTTTCACTTTACCTTTCTCTGGTCACCATCCATCCCCAGTACTGATTTCCTTGGTCTGGGTGTGGAGACAGGGGCTCCCAGGTTTGTGGTTTAAGGCCTATATAGATAAAGAGTCTAGGATATCTGTACCCGGTGTGGGATACTTTCCGTTGAGTAAATTGGTCAGGGGTGTCCTAGAGAACCATTCCCCCCCAAACCCAATATAGACTACTGACATTGTTCTTGTTGCCCACCAGAACTTGACAGTAATACCTGGTTACTGGAAGTATACTCTGGTCACAGGACATGGAGCCAGGAATCTGGTACTAATCTAGAAGCTTCCTCCTTGCTGGCCAGCCTTCACAGTTCCAGAAGATACTATGCAGTCTGCTGGGTAGAAACGTCCTTAGCAGCCTTACTCAGTTATGAACCTTTCTAGTCACAATAACGACAAGCCTGGTTAAAAAAAGAATATGACCACGGGTGCAATAAAGGCATGAATGTTTTGGGGCTAACAGATTTCTGAATGGATTTAAGACCTCCTTCATAAGGGGTACCATAAGTCATGGCTGAGCAGGTCAAGCTAGTATTGCCCTTACTTTGTTAAATGGATATGGTATGTGAATGCCTTCTGAATGCTCACCTTTGTACCCATAAATTAGCCCAGCTCTCAGTCCTCATCAGAAAAACTGCTCCTTCTCGTGGGTGACAGTGAATACATTCACGAATGGTCAGAGTGCAGAGAGTAAGTGATTTGTGGAGGGCCCATCCCTAAATGGGACATCATTATCATTTAGTTTCCCTAGCACCACAGTTGCCTCGAGACTCGAAGAACAACCTGGGGAGCCTAGAATGATCCTAAGAGCCACAGGTCTGCAGGGACTGGGGCAGAATAATGCCTGCTGGACATTACAGGGCTAGTACAGGCCTAAACTCCCAGCAGCTGTGCTTCGGTGCCCAAGACCCGCCCATTATCTAGTCAGTCAAGACACTAGCGTGGGTGGGGTTTCCCCTTATGAGCTGTTGACAGTTGATGGTTGCCGGAGAATTGAGAGTCAGTTTTCTTTAAGGAGATGCCCCATGGTAAGTTGACCATGGCCCAGTAGATGGCCCCACATCTGTGCATCATCTGTGCATATCGATCTGTGCAGCCCTAATTGGACTCAGTGGGAAAGCTGGTAAGTGGCAGTTATGTCTTCGGTGACTTGTTCTAGAGATGTGCTCAGGTCCTAAGTAACACTTTGATCTCAGACACTCTGCTGTTCTCTTGAATAGATGGATATTGGCTGAAAAAGACGTCTGATGTGAACTTGGTCTGGGCCAGGCTGGGTGTTTGAAGGATGGAACATGCCTTTAAGGATCCTGGTCATTAAGGCCAAGTGCCACCTCCTTCTGATACCAACACTGCTTGGGGTTTCGGTTTCTCATTTGAAGCTGGGGTAGCCTTTGAGGGCTGTTGTTTTGAAGTATTGGGTGACCTTGAACTCAGGCTTTGACCTCCTGCCTGAGCATTCTCCTGCGCTCTGTGCTTACTCATGGGTTCCAGTAATGGAGGCTTGCAGTTCTCCCAGAAAGTGAGTCTCTGGAGCACTTGAACAACTCTAAGACCTGGTACCTCCTGTGCTCATTCCCTTGCCCTGCCTCCATTCACATGGTCCAGATTTTCCTTTCGTAGCTCAGATCTCAGGGGCTTAGTCAAATCCATGATCAAATAGACTGTTTCCTCCGTCCTGAGGGGAGGGGCTGGGTTTAGCTTTGTTGAACTGGGGGTTCAGGGTTTAGCTGCCGGCAGCTGGAAGGAGTCCTTCTGTTGCTGATTGAATCTCCCCTCCAGAGAGGACCCAGCTTCCTCTGCATGCGCTGCTGGAATGAGTGAGAGGGTCCAGATCAGATTGGTGGCCTGGCTCTAGGAAGTGCCTCTGATCTCCCTGGCTTATGGAAATTCCTTTCTCTTCTTCTAAAAGGAAGATAAATGGAACTGCCACGTGTTACAACAGCATGGTGAGGGCTGAGCTTTCTTGTACAGGAGTGTTTTGGATGTCTGTTGGTCACCGAGCCGTTTTGAAGTTTTTATTTATTAAAACAAGTTAACTACAAATCGTCCCCTAAGCACTATTTACATTTCTTCACGCCCTCTTCTGATCACTAACATGTGTGCGGTTCTCACTGTTGTCATAGTGGCTGATCTTCTGTCTCAGGAGTTTTATTTGAAATCACAATGTGTGGAACTTATCCTAAGCTCTTTTCCACAGCATGACTTTATGACCCGCCCACGGAGCATTCTCAGGGAACATGGGGAAACACAAACATGTGCCGGACATGGATGTTTCAGGAAATAGTGCCCTGGTTCTAGAGGCCCTAGAAGTGCTTAGCACTTCTGTGGAGATTGTGCTTTAGTTATTCAGGAGTGGAAAACATTTAGCTTATCATGTCTGTAAGTCCTTTGTTCAGTGGTTATGAATTTCCTGACTTTGGACTTGACTCTTGTTTCTGTACTTATTTCTCAAGTTTTCTCCCTGTGTATATGCATACATATGTGTATATGTAAGTATATATGTAGGTATGTGTATTTGTGTGTGTGTGTGTATCTTGTGAATGAATGTGTTTGTGTGTGTGTGTGTGTGTGTGTGTGTGTGTGTATTTTCCAGTGTGTGTATCTGTATGGATCTGATCATGCATTGTTAAGAAGAGAAATTATGGAGCCTGGAGAATTGACTCAGTGATTAAGAGCACTTGGTCTGCCAAAAGACCTGCAGCTGGTTCCTGCATCTGTATCACATGGCTCACAAGTGCCTGTAATTCCAGCTCCAGGACATCTGATGCCCTCTTCTGGCTACGGAGAGAACTTGCACACAAGTGGCAAGTACACACACACACACACACACACACACACACACACACACGAAAATTTAAAAAATAAAATACTTCAAAATCAAGAAAATGAAAAAAAGGTTATTGGCAATGAAGGAAAAAAAAGACAGCATGGGAACCTAAAACCCCCATGGACATGTCTAAATGGCTGTTGCTAGTGAGTCTACATGTTAAGTTGCAAGCTTCCTGTACCCTTTAGCAGTTTCCCAGGAGTTCAGGGCAAATGGAAACATAGATAGGATGGTGTGTAGTCCATTCCAAATAAACTACACAGCCAATAGTTACTACACTGTCTTGGGATAACATGTGTCCAATAAACTTGTACATAGAAAAATAAAACCTGTCTGGCTGGCTATTGAAAGCTAACCAAACACAGTAATATTCCACTGTTCAGCGTTGCCATTCTTGCTTGTGCTTGTATCTTATTTGTGCCTTACATGCTGTCTTTATGGGGCATTTCTTGGAAGTCTTTGCATTCACGGTGTTCCTTTGTAAAGCTAAGCAAAGACTTCTCCACAGGGGGCTGTGCAGCAGTTCCAAGGTAGTTTAGGAGAATGATCGTGGTTGTCTGGAACAGACGCTCGTCGGTAGCAGGTGACTCGATGCTCCATCATTCATTCATTTTATGATTAAGGACAACACATTCGATAGCATTACTTCTGAGGAGGTGGTGGAGAGGTGAATTAGCTGCTTGCTTCCAGAAACCCAGGCTCTGTTAGGAAAGATAAGTAACTAGCTCAGTAACTTGTGCACAGAGGTAGCATGCCCAGTAAGAAGCTGGCTGGTGTTAGAAATCATCTTGTTTCTGGTGAGGCAATGACAGGTCCTTGGGGTTGCTTGCCAAATCACCACCATCAGTCTTGGCAAAATCCATGAATAACTTCGGCATATTAGTTCTAGGCTTGTTTTCAAAAGCAGTGTCTCCAAACACCCCTGGTTCAGAATGTGGACAGCATCTTTCCTACACACAGCCAAGGCTAGTGTAGCTACCAATGGAGAATTCTTCTCTCGGGCACAGGGCCCCAGGTCTTACCATCCAGGCAGTGATTCCGTGTGACTCACTGGCTTCTTCCCCTGAATCATTTATTCTTGGTGATGGTGGAAGAGAGACAGCAAGGATCGTGCCCAGTCACAAAAGGTGGCTCAAATCAGTGCTTCTCTGGTTGCATTGACATGTGGCGGTCATGTGATCCATCATACTGCAGGGACTGAGGACTGTCCTATATCAGACTATCCTAGCCCACATGGGAGCTTCAGATGTGGATGAACACTGGATGCATCTTTCATACTTAGAGCCTCAGTAAGATCAAAGTCTGTGATGCAGAGAGCAAGTGCTATGATTTGGGATAGGCAAGCTCTGTGAGGACAGGCATTTACAGCCAAACCTCACGACATGAGCTCGAGCCTTCGAATCCACATGTTGCAAAGAGAACTATCTATTCCCACTGGTTCTTCTCTGATCTACATATGTGTGCATTGACTGACATGGACACAGGCACGCGCGCGCGCGCGCACACACACACACACACACACACACACACACAAATAAATAAATGTAAAGAAAGAAGTACTATCATCCTGAGAAATCATAGCCCTGAAGAGACTTCGTTCTTTTAAAATTTCCTGCCTGCTGGGCAGTTGATTCTTTCTGTCCAGAAGACTTCTTGTCTCTCAGAGGTGTTTTTTTCTTTTCCCCAAAGTTTTCAAGAAAGTTTGTCCTGGACAATGTGCTGCATGAATGGAAATATATTTTCCAACCTGGATCCTCCCAGGTCCCCTGTATGTCATAGTTTTGCCTACTTTTGAAATTTTCTGCTAGATTGAGGCCTTTGGTAACAAATGCCATCTATAACAGGAGCTGTGGGTGGGGAGGTCTTATCCTATGACTTCCATTAAGATGCTAGGCAGTTGAGATTTCCGAGCATGACTGATTCCCCATGCCACCGTGAGAACAGCACATGAAGGAGCACCAGGAGCCATGCAAGGCAGCTTCTCGTGGAGCGGTTTGGCTTATTTTCCAGAGGAAAAGTTGCCTGCCCTGAGATGGTTTGGGAGGCAGCGGGTCTGCCTCTGGCTCCCCTCCTCCTCTAGGGTACCACGGGTACCACCTGCTGCTTCCTCCTCTCACCTTGGGCACCACAATCCTAAATGCTGTGCTTTCTCTTTCCTCCAGCTGCCGCCACAAACCGTAACAAAGCAAATGACTTAAAATGCAATCTTATTTATGCATTTATTTTTTCTTAAATCCACGGGGTTTGCTTGTTTTTAAATTTAACTCTAGCATACCTCTATATGGCATCGCATACATCATAACCTGAACGGTGTGAATTTCTTCAGATCTGACGTCTGCTGTGGCTTTCACAGAGCTCAGATCCAGGGGATCAGCACACTGACAATCCTTCCTGAGGGGCTGAAAGAGAAGACACGTGTGTCTGCCTTTTCGGACTTCCATAGGCCACATCCGTCTGCCTGGTATGTGGCCCCCTTTGGAGCTTAGAAACATGCGGTATGATACTTGATACTCGTTCAGTGCTGCACAGGTGTCAGCAGGCCACTGCCCTCAGCCAGCCACACAGTCAGGCGGCTGGAGAGCTGATCCTCCACCAGAACTCCACTGTTCAACTATGCTGCTTTGTAGGGGAGGCATATCAATTGCATTTTTGACTGAAGAGTTTTTTTTAATAAGCAATACATTTGCTAAAATATAGTACTACCGTAAGTCAAGTGGCATCTCCACTACCATTGTGACCTTGGACAGCTGTCCTTGGCATTATATAATAGACATAATAATGAGACTGGCTCATAAATAATTCTTAGTTTAAATTAGATGGTACATAAGCACCCCTTCCCCATACTATTTGGCATAGTCAGCTGTTGATAGTTACTGGATTATGGTTGCCCAACACCCAGGAAGGACGTACTGCTATACAGCTCAGCTTCTGCATGTGCCTGGGTTGGGCTTGGCATTGTCTAGGTGCGGGCAGAATTGTTTGTTAGTTGCTTTTGGGTTATTTAGAAAGATCAGTGCTGCCCTTATTTGCATTTTCCATCCTGCGCTGAGCCTGAATGTCAGTGTGTCTGTAATGAATGTCCAGCGATACTGTGTCTGCTTCAAGGTGAGACCTCCCGTCCATTCTCAAGTTCTCTGTGGGGAAGAAGCCCTTACGAGTTAACTTCACCAATTACTTGGGACGCTGCAAAGCACAGTGTATGGATTGGGCAACAGATCACTGAGGATTTATTGAGTGTGGACAGAACAGCTGTGTTTCTGACACGTGGATAGTGCTATTGAAACGAACGAAGACTGTCTAGTTTCCAGACCTGATGCTGTGATGCCAGACTCCCTGAACACCTGGGTTTCCAAGGAGCACATAAGCTTGGGGACTGGACTGTCTCCAAGTCCAAGTCTGACTTGGACTCCTTTGATATTGATCATTGATACCGGACAAATGCTGAATCTGCTTCAATTTCAATAGATCTCCATTACCAAAGCAGACCTAGGGAGAATTCCATCTGCGCATTGAGACTTTTAATGGAAGAGACCATCTAAGAATCTGCATCTACATGAGCGGGATTGGCGGTTAGGTTCTGTACATTCTGTGCGAGCAGGTAGAAGACAAGAGAATCTGGAATGCTTGCATTTTATGTGTTATTTATTTATTGCCTGGGTCAGAAGCAAGAACAAACCAGTTCTGTGTTGTTCATACTATACACCTGCTGCGCTCTTGCTGTATGTGGGTAGCCTGAGGAGTTTATCCTCTATGTGCACGTGCATGGGGTCCTTCACAAGTCTTCACTTCCTTTGTGCTCTTCCTCATTTCATTAGCTGGAAATATGTTTGATTCGAGTTAAAGAAGAAACAAAAAGAGCTGACTCCACATTGCCAGCCCTGGGACTGAGAGGTGGAGAGATGGTTTATGAGGTAAAATAAAGGTCCTTGTCACGCAAGCCTGGTGGCCTGAGTTTGAGCCTCATGATACAACTAAAAAGCTGGAGGCAGTTGCTTACGTCTGTAATCCCAGCACTTCTACGGGAAGACGGGAGGCAGAGCCAGGAGAATTAGCCTGAAGTGCAAGCTTGCAGACCATCCAGCCTGATAATGCAAGGCGTCAGCTGAAACCACATCTTCTGCCATGAAATGAGATTGAAGAAAAGGATGGAATCCTGAAAAGCCGTCATCTGATCTTTATACGCGTGTCATATGATCTTTATGTGCTCTGATGCATGTGTGCCCCCCTACATCCCAAATTAATTAATTAAAAATTGTGAGTAATCATATGGATTTAAAATGTTAACCTCTATGATCTTGCAATGACTTACTACAGTTTCATTATTTTGGAACATAATATAAATATGAGGATGTGCCTGTCATCTGGAGTTGCTCTACTGAATTCTACAGGTTTGTGGCTCTAAAAGTAGAACTTACTTCTCCCAGTTCTGAAAGCTGCAGATTCTCGTTCTTGCTTGTGGGTGGCTAACGTCTTGTGTCCTCAAATAGCATGGAGCAGCGAGCGAGGAGAAGCAAACTCCCTAATGTTATTCTGAGAAGGCACTAGTCCCATTGTTAGCGCTCCTCCCTCATGACCTCATTGCCTCTGAAAGTCTCACCCCTGATGCCATCACATTAGAGTTCCATAAGTAATTTAGGAGGAGGGAAACCTTCCTCATAAGGTCAGAGTAAGATGTCTCACTCTGGCGTTATAAGGAGAGTAGCCACTATGAGAAACAAAAGGGATCATTCTCTATTCTTAAATGTTGAAGAAGTCAGCGCTAATCCTTTATCTTTTTCAGTTTGATACTTGTAGTCAAGAGACGTTTTCTTAACTGCTTGGCAAGTCCACCAGGAGGAATCTAGCCTTTTAAGCACTTCTTGGAATCTCTTCCTCTCACAGAATTTCAACTCCCAGTACCACTCAACAATTGGCTTAAACATTTTTTCTTACATTTTGTCTACTCCAAATTTATAACTAAATAAACACCATTTCTTTTATACACATCTAATACAGCTGTGTGTGTGTGTGTGTGTGTGTGTGTGTGTGTGTGTGTGTGTGTGAGTGTGTGTGTGAACCACATCTGTCATAGCATGTATATGGTCGGATAGCAATGTGTGGGAGTCAGTTTTCTCCTTCCATTTTAGAGGTTCTAGAGTTTGAACTTAGGTTGTCAGGCTTGGTTTCGAGCACCTCTGTCCACTTAGTCATCCTACAGTCTAGATTGCTTCTATACTTTCTTCAGTCTAGATTGTGCAAGAAGCTAAGCTTATATTAGTGCCATGCCTTTGGTATTAGGTTTCCTTCCTCAAATTGGCCTCTGTCAAAGACAGTGGGTGGAAAGTGCCCTGTGCAGGTGGTTAATAAACCCGTATGTGCTACGTCCATACCTCTTTCCTCTACAGTGTGTGGTGGGGCAGGGGCTAAAGATGTGGTTCTGCTATTCTACTCTTTATTTTTGCTGCTCTTTTGCGGATTCTTTCCCCCTTTTTTTTCCTTTGGGATTTAAAATCACAGTGTTTTCTTCTTTTCTAAATACATATTCTAAAAACATTTTCCCGTAATTATTATCTTACTGATTCACCGGTTCATGATGGGAAACAAGGAAATGTGAAACTTATATTTTAAGCTGGTGGACTGGGATATAGTTCAGTTGGTATGTTAGCTACGGTTTCTATTGCTATGAGAAAACATCATGACCAAAAGCAAGGGGAAGAAAGGTTTTATTTGAGGAAGAAAAAGCTTATTTCATCTTACACATTCCAGAAATTGATGTGGGATTCTCTTCTATATGCTGTGAATACCATTGATTATTAAAGAAACTGTCTTGGGCCTACGCAGGAAATAGAGGTAGGTGGGGCAAAGTAAACTGAATGCTGGGTGAAAGTAGGAGAAGTGGGAGAAGCCATAGAGCTTCCACCAGAGACAGA
Source organism: Myodes glareolus (assembly GCF_982192425.1). Classification (NCBI taxonomy): domain Eukaryota; kingdom Metazoa; phylum Chordata; class Mammalia; order Rodentia; family Cricetidae; genus Myodes; species Myodes glareolus. The sequence continues at coordinate 26,183,722 of NC_142026.1, read as the reverse complement.
CATGCCGTAACTTTGCTGGCAGGCCACAACTTCATGGTGACGCACAGATTAATGGAGATGGGTTAAATTAAGATGGAAGAGTTAGCCAATAAGAAGCTAGAGCCAATGGGTCAAGCAGTGATTTAAATAATATGATTTCTGTGTGAGTATTTCAGTTCTGGGCGGCTGGGACAAACAAACAGCCTCCATTCAACAAGAAACATTCCATTACCAAGAGAAGTCAGGGCAGGAACTCAAAGCAGGAAGCTGTACCACTGTCTGGTGGACCAGCCTCCAGCAGCACAGGGCTTTGATAGGAACCCACGGAGTCAGCAAGGCTAAACTTTTCTGAGGGGAGTTATGGAAAACAGCCCTCACTAACTCCCTTAGTGTTTCCCTTCTTTATTTCTATGTTTTTCATTCCTGTATCTCATGTTGTTACATAGCTTTTTTTATCTTGTTTTTTTTATTTTTTTAAATTAATTTATAAAAGTTTCCATTTTTGCCTCTCCTCCCAAAACCCTCCCACTCCCCCCACTCCCTCTCCTCCTCCCTCTCCAGCTCTAAGAGCAGTCAGGGTTTCCTGCCCTGTGGGAAGTTCAAGTTCCTCCCCCCCTCCCTCCAGGTCCAGGAAGGTGAGCATCCAAACAGACTAGGATCCCAAAACTCCAGTACATGCAGAGGAAACAAGTCCCAGTGCCATTATCAATGGCTTCTCAGACAGTCCCCGTGCCAGCCACATTCAGAGAATCCAGCCACATTCAGAGAATCCGGTTTGATCACGTGCTTGTTCAGTCCCAGTCCAGCAGGTCTTGGTGAACTCTCATTAGATCGGTCCCCTTGTATCAGTGGGTGAACGCACTCCTCACGGTCCTGCCTTTCTTGTTCATGTTCTCCCTCCTTCTGCTCCTCATTTGGACCTTGGGGGCTCAGTCCAGTGCTCCAATGTGGGTCTCTGTCTCAATCTCCATCCATCATCTGGTGAAGGTTCCCTCTGATCTTGCCTTCCTTGCTCAAGTTCTCCCTCCTTCTGCTTCTCATTTGGACCTAGGGAGTTAAGTCCAGTGTTCCAATGTGGGTCTCTGTCTCTATCTCCATCCATCGCCAGATGAAGGTTCTATGGTGATATGCAAAATATTCATCAGTATGGTTATGGGCCAAGGCCGGTTCAGGCACCCTCTCCTCTGCTGTCCAGGGAACAATCTGGGGATCTCTCCTTGGACCTGGGAACCCCTCTAGAATCAAGTCTCTTGTAAACCCTAAAATGGCTCCCTTAGTTGAGATATATACTTCCCTGCTCCCATATCCATCCTTCCTCCCTCCCCCCATCCCAATCCCCCAAGCTTTCCCCAATCCTCCCCTACTCCCTTCTCTCTAACCCTCTCCTCTTCCATCCCACCCCCCCGCCATGCACCCAAAGTTGCCTGGCACTCTTGTCTACTTCCAATCTCCAGGAGGATAACTACATGATTTTCTTCAGGTTCACCTTCTTATTTAGCTTCTCTGGGATCACGAATAATAGGCTCAAAGACCTTTAATTATGGCTAGAATCCACTTATGAGTGAGTACATACCATATTCCTCTTTTTGTGTCTGGGTTAACTCACTCAGTAAAGCGCTTTCTATGTCCATCCATTTGCATGCAAAATTCATGATGTCTTTGTTTTTTACCGCTGAGTAAAACTCTAATGTGTATATGTTCCACACCTTCTTTAACCATTCTTCTGTTGAGGGACACCTAGGTTGTTTCCAGGTTCTGGTTATTACAAATAGTGCTGCTATGAACATAGTTGAACAAATGCTTTTGTGGTATGATAGGGCATCTCTTGGGTATATTCCCAAGAGTGGAATTGCTGGGTCCTGAGGAAGGTTGAAAACAATCAAACAGGTAATGGAAACAGTTCAAGAATTGAAAACTGAAATGGAGGCAATGAAGAAAACACAAACCGAGGGCCGGCTGGATATGGAAAATCTAGGTAAACGAACAGAGACTACAGAATCAAGCATAACCAATAGAATATAAGAGATAGAAGAACAATTCTCAGATTCTGAAGATACCATAGAGAAAATAAACACTCTGATCAAAGAAAATGTTACATAGCTTTTATACCACAAAAGAATCTTCCAGGCAGTACAAGAGTCAAAAGAGTTGCATTTTATTTTTCAAGTGAATGATTACAGGTAAAAACATGTTTTTCATCTCCCTCACATTGTTCAATATTTTATGTACCACAGGTGAAAAACAAATTATCCCAAGAACCTACATACATTTATACACAAGCAACTTGTTATTGATTAACTACATGGCAAGCAAGGTGTTATTGTCAGGTCTTTTACAGGCATTTTGCAGGTACTAATAAAGGGCCAATTACATAACTACTTATTTTGAAAGGTAATCTTATAAGGATTCTTAAAGAAATCAAAAATCTAAACTTTTATATATGAAAAAATAATCAGCTCTACTTTAAATCTTTAGGGTTCATATCCATTCATTAAGAGATTTTTATATCAGGAGATTTTTATATCAGGAGATTTTTATATCAGGAGATTGAGAGCAGAAATGGGTATAAGGAATTAATAGTCACCTTTGGCCATCAACCAAACCTAGCAAGGAGAGCACATCAGCCAGTAATAATTGGGCTGCTTTGTTCTTGTTCCCTGACCTTAAAGGGTTTTGCATTCAACTCTGTGCTTTTCTAAAACTTTAGATTGTCTTCTTGGGTTTTCTACCTCAAAGTTATTTATCAAAAACATCTTAGTCTAACTTTGTTATTTTCAAAGCTTTGTTTCAGCTGTGATGTACTCCAAGACCTGTGAGCACATCACCCAACATTTTCTTAAAAGAATTTAAACTAGGTGGGCTCTTGGGACTCAACTGTTGGTCATTAACTTGAGCTAAAATCCATGCTGCTCCTTAGGTGAGATTCACAGACCTTGTCTGTGAGACATATCCTTGTATTTATTTTTATTCATCAAAACTTTGTATAGGCTATCATTATTATCAAATTAGACAGTACAATTTAGGGAGGGGTCATCTTCTTGACAATCCCCAGGTAAAAATGCCCAGTACGATGGGATGTTTCCTAGAGATAATCACATTGTATTACAGGCAGTGGAGATCTCCCCACGTCCACTCACACCATGCTACATACTAGAGAAAGAACTGCAACAAACATGTAAAGGCACAGCAGATGCAAAAGACATTCTGGAGTCTGGAGTCCTGTGGCCTTGCCTCAACAAGATTGGCCCATCAGAGGATTCCCTTCTGGTGCGCTGATACCTGGAACTTCGATTCCAACTTGCTGTTTCTCTGACAAGGCCCATGGCAAACCTGGAGGCAGGAAGTGATGCAGAAGCCATGGAGGAGGGCTGACGACTGGCCTGGTCTCCATGGCTTGCTCAACCTGCTTTGTTGTAGCATCCAGGACCACTTACCCTTTGCTTGCTCAGCTTGCTGTCTTATAGCATCCAAGACCACTTGCCCAAGGATGACATCATCCACGTGAACTGGGTTCTCCCACATCTATCATCAGTTAAGAAACTGCTCTATAGACTTGCCTACAGGCCAATCCTATGGAGGCATTTTCTAAATTAAGATTTCTTCATCCTAGATGAACCTACCTTGTGTCAAGTTGACATAGAAACTAGGCAGCACAGTTGGTAAAGTAGTTGTCTAGTGGGGCAAAGCCCTCCATTCAGTCTCCAGTGCTGTACAAAATGGGAGTGGTGGGTGCATGCCTGTAATCCTGGCACTGAGGAGGGAGGTAGAGATGGGAGGATCAGAGGTTCAGAAATACCCTTGTCTGTATAGGTATTATACCTCTATATACCTTGTCTTGACCAGGACAAGGTCCATCTAGGCTACAAGAGATACCTTGTCAAAAAAAACAACCCCAACCAAACAAAAATATTAAATTGTTTTAACTTCTAATTTCAGTGGTAGAAGGATTCCAGCATTGTTGGAAAGGAATAAGGATTCTGGTTCTTGGAAGTTTTCAGGCACAACTCAGTTTTCCCAGTGAAGTCCCAGGGTGTTGGGTGACGCCTATCTGACCATGCTGACAGACAGAAGAACAGAAAAACCCTTAGCATCCCTTTAGCATCAGAGACATGTGGTAGAGCACAAGGCCAAAGAATGGTGACGGAGTTTCACTCTGGAAACAGAAGAAAGAAGTCTGGAACAAGAACAGACTTGGTAGAGAAATCACTCCGGGCTGCCAAAGCACACAGCCCAGAATCACCTTACTAGCTCTGGATGTGAACTCACGGTGCACTGTGGGGAGAGATGCTCAGAGGGGACGTGGGAGCAAGGCTCCGGAAAGTGAGAAAGGTTTGTAGTTGTGGAGGTAGCCACAGAAATAGGCAGCAGATTGAGAAAGGGTTTTCACTTAGGGAGTAAAGTGTATTAAAAGGAATTCATCTTTACCAAGTCAACTGCAAGGGAAGGGAAGAAGGGAACAGATGCTGGCATAACTGTGCTTCCTCAATTCGAACTAATCACTTTTTTCTCCTAAAGTAGAATAGGAAAAGGCAAGGTATATCCTTCTCTCTGATTTCAAAACAGCCATCTGTGTAAGCCCAGACGGGTAATTGGAATGCAAATATGGCTATCGTGTATATAGATGATTAGACCAATTGGCTTGTAGACACATTGTATGTAAGCTTTGTGTAAGAGCACTGCAAATGTCTGCCGGAATGAAATATTTCCCCAAACTCCATAAAAGAGTAACTACTACTTGAAGCACAAGAAACGACGTTTCTTTGGAGCTGAACAGAAAGTTATGGGCGCTTAGTGGTCACTTGCTTTAGAGCTACTTAAGAATATTTTCGCATGCTTTCAATGATGTGTACATTGGACAAAGAGGCTTTATTCCTAGGTCTGGAGACGTCTTGCTCTAAAGAGGCCATTCTCTTTCCCAAGAGTTCTCAAGTTTGTTTCCCCAGGGTAGTCCTGTCTGCTTCTTTGCTCTTTCATGTTCCACCGGTACTGATTAGTGAAAAGAATTCAGAAGGAACACTTGTCTGTCTTACTCGGTTCCAAGCTGATGAAAGGGTTCAGAAGCAACGTCAAAGATCCTTCCTCTTGGAGCTTTAGGCTGACACTAGTGCCTGAGCTTTGCCCATGTCCCACCCCTGTGGTAGGCATGTTAGCGTCAGACTTCTTAGAGCAGGGATGCTCGACCTTCCTAACACGGCAACCCTTTAATATAGTTCCTCATGTTGTGGTGATCCCCCCACCATAAAATTTTTTTGTTGCTACTTCATCAATATAATTTTGCTACTGTTATGAACTATAATGTAAGTAGCTGTGTTCTTTGATCCTCTTAGGTGACCCCCGTAGACGGGTTGTTTTACCACCCAAGGGGTTGCAACCCACAGGTTGAGAACCATTGCCTTAGTGGCAACACTAGATAGCAGACTCAGACTTGCCTTCTTGGATCCACACGGTTGCATGGCTTAAGTAAGAAAAACCTTGGCAGTGTGAGTCTGACCTTCCAGAATCCCTAACTGTTGTCTCCGATGGATTCAGATAGACTTTCTACTCCATCTCATTCGCCTCCAAGTCTGACCGTTGAGAGCAAGGTTTCCAGGACTTCCTCATGCCCATCTCCTTTGTAGAATCAGACAGATGATACCTCAAAGCAGTCCTGTCCTTTACATCTTTGGTAAAACTCAAGAGAGAATCTTTAGCCATGTTAAGAGGAATTTATAAATGTTACTTCCCAGAGAAAATGGTTGTCAGAAGGTTCTACCACAATTGACCTAAGGAGTATAAGAGCCATTCCTTGCCATCTGTTGAACACACTTCACTCTATAAAATGTACTTTTTTTCCTAGAATAATTGTATTTGACATTGTCAATTAAATGACTTCTTTTATACACAAACACTGTAAATTTCATAATATCTGATGCTTATCATTTTGAAGGAGCCATTGGGAAAGAAACATATCAACATCGAGTTTAAGGCGTGTGTTTCTCTGATGTGACAGGTAGTTTAATTTTCATCTTGACACAACCCAGAATCCCCTGGGGAAGGGTGTCTTAATGGGGGAGCTTCTAGATTAGAAGACTAGAAGGTTGACCTGAGGCCGTGTCTGTGGGGGATTATATGTTGGTATTGTTATTTGAAGTAGGGAAACTACCACTGTGGGTGGTAACATTCCCTAGGCAGGGGATTCTGAACTGTGTATGATTGGATAGAGCAAGCTGAGCATGAGCGTGGATGCATTTGTTGCTCTTTTTCTGATTATCGATGTGATCTGACCAATTCCCTCAGGGTCCTGCAGCTGTGTCTTCCCTGTTACGATACACTTTAACCTGGAGCTTTGAGCTAAAATAAGGTCATTCTCTTTTCTGTTGCTGTGGTCTGTGTATTTTACTACAGCATCCATAAATTAAAGTGAGAAGCCTCATAGATATATAGCCCAAGACTGTTCTCTTAGCCACAGCAACCCATTTTTATATGCTCCAGCTTTAAGCCAGTTCCAGACCTTGAGATAGAAGGAGTATCTTCCCCCAGGGTGTTCAAAGTATGGTATTCTTTTTTTGTGACAGAGACCTTGGATGATGGGTAAGCACAAGGCTTTTGTTCCTTCCGAGGTACCGTTGTAGCAAGGCAGACTTCCGCAGGGGAGGTTTCCGAGAAGGCAGCCGCATACCAGTGTAATGCAAGTGTCCCAGGAGAGGTCAAATGTGCTGCTTTTTCACTAACACTCCATGCATTTCAACATTGCAAAACCCTCGAAGCCTTCATTTTGTCTTGCTACAGTGGTGAACTTCAAACATGGTAGAAATGTTTTCTTATTTAATCAAACACAGGATGACTTGGACAGGCTATTTTCACAGCTGAGATCTCATTGCTGGGGATTTGTGGTGTGCTTCATATGTTCCTTCTTTGGTCTCCTCTTCTGACTTGTTTAGTTTCCGTGACACATGCGAATGCCTTCTAAGCAAGACCCTTATCTTGAGATCCGACTGCGGGGTTGTTAGGATAAGAACGCATGGAAAGGGTCAAGAGACACTGCTTAGAAATTGTTTTCTTTTCTGACCAAGCCCAGGCATGATGGTTTTTTTCTTCCATGACAGTATAACCCAGACCTGAATCTCTGAGAACTTGGAGTATCTGGGGTTCTTGTGCTTTCGATATTATCTGTGTTTTCTTGTGTTTCGTTATTACCTCTTTGGAAAGCCTTACTTCATTGTCTTTAGCTGAACCACTAGGTAGGAAAGATAAAGAAGGTGAAACTTCAGCCAGGAACCATGAGTCAGGGTTATATTCAACGCATTGTCATTTCTGTGCCCCGTCGCACAGTCAGTGAACACTCCAGAACTTAGATATCAACTCTTGGAGATCATGTCATGTTTATTGATGACCTGTTAAGAGAAAATTGCTGAATAAAGAGCCTTCTATATGAAGACTGGAAATTATCTCCACTTCATTTAGCAAGGATATTGCCTCCAAAACAAATTATTTAGATCAATGCTGACACTGTCCAAAAGGCAGCATACCCTTCTACTCAATAAAATGAGAATATTAGCAAATGCTGACATTATGATTCCCTTCCTTAATTTAGATTTTCCAAAGTAAAATAAAAGAGGCAAATAGCTGCCATTTCCTTAGCTCCAACCTTAGAGCAAATGGCTGCATAAGTTCTAAGTGTAATTCTATTACACATATGGCTGTTTTGCTCACACACAATTGGACAGTTTTGCTCACTGAATTGGAGATTTATATGCAGATGTTTCTGTCTGAGTTACTTTTGGGGCTATTCTTCAGAATTATCTGACAGGCTTCTAGATGTTTCCAGTGAATTCAGAGAGAAATGCCAGAAGGGGCTGTTATGGTTTACTTTATCTTAAGTTGGTTTGTTGCAAAGACGGGCTCATTTTCCTAACCTAAAAATGTGTACAGCAAATTAGATCGAGCCAAATCCAGAAATGACCAGGAAAACTAAGTCATTATCGCACACCTAAGAGTGAACAGTAGCTTTTGTGGCTACAAATCGAACATGTTTGGGCACTCGGCTCTTACCTAGGAGCGTTTTTTAGTCTGTGGCCTGCAGGCAAGAGTTGATGAGTCTGTTTGAGGTTGGGGGAGCTGGGTGCAGCATGACTAGGCTGTGTTGTGCTCAGTGAGCTGACAGATCCCAACATCTATAATGAGCATCTCTGTATGAATGGTTTCTGATATGAAAAGAAATTTGCTTATCAATGCAAGGGAAGCCATTGGGATGTTAATTTTATGTAAACGTCTTTTCACTTTCTAATTCACGCCTCCCCCAAATGAAATGTAATTGGGCTTCTAAAAGAACAAGCATAGAAAAGAATTTTAAAGTAACTTGTTAATCAAAAATGACTCCAAATTTGTACAGTTAAAAAAAAAAAGATGAGGCCTTGGCACTTTTGTCCCCAAATGCAAAATGGGTTTTTCCTACTAAATATCATTTGAAAGAGGTTTGCCTATTGTGACATGTAAATCTCAGGGCTGCTTTAAATTCTCCCATTGGAGAATGCAATCCCATTTGTGGGGTACTTTTCCCCTTTTCTTTCCCTTAGACTTTGAGACACAGAAGCCCAAGTAGGAAACAAAGGGCCAAACCTTTACTAGGTTACACATTCTAAACGGTCTCTGGTTTTGTGTCTCTCAGCAGAGAAACCAGTGTTTTCCTGGGTGTAAGTGGCTTAGCGATTAGAGCAGACCAGGAATGTAGCTTTGCTGCACTTTGGGGTGGGAGAGAATCCTGCTTTCCTTTAGCAGAATCGTGAGGACAGACCATGCACCACATGAGCTGAAGCTTGCAGGAAACGGCTGCACCTCCGTTAAGCATTCTACAAGGCTGATTGATGATCAGAACATCAGATTCACAGGAGGGGTCATGGCTCCAGAGACACTTTACCTAAGCCTATGGTTAGCACCCTAAATATCCCTTTACCGCCTACCCCTGTGTGTGAAGTCCTGAGACTATTAGGTTCATCCATCCAGAATGTGCTAACAGACCGCCAGCCTCCACCAGGGCAAAGGTGGAGAACGCCAGCAGACAGCCTCTGAGCTTCGCTGTTGCTGGTGGCAAAACCATTTCAGGGAGAAAGGGTTTGTTTCAGCCCCCAGCTCAAGGTACACTGTGGTGCGGAAATCAAAGCAGCAGGAGCTTGAAGCAGCTGGTGATGCTGCATCTACAGTCAGGAGGAGAGCAATGAATGCCTGGCTGCAGCTCAGCCCTCTCTCCGCTTATACAAGCCAGGAGCCCAGCCAGGAGAATGGTGCCACCCACAGTGAGCAGGTCTTCCTACCTTGATGAAAGCAGTCCAGATATCCCTTCCTGTCTGGGGTGCAGTTGGATCCACCCATCATAGCTGTAACCCTAGTGCACGAGTAGGCACGCTCACCTGGCAGATTGGTGTTATAGTATGAAGGGTCCATCACGGGTCAGAGCGCTAACGTCTCTTTTTCTCCCAGCAGCTGGCACAGCGCCTTCCTACACCAGGAAAGGGGACACTATTATCATGTAGTTTATACTTTTTCTTTACAGAGTCAAAGTTGACGCTCTCCCCCCCCCCCCCACCACCACCACACACACACATCTGATCCTGAGTTCAGCCTGTCACTTTCTCATTGAGGTCTGTGTGGCAGAATTGATGACAGATCCTAGATCTATAGAGGCTGCTTGTGTCCCTCCCTACCCTCTCATACTGCAGCTAGTGAGATAGAGAAGCTAACTGTCTAGTCTAGGAGGAGAGACATAGAACACAGCGCCGCCCAGTGGAGGTGTACTTGTCAAACCCCACAGAGAGCAGAGCCTGCAGCCAGCCCAACCGAGACCCCAGCTGCTTACCTGGACTCCGCAGGTACATGAGAAATGAATGCTTCTGGGGGCCACTGACCTTTCTGTTATACAGCAGCAATTAGCTGAAGCAAGGATAGCTAGACAAGAAAGATCGGAGAAGAGAAGAGAGAATAAGGAGCTGGCAAGGATAGCTAGAAGGAGAGAGGAGAGCCCAAACTACTGCAGGGTGGGGGATGATGGCAAAGAGAGGCCCCACAGTGTGTGAGCCTGACATCACTTTAAGCCCTGATAGGAAATGGAGAGCGATGGAGCTGCGTGCTCAGGGGAGCCGATGTCAAGTGAGCTGAGAGCGAGCACATCGTGAGGTTTTACCTAGATTTATAGACCGTGCTTGCCCACTTTGGGAGGAAGAAATGGCCTGAGAGAGATATGCAAAGGCAAGGCCCATTACTAAAAGACTCTCCACAAGCGATGTATTCAATTTTCATTTTGTGAGGGGACATATTTAAGGCTGTGTCTAAATGATTTGGCTTTCTGCACATATTCAGTTGTACTCTTGAGACCCGGCAAGTTCCAGACAGTGAGGCGAACAGAGGCACTTGAGGAGCTCCTATTGAGGCCTGAGTGGAGAGCTCAAGGAATCCGGACTTTACTGATGGGACTGTGGGATCCTACCTGCTCTTCACAGCCTTTACTGTTTAGTTGAGTGGGAAACCGAACGTGTTTCTTCTTTACCTGGATGATTTTTAAGGTGTACAACTTCCCTCAGAAGACTGAGAGAAAACATAAGCAAGATTCCTCAAGGACAGCCCCTCAGCTACTGGGGGTCCCTTGGGCTGGTTTCCCAGCGTTGCTGCCTTCTCCTTTGCAAGACTGATCAGGTGGTCAGTTTAGTTAGTAGAGTTGCCAAAGGCTCCCCTGTTTCAATTCAATTTTTTTCCTCTATGTTGGGCCATCTGAAACCCTCATAAGACTGCTCCTTTCTTAGAGTCATAGTTCTGTCTTTTCACCCTTAGGGAAGAGGTCCTTAGTTGCTGAGGCACTAGACAGCTGCCTAAACACTGAGCTCAACGAAAGCATTAGTTTGAGGGTGATAAATCCATATTTGAGGTAAGTTAAGAAACACCTTGCTGCTGAACTTGTTAGTCTTGACCGTGGATGCAATCGGCATTCGTCAAGACAGGACCTCCGCACAGGCCGGGGTGATTGGCACCAACTTCAAAAAGAGCTAATAGGCTTTCAAAGGACTTAGCTGAATGTGCACCAAGATAGGATATAGCCTCAGTATATGTTTGCACTGAGAGTAACATGTTCATGGGAGGATACGCATAATTCCTGTGAGGCAGACTCCTGATTCTAATAGATGCTTCTCAGTTATGTGACACGATGGTGGAGCCGAACAACTTAAAGGGGGGCAACATTTTTGTTCATAGTTTCAGCCCATCATGTTGGGGCAGGTGTGGCAGAGCAGAAGAGGCCTAGCGTGGTAGATAGGAAGGAGGGACAGAGGGATAAAGGGAAGGAGGGAGGAAAAGAGAGAGGGAGGGAGGGAGAGGGGGAGAGAGAGAGAGAGAGAGAGAGAGAGAGAGAGAGAGAGAGAGAGAGAACAAATATGTGAGTATGTCTGTGTTACTTGGACTCCTCCATTTCTTCTTGTCACTCCATCTGTAGCTCCAGCCTACAGGACGGTGCTACCCATACCCATACTCAAGCTGGTCTTTTCGCCTTAGTCTTTTCTGGAATTTTCCTCACAGGTACACCCAGAGAAGGTGCTTTACTAATCTCCCTGGCCCTTGTCAATCAGTCACACTGTCAGTCAAGGTGAAGGCTACCATTGTTGTTTTCTGTGCAATATGGTTGATTCTCACATGGCCTGATTAATATGACTAAAAAAAACTTGGATCACGTAACCTTAGACATTAGCTTATAAACATGGAGATTTATTTATTGCCATCATGGGAGCTGGATATTTGAAGACTCGAGTGCCAATCAGGGACTGCATCCCAGAAGGCCTTTTTCTCCCTATAATCTCACAAGACAGAGATGTTAAGGGTCTCTCTATGGCCTCTTTTATAAGGTCACTAATTCTGTTTGTGATGGCCCCACTCTCATGACCTAATCATCTCTCAGTGGCAGCACCTTCTAAAAACCACCATTTCTGGGGGTAGCATCTCAACATAGGGACTTGGTTGGACCCCTGCCACCCAGGTTTGATGGTGTTTCCTAAAAATGGAGCTGCTCATCCCTTGTTTTCACCCCGGAGGGAATTTCAGTGCACATTCCCACATTCTTTTGTGGTTCCTCTTCTACATATTCTTCTGTGCTTCTTGTTTTGTTTTTTGTTTTTTTTTTTTTCAAAACATGGTTTCTCTGTGTATCCCTGACTGTCTGGGAACTCATGTTCATGATCAGGTTGGCCCCGAACTCACAGAGATCCACCTGCCTGTGCCTCCTGAGTGCTGGCATTAAAGGTGTGCGCCACTACTGCCCGGCTTCTGTGCTTTAACCCTATGAACTTTAGTCCATGTGCTTCAGGAAGGCAATTCAGTTCTCATTTTCTGGGAAGACAGGACCTATTCTGATCCAAATGAGAGACAATGTTGTGTTCTTTGCTTGCAAATTGTATAACATTTTCATATTATAGCACTAGTATTTTCAGAAAGCTTAGGAGCGAATTATTACCTATTTGATCTTGCTCCCATGTAGGAAAACTTGTACTGGACAACAGAGAGGATGGGTAAAAGTTATACAGGCATACTGCCCCATGACAGAGTTCAAATGTGGCTCAATTTAGCACAGTGTGATCCCAAGGGACTAACAGTCCTCTGTCTCACTCTCACTATTCTGCTCTCTCCAAAGGTCAAAGCTACTTGGCAGGTCTACAGTGTCTGCCACATAGTACTGGCTCAATAAATACTACCATAAGTAGATTATATAATGAATATATTGCATCCATGCTTGCATGAACGAATGATGTTGACTCATCAGCTGACTCTCCTTACATTTCTTTGTGTAAGCTCTGGCTTTTTAAATTAGAGCACCCTGCAGGAAACAAAAAGTGCTAATTATATCAGGCAGGAAGGTGGATACTTTAAAATTAGTAGAGGAGCCGGAGGCGTGGGGTTTGCCTTTTTTTTTTTTTTTTTTGTACTGTATGAGAATGTTCTGGTCTTGGGATCAAGAGAGCTGCAAGCTACCAGCCTTACACCTGTACTGCAGTAGCTACCTGCCTTCATGAGTAGACAGGGAGACACAGCCAAAATGGCCAGCACTGACACCCAGATCCTCCCCTCACGTCGGCGAGAATAGCGAGTAGCAGGACCTAATTCTCCCATTCAAATATTAAATGAATAAGGTAATTAAAGTGAATTTAATCAGATCAACTCGGCCAACTGCAGGTTCCTCCTCCTTGTACTGTGTCGCATTGAGTCTCATCACTTATTTCTAAGTTGATTAACTTTCTTGATTAGACATGACATAGCGGGGCAGATTGCCATCCTAGGAGGCTGACTGGCATTCAGCACCGGCTAATGTTTGAGATCCTTGTCTTTACTGTGGGAGACCTGAAAGGAGGGTCTGAATTGCAAGTTAAGCCCTTCACAGTAATTACCATTGTGACCAGATGTGGCAGGGATAAGTGAGCAACTTTTGACCGGGAAATGGTACTGGAAACTGCTCACACCTGTTTCGTATTTGCTGTGCAAAATTCTTTCAATCGATGGGGTCCTTTTCTTTCTTAGAGACCCACAGGCCTCGATCCATCTCCATTCTGATCTTCTCTCTCATCCCTTCTCCTTTCTACCCTCTGCTTTCATCTATCTGCCGGGGAGCACTTTCCTCTAATATACACAGAAATATCCCTTCCCTGTGTCAATGACTGTGTCAGCTGGCGAAACGGACCTCGCCCCTGCCACAGTCTCAAACCTTCATTGCCTGTCTTTCGAAACAGAGGAGCCTCTCCCCCACATGTCATCACCAAGTATGGGCTCTTCAGAATTCAAGTATTAAAGGTATCATTTTGGTATAACTAATTAAGTATTCCATAGATGTTCAGCATTGTTTCTGCTGTTAATTAATATGCCTCCTAGCATTTCAAAGATTTTATTCAATAAAATCAGCAAGAAGGGTTTCCTTGCATAGGGCACTGGGGGAAGCCTTTTATGTTTTTACTTAATTAGTGTGACAATAAGAATCCCCACCAGGGAAACACTGAAGTGTTGGGATGAAGGTCATTCCAAAGACTGGCTTATTGCCTTTTGCCTCTAAAGGAGCCCAGTCTACATGCAGCTGATACAGCAGCATCTCAGTAGAGATCAAACAGACCCAAGGGAATCTATTGATCGAGGACAACGTGTAACTCTGAGGAACAGGACATTCCATATCCAGCGCGTTTTCAAAGTTCATGAGTATTTTCAGATACCCTTAAATATCTAGAGCATTGGGAGTTTATTCAAGTCATAGCGGCAGGCTGTTGGCAGGCACGCGCTCTCTCTCCATTTTACTTGTACAAAGCTTTTCCAAACCACAGAATATTGCTGGATGAATGTGATTCATACCTGTAATCACAGCCCTTTGGGATCGGGGAGGGGTGAGATAGGATGATGCTGTGAGTTAGAGACCAGCCTGGGCTACAGATGCTTGCAAAGATAAATAAATGCAATTGAAAATTCAAAGAAGCAACTGCCCCAAACTAATCCTTTAAAGCTAGAAATATACTATTTGATATGTGCCCATTATAGTTTTGACTAAGTCCAGAATGTTAATATAAGTAAGTAGTATAAAACAGGATATGGATTATCAGATCTCCAAAATGTTATGTGTAAGGAAATCCATTGTTATTTTCAAAGTTGCTAGTTTGAAAATATATACATGGATTTTAAATAAAATGCAAATTTCTTCTAAATTTATTTTCTACAAACTGCATCCTTAGGCACTAAATAATTTCAGGTTTGTCTAATGTATACTTCCTTATGGAGATGAAGTGAAATTGTATTTAGTTCTGTGGTCTGATGGGCCAGTTGGCCAGAGAAAGGACAAAGGGACATTTGTAATTGATAAGAGCTCCTTTGCTATCTGCCATAGGTTCCTCGTGTCCTTATTTATTACAACTGCAGGTCAGCTGCATGTGAGCAGTGCGGTTATAGGTCTGTAGCCACCATGCAAGCCTCAGCGCCGTGGCTGGCTATCTCTCTCATGATTCCGTTCACTAATAAACCTCTGTGGAGGTCTACCATTTAAATATCAGGTAGAGAATTTATGTGAATGAATGACGGATGAGATATTTTTGAAGATTCATTCTCCCAGGGAGATGGAGCAATCTAGACTCCTTGTTTAAGTTTTCTTCATGAACTTCCCGAAGGACCACGGAGTCGCATCAGATTGTGTCCTCGCGTTTCCCTCCTTTGCATGAAGATTAACACTTGCTCTCTCTTACCTTCACAAGGCTTTGTAGTGGAGGATGTAAGAGATGTATGCGGCTGTGTTCTTAAAGCTGTCTGTGCTGTTAACATAATTACAATAGGCATTGTCCTTTTCAGAATTGAGAGAGAAAACATGGCATGCCTTACTTCAGGTCACCGCTTAGGAGATTTTTTTTTTTGTTCAGCTTTGAAACTGAAGCCTGGGGAAGTTTCGCTTTAAGTTTCTTGTATCCGTTCCAGGAATGATAATGCAGAAGGAAATGAGAAGAAGAAAACAGCTTTTTTTAAAAAAGCAAGTGATTCTATTTCCTCCTGACACAAAGCATCTTCTTTGAACTACTAAGGAAAATAAAGTAATATTTGTCTTGGGCCACATCCTACTGGAGAAGCGAGCCGCTTGTTCATTGGAAATGGTGTCGCTTTAACATAGGAGACAAAGCACGCCCTGCCCAAACGACTGGGGAGTTAATACTGTTTCCTGCTGGACTTGACATTCAGTTAGAGTGTGCTGAGAAGACCCGGAGTACCCTTTGCTTTTGGAAGTTTTCCTATCTTGGCTCTGGGTTGGAGAGTCCTTTCTTAAATAGCTATAAAATTGCCGTGGTGTTTGAAGATTTTTGGTTGCCTTCTCCTTGCTTCATGGTTCGAGTGTCCACATTTGTTATTAATCAGGAACATGAGGCTACTTGGAGCAAGGAGAAGATAAAATTTCTCAAGGCAGGTCTGGGATGAGACGGGACCAGTTTGCATGCCTGTAAACCAACCAGCTGAGTCAAATCATTGCCTCAGGCGTCATCATGTTAGGTTGACCTGGAGACGCTGAGAACTGTCGACACCATTTCCAGCTACAAATAGAGAGGGTTTTTCTCTCCTCCCACTTACCACCAAGAGATTTTTCACTTTGCCTGCTCCGGTAGCCACAGAAGCATCAGCTAGGCAATGCTTAGAAGAATGAATAATGAGGAGACAGCTGTTAGCAGGAGCACATGTATTCTTTGACCTGAATTCTGACCTTGTCGTACTTTTGATTTTCTCTTTGTGAGGGCTCGTGGCTTGTACAAGGAAACCTGCTTGTGCATAGTTCTATTTTTGGACCTAAGATGCTACACCCCCAGTAAGAAATACTGTGTCTGGTCAGTCAACAGAATGTAACTATTAAAAGGGTCCCATTGGTGTTGAGTTCTTTCAAAAGCTCTCCTTTTCTAACCATTCAGTAAAGTAAATGCTTACTCTCCTGCAGACCTGGTGTGGTAGGGAACTCACCATGTCTGCCTGGTGAAAGTGGTGTGAACAGTGTGAACAGTTGGCAACTGGCGAGCTGCCTGGCTACTTTTATCACTGTCCACTTCACTCTTCCCATCACTCTGCCATGAGGCTTCCTGCTACGACAGGTCCCCTGTGGCACTGACTTTTTAAGGTGGATTAGTTAACTTTCTGATGCTGCAATTAAACTCCATAACCAACGCAAGGAAGTGTTTCTTTGGGCTTATGGTTTCCAAAGGTATCCGAAGGTATCTTTGGGTTATTGCTGATGAAACACTATGACCAAAAGCAATTTGGGAAGGATAGGGTTTATTTTGTTTACACTTCCACATTGCTGTTCATCACTGAAGGCAAGAACTCAACATGCAGGAATCTGGAGGCGGCACTGGTGCAGAGGCCATGGAAGGGTGCTGTTTACTGGCTTGCTCTCCATGGCTTCCTCAGCCTCCTTTCTTATAGAACCCAGGACCGTCAGCCCATAGATGTCACCGCCAACAATGGGCTGGGCTCTCCCCCATCAATCACTAATTGAGAAAATGCCCTACATACTTGTCTACATGATGGTCTTATAGAGCAATGTTTCTCAACATTCCTAATGCTGTGACCCTTTAATACACTTTCTCAAGTTGTGGTGATCCCTAACCTTAAGATTATTTTCATTGTTACTTCGTAACTAATTTTGCTCTTCTTATAAATTTCTTAATAGTGATGGGAAGAGATATAACAGGAGCAGAATTACAGTTATGCATATTTATAACATATATAATATATATGAATGTAAATACCTGTGGTTTCTGGAAGGTCTTAGGTGACTCCTGTGAAAGGTTCATTTGACCACTACCCCCCAACTAAGTGGCTGTGACCTTCAGATTGAGAAGCACAATTATACAGTGATTTTTATTTTTCAACAAAGACTCTCTGATGCCAATAGCTTGTGTCAAGATGATATAGATATAGATACAGATATAGATATAGATATAGATATATAGCTCCCACAGAAGAGAAGTGCAGGCATCGGGGCAGGCATGGCAGCTGAGGGCTCACACTTTGAACCATAACACAAAATAGAAAGAACAAACTGGAAGTCGGGTGAAGCTATAGGCTCTAAATCCTTCCCCCTCAGTGATGCAGTCGTACTTCCTGCAGTTAAGACCATTCTTGCCAAACCTACCCAAAGAGCACCACAAACTGGGAACCAAGCAGTCAAACAGTCTCTGAGGCAGTGGGGGGATATTCTTGTTTAAACCACTACAGTTAGCTAACACATGCGACTGTGAATGATCTAATCTGAAATGGTTTGATGGTTTGGTGGTTTGGTGGTTTGTAAACATTGTCTCTTCTGGACAGGCGAGTCCCCATGTGTACCCCTGGGTCATTTTCAGTCTCATGGAACCACAAGAATGGTACATAATAGAATAGTTAATGAAAATTGCAAAGGACAATACACAATAGATTTTGACTGAGTGAAGAGATGGTCTGAATCAAATATTTTCCTACCTTCTAAATAACTGACATTTGCTTCTCTCATTCACTTCAGGCTCTTTGACCTAACATTAACTTTTCCTGCTGACATTAGTTTGGCCATAAACAATTTTCCAGGTCTAATTTCATTTCCTATGTGCTGGTAATATTGGGTCCATCTTCTCTTCCCTTGAGTCAGCCAGCAGTAACTTATAGCTGACCTTGTTCTTTTGGTGTGGGTGTGACCGACCATCTATTGTCGAGTATGCATGGCCACTCTGGGGAACGCTGGATTGATTGACTGATTAGAACTTCGTCTGAATGGATGGATTCACAATATTTGTTCTTACAAAGTAGGACATTTAGTTTTGGACCAGGTAGGTTTCTCTGAACAGTGGCACAAGACTGGGCCTACAGGGTCCCTTTTTTTTTCCGGGGTACCTTTTCATAACCTGTTACTCTTCAATGTTCTTTTATACCCCACAGTTTTCATTGTCTGACCTACTCACTTACTTTGTGAAATCACATAAGACTGGAGTATATATTCTGTTTTAAGTCCTGTATGGGTACCAATTGATATGTATCATTTAATATGTTTTAATAACTATTGCCTTTCTTACAAGTTACCGCAAATTTGGCAGCCTAGAGGGATTCCAATTATTATCTCACAGCCTTTGTGAGTCAGGAGTTACGATGGTCTGGGCCAAGTGCATTGCTATGGTCCTCAGAATCTGAAATTAATGACAGCTGAACTGGCTTCCCAGTTGGCAGGGATGAAGAGGCCACTTCAAGGATGATCACACTGTGGGCAGAGTCCAGTTCCTTTGGTATGTAGAGATGGACTGCATGTTTCCTGAGTGGCTGTCAGCCAGGGGTGTCTTTTCACTCTAGGAAACTGCCCAGAGTCCTTGTCATTTGCCCTGCCCCACCTTTGAACCAATAGTGCAGCTGGAGAATCTCCAGTCCTCCTACCTCATCTGCCTAAAGTTCTTTGCTTAACAGGCTTGCTCATGTGGTTAGACCCTTGCGTGTAATGGGGACAGTTTACCTTTTTTAAGGTCTGTGATGAGTCCCTTGGTGCCACTGGTACCAGCCCTTCTGCCAAGGCAGCTAACTAACAATCTTATCTTATTAGGATGACACAGGTGATGGTCAGGTGATCAATCTCAGGATTGATTAGACTTCTCAGAGTAAAGGATGCTGGGAAAAACAATGCCTGCATACTTACTTGTGACCAGCTAGGGCAGGAATGCTTCCCACCACAATTGAACTTTTTCTGTTCCCCTCAATCAGTTACTGGGTGTTGAGACTGACTGACTGAGACATCCTTGGTCTATGCAACTCCAGGTATAGAAATGCCATCTGGAGACTATCCTAGTTACCATCTATATTGCTACAATGAAACACCATGACCAAAAAGCACATCAGAGAGGAAACAATTTGTTTGACTTCCACTTCCACCATGTAGTCCATCACCAAAGGAAGCCAGGACTGGAACTCAAACAGGGCAGAATCCTGGAGGCAGGAGTTGATGGAGAGGCCATGGAGGGGTGCTGCTTACTAACTTGCTCCCCATTGTTTGCTCAACTTGTTTTTTTATAGAATTCAGGACCTCCAGCCCAGGGATGGTACCACCCACAATGGGCTGGGTTCTTTCCCATCAATCACTAAGAAAATGCCCTATAGGTTGGCCTACAGTCTGATTTTATGGGAGGGATTTTCTTAATTGAAGTTCCATTCTCTCAGATGACTTCAGCCTGTGCCAAGTTAACATAAACTACCCAGCGCAGACACTATTGAATTTTCATTTCTATTTTCTGTTGGGTTAAGCCTATAATTCTCTACTGCCTTCATTTGACAGATGAAATACTTTGAGAAGCCAGCTGGACCTACTAGACTGAAAATGTCCCTTGACGCTCTTTGCTCTTCCCAGACTCCCTTGGTGTTGAGAATCCTGTGATATTTTCCCAAGGACGTGAATGATTATCTCTCAACTGCCCCATGCAGCAGATGCAAACAGGCACTGTCCCCTGCACATAACATCACCCTTTTTATTTGTCTAAGGCTTAACTTTTGGGAGCATGATTCCTTATCTTCTCTCAATGAGAAAAACACCATTCATGCTGTGAGACAAGGTATTTTTATAAAGCAGAAAGCCTCGTTTTATAATTCAGGACAAGGAATCTCAGGTCATCTTATACATGACACTGTCTCAGTGCCCCAGTAAATTCAGTTAGCTGCCAGATAGTGCCTCTAAAAATGTCGCTTGCTGTGGCGAGCGTTCCACGCCACAGGGTCTGCATCACCACCCTCCTGGTATGGACCGTGACGCCATACCTTCCACGAGCTGGATAATGTCCTAGGGGTTAAAACACAAGACGCACACACAGATAACAGAGTTCGAGTTCGAGTCATTCCCCAGAGGAGAATGCCCGTTTATTCAAACTTAATCCAGGGTTAAATACTTTTGCCCCAGAAGTGGAGGCTCTCTTCCAGCTAGGAGTGAGATCAAGGTGTTGAGCGCCTGGCGCCTAGTGGCAGGAGCTTTCAGACTGGGTGTATGGAGCTGGGAACCCTAACAGACAGATGGGAGGAGACTCAGGGCACCTGTGGGAACCCTCCTTAGCAGGTGAAATTACCATACCAAAGACGGAAACAAGGTTCTGAACTAATCCCCTCAGACTGGCAGAATCCAGCAGAGGAAGCTAGGCTGGTTAGCTTAAATAGTTCTCGCATCCTGTGCTTGGCCTCCAGGAACAGGGAAGACAGGGCCTTATAGCTTGCACCAAGAGGCCATTTCCCTCCTAAGTTTGTCAGTGGCTCTCCGGTGGCTGCTAAATCAGTCTAAAGCCTCCTGACCAAATTTATTTTTCCCTGGATTAAAGACTTTGCTATACACAGATTTTGTCTCAATATTTTCTCTCAAGTCTTACTTCTGAGCCATTTGCACACCTTATGACTGCAGATTTTTGTGTGGCATTATAATTATGTTTTTCTGTATTTGGCTTTCTCAGCATGGCATGAAACTTCTTAAGCATACTAATATGTCTCAACTCTCTTTGTTTCTTCAATGTCTTGCAAAAGTTTGCTATCTAGTAAGTGCTAAGGAAAGAGTGGTTAAGTCAATTTAAATATACCTGTCAACTATTCAATATTCATTACTTCACTCATTCATTCACTTATTCAATGTTTATCTAACCCTTATTTTCTTCTTGTACTTTGCAAATAGCTACAAGATCCCAGAATAGACAGTGGCATCTGTCATAGAGATGATCTGGGCTCCTGGAGGAGGGCATGCGTTGGACAATCCTGCAATAGCTCTAATTTTAGTATCGATGAGGATGAAGCAGTGTGTGCAGACTGTTTGATTTTATCTGGTGACTTAGCGATGATGTTTGCATTGCTTTTAGATGCAGAAAGCATTCACAGAGTGGGCCCAGCAGCTGGGATGGAGTTGGGCAGCCACTCCAGGGGGAGTGAGTCGACAAAAGGTGTAGAGGCACAGGGATGTATGAGGCCAGTACTCAGGCATTGCATTGAATTTATTTGACCCTAAAGACTAGGGCAAAAATGTTGCTGCAAAGAGAGGGAGAAACTATGTAATAAAAACTTCAAGTGCCTTGAACTTCATCCAGGAGACAGCCAACAAGTACTGCAGGAATTTCAGGAAGGAACAAGATAAGATTCCTATCTTGTTTTTATTTGTTCTTTCACGGGAACCCTGAAAGCTGAGAATTTGCTTGAGTCTGCTCTTGGTCAGGTGAATGGCGGAGACACGAACTCTCTGGTATTCCTAGGTCATGTATAGGTTATAGAGGGTAGACTGGAGGAAGGGTAGGAAGGAAAGACCTTAACTTTGTCCTGTCCCTTCCTATTTGAAGGGCTGCACAGAGGCCTCCTTCTCTGACCAGCACAATCCCATCCCATCGCCCTGGATCTACCTCGTATCTTCCGTGACATCCATGTCAGGGATGTCCACCCAAGACTTTTCTTTCTTGCATCCTGTAGCTTTTATCTCATTCTGGAATATTTATAAGTGTTCGTGTCTGACTCCTGGCCCAACCTCCACAGTTCAGATCCTACTATGCAACAGACACTGAGCCCAGGTCTGTGTTCTTTTAACTTGGGGTATGTTGACTATTAAAAGCTCATAAAATCTTGACTCGTGTTTCTCTCCATGCTTTAATTTATCTTCTCAAATGGAATGATATAACATACTGAAAATCTTCTTAGAAGGATAGAAGCATCCATTTCTTAACCTTGGCTGGCATCTCTCTAGGCGCAACACTCAGTAAGGACCTGAATGAAGCACTGGGGAAATGAACCAAAGAAACCAGACAGGGCTAACTAACACGAAAAGATGGAGAGCACAGGAAGAGAGTCCCCAGAGGGATTTTTATGAGACCTTCACAGAGCTATCCCTTCTTTTGTTCCTTAGCGTTAAACGAATACTTAATAGGTATGTTCGTTTTTTTGGGGGGGGGCGAATGCCTTTGCTTTTCTGGAAGAGTCCTACTTGTTAGAGATAGAGTCACCCAGTTGATACTTTCCATAAATCAAGCATGTGAATGAGATATGTCTCAGAGAGGCTTTTCTGGGTTTAAACTATAACCCAAAGACTAACCCTCTTGCCCATCTATTTAAGTTTATTTAGGATGTGATTTATACATTTAATCTAGGTTTAGATGAACAATGACTTGAAAACCAAATGGAACAAGGTCTTTAAAATAATGAATGGTGAAAGGGAGAGAGGGAGGGGGTGAGAGAAAGAGAGAGAAAGAAAGAGAGAGAGAGAGAGAGAGAGAGAGAGAGAGAGACAGAGACACACAGAGAGAGTTTTCTTTAAGGATTTTATCCATGAGCTCCAGCAGATGACCTCATACACAGGTACATACTGACAGCACTAACTTAACTCAGTGAGGACAAATAAAAAGTAAACAAGTAAATAAACACATGAAATTGAAAGGGAATAAGGTGAAGAACTGAGGGTGAACTTGATCAAAACACATTATATGCCTGTGTGAAATTCTCAAACAAAAATATTTTTAAAATATTTTCTTCTTATTTTTTACTTTTATGTTTTAGGTTAGTATTCTTACGATTTCTTGATATTGTTTAACAAGTTTGCCTTGGAAAGTTAACCTGGCTGTTTTGCTTAAACAAAAATGTTATAAAATGTTTCTATTTAAACTACACTTCATCATTTTTGTTTATTTTCCTGATTATTCTCTGAAAATCAACTTTTCTGTTCTCTAATGATATTGAAGAACAAGTTTGGGAAGAGTATGGAAGATGCACATTTCATCTGTCAATGGGAAGATGTCAGAAGTCACAGGAACAAATTACTTGAGAAAGAAGACCTGCGAGGCAAGGCTAGGCAGGAGGCAAAGGAGCAGTGGGAAAGCATGGTCTAAGGGATGGGGAAATGAGGTGGTACCGTCCAGGAAACCAAGAGTGCGAGAGAACTCGTGAAGCACAGGTTGATCCAAGAGAGGGAAGGAGGAGTGAAGGCTTGGCATTAATGGGCAGGTTACTGGCCATCAAGAAGAATAGCTGGGCATCTTAAGAACAGGACCCACTGCCAGGCAGTTAAGAAAGCATTGGGTGTTGGAGAAAGAGGAGCAGCTGTTTTCAAAACATCTGCTCAGGACTCGTCTTTTTAAAACCACGGGCGACTGCATCCTACAAAGAGGCTGACTGAGGTCTGATACCTGTCGCGAGAGCCATCTATGTAATTCTTCCCTCCTGATAACTGCGGCTGGTCTGAAGCCCTCTTGCTGAGAAGTGCTGTGACAGAAGGAGGTAGAGCATCCTAGAACTTCTGGAAGTAGATTAGGAAAAGGAAGCTATGAAGGGTAGGAGCATCCTACCACTGGGATACTATCCACCAGGGAGTGATTCTGACTTAACAAAAATGGTTACCAGGGAGGGCTGAGACATGGGCAAGACCTGCACCTTCACAGTGCTCCTCAGGAGGAAAGAACTCAGGAGTTGAGTTGATTTTCTGTGAGTGGCAGACTAATGACATGTGGGCATGTGTCCTGTGGTTGTTGTCTTCCTGAACTTATTCTTTACATAAGAGATGTCCTTTGTGCATACTGCTTATTTATGTGACTGCTATCGGTACAACAGGATTCTAGTTACTTCTGAGAGTTTCCTTGGATTTATGGGACAAAACATCAAAATTCAGGCATTTAAGGCAGTGGAGTTGTTCATTAAAAGCAACCAGTGCATGTTTGCTGATACATGGTGGGTACAGGCTTTGATGAAAAATTCGAAAGCAATGAAAAATTGCAGTGACACATTTTACTAAGATCACAATATAGATACATATTACAATGTATATAGCTTATGCAATTATAAATTTTACACATTTAGCTGCTTGGACAGAAAAAAAATATATTAACGTTTGAACTAGTTTGTCTTAATGTTTTTAAGGTTTCTCCATCAATAAATGTAAAAGACTGAAATCTCAGTCTTTCGGCATCTTCTGTTGTTTTTGATCACGTCAATGAAAAAGATGTCACTTGTTTTTTCTCCATTTCTACAGCAGGTACATGTCCTGTCACACTCGGTGACTATGTAGGCATACCTACCTGAAGAATTTATGGAGACTCCTGAGATGACAGTTAATGAAGACAAACGTCGTTGTCATCTCCTCAGTTTTGTATTGCATAAATGCATATTAGATTTTACCAGTGCTTCTAAAATATTAGTAAAAGCTCCCATAAAATTGTATGTCTTAAGTTCACTTCTCGTACTCTCTCCCTCTCGTTTCCCCGGTTAACCCCGTTTTCATGCATCTCCATTTTAACTGTTTAGTCTTCTTCATTGATCTTCTAAGGACTCTTCCTCCCTTTGCTTTGGTCTGCATTTTCAGATATGGCTCTGTTTCTGAGAAAACCTAAAGGAGAAAAAAGATATCTTAAGCATCATTACCCGGACAGATTGTAACACTCTAGAAGATTCCTGCGCCATCGTTATAGTCAGGTTTTACCATCTGACTTGCTGTTTTACAGGCCCCGTAAAACCAAGCTATAAATCTGACAGTTTGTCAATCTGCAAGCCATTGAGTCATGTTTTAATCATTTCTATTTTGAAGGAGACCTAACAGCTCTACATTTAGTTTAGAAGATGGCCGTGGGATTGGAGAAGATGCAGGAAATCCTCACAGTAGTGTGGGAATGATACTGTTTTTATATATTTGTGCATATTCTATTTCCTTGGATCATTTTCTAGCCCATAAAAAGTAACATTTATTTTGTTATAAGTTTGTTTTCTCTCATAAAACAAAAGTCAATGACTTTAAAATATTCTGGAATATTTTAGCATCTTACAAAATTATATGGCAAATATTTATCAACTCAGGTGAGTTGCTTTCATTCCTTTTTTGATTAAATCCAAAGATTTTTTGGGGGGGATATTAATAATGAATTTTGGATTTGCATGTTGATGTGAAAGAGGGTTCTAGCTGTATTGGATTTCATGATGTCTGTGTGAGGCTTGTCCATTCTAAATACCGCTAGCATGATGAGGGGGCCACAACAGAATCTGATGCCTTTTAATAAAGCTTAGTTTTGGCAATAAATTGTCTTTGTAAAGTCACAACCTAGAGCTCTTTGCCCAAATTATAGCTTAAAGATGGCAACAATTGCCCAGTTTGTAATGATAACTGCATTGTAGGCCCCGTAATTCAGTTTAATCTACCTCACTGAGTAGATATGTCTATATGACAGAGGTAATGGAGAGATCTTTTAAGCTTCAATTCCAGTTTGTGCACTGTGATCCTGTGGAAGCTCCTTGCATCCCAGACATTCTTTTTGTACTCAGCTATGAGCCTTATTGCCTGATTAAATCTCTGCCTAGCTGTTAACATTTGTGTATAAAACATGTATCAAGTTTGATGAATACCTTGGCTTTGAAAACAGTAGACCCAAAACCACTAAATGTGTAAGAATACTTTGTTCTTTCCTTCCTTCCTTCCTTCCTTCCTTCCTTCCTTCCTTCCTTCCTTCCTTCCTTCCTTCCTTCCTTTCTTTACCTCTAGAATAATTTTATTGAAGTTTAAAAGCAAAATCTCAGGTCTAGCAAGCTGTAAATCCTGTTGGCTGCCGGGAGGAGACCGGAGAAGAACAAGAAAAAAATGCCATGCCATTGGGTGAAGCCAGTATGGAAGCCAGCTACATGGTACCTGGCAGCCCAGGGGCAGGAAACGAAGCTTTAGAGATAGAGTGAGGCCCATCATGTTAGAAACTATTCTTAGGAAAAAGGTTCAAGGGAAAAACGAAAAGATTGGACTTTTTTTCTGAGTAATTTAGAAAACCAGGCTGACTTAACCAGGTGTGTATCTACCTCTTTAAGAGACGATCCGAGAAGGTGGGAATTCTGAGAAACAGAAGGATATTATTTTATTGCACTGGAGGTCTATGAATTCCTCATATATTTATCATGGCTTA
Source organism: Myodes glareolus (assembly GCF_982192425.1). Classification (NCBI taxonomy): domain Eukaryota; kingdom Metazoa; phylum Chordata; class Mammalia; order Rodentia; family Cricetidae; genus Myodes; species Myodes glareolus. The sequence goes on along the minus strand of NC_142026.1, from coordinate 26,157,359 downwards.
AGGCAAACTTACCTTCCTGGGTGTAGTCCCTGGCCAGGTGATTGACATGCTCCCCAGAATGTTAGGTCTTTGCTCAGGCTGGAGATTCTATTCTCTGAACCAGAAGTTTGCCCTTACTGGTCCTTATTGCTGTTCTAGCTGTCCCCTCTTCTGAAGAGGTAACCCTAAAATAACTTAGGAAACAGATATAACCCACTTTTAAATGAAAATCTAAAAATTGAGTTCTAAAGTACACCTCATAATGATGGATCACTCTTAATGGAAACTGCAGCCAAGGCAGCAGTGCAGCTAAATTCTTTCAGTGGGTTTGGGGAAAACTATTCCTAGATTTATAGAGTTAATAGACATGTGCATATTAAAATTAGAATTGTTTATATGTTGATATTTTAAAAATAAGGGTTTCAGTTCAATAGAAGATGTAGAGCACTTTTGCTATTTTGGCTTTGCTAACCTCTTATTGTTTATAAACCTTTAAAATGAAGGACGTCTTGTTCACATTGCTGTGATGAGTTGGGTAATTTGACTTCTAATAGGATGTACACTCCCCTATTATGTTTTGAAAATGGAGGTTCTGTTGATAAGAGGGGAACAAATTCATTATTTTTGTGGATTTATATGTGATCCCCCAGGTGTCAAAAATTATGAAGAGAGATACTGGTCCATTTGAGAGTGTCAAATAAGAAAATGTCAGTATTATGGCAGTGACAGACATTAAATTACTTTTAGAAGGGTGAAGTGAAAAGTGTTTTCACTCAGTGTGAATGAGAGGCTTCAAAGCCGAGCAGAGGCTCGTATTTGGGAGGAGTGAGAGCAGACACATTAGGCTGTTCTGTATTCTTCCCCATGTCCTCAGCCCACACTTTTATAGAGTTGGTTATGATTATAAACTAGGGAATGCTGAAGAGTTTTCTCTTCTTCAACAGACTCTTATTTTCCAGACATTCTGTTTCAGTCTTACAACTACAATTTCCTCCTGAGGTTTAGCAGCCTCAAATAGAACTTTCCATGCATGTGGGTTTATGTATAGAAAGATGGTAAAGCCAAAACATATGTATCTAGAAAATACTATGGAATGGCCAGCTGGACTCCATCTGTCCTTCTTCTTTTTCAGTAAATGGGCAGATCTCAGTGCCTGGCCTATGTGACTCTTACTGAGGTAATTCATAGAATCCTTAGCAGAAGCGCTCAACAGGGGGCAACTGTAACATCACCTTCACAGGGGGCAGTGTGCCATTACCTGAAGCAGGTGTAATGCAGAACCACTTACACTCTTGCTGCAGTGGGGATCAGATGGTAATAAGAGGCGCTGTGATAGTTGGAAATTGTGACTCTCCCAAGGTCAGTTCAGAGAAAATCCTTCTGGATCCCCAGGGGTAAAACTTTAACTCATACATGCTTCAGGTCTCATGAGTAATAAGTTCTATAACTGTCACCTGTCCTTGGCCAGCAGCATCACACGGATGATGTATCCCTCCATTATGTCTGCAGCTCTCTGGCTCACTATCCAAGTTCAGGTCAGCCTTACAGTTTATTTCTCTCATGCAAAGCTTAAAAATATTTCAACTGCATTTATTATAATTTTTTCTGATTAATGCTTTGTTTATAGGAAGATGGGATATAGGAGAAAATGTGTAATCTCTCTGCTCAGTCCGGCTTCCTTTTCTAATGTGCCTCAAATACACTTCACATTAAAGTCAAGAGGAGAATTTGGGTTATGGTTATTTAGGGATTAACATTTTTAAAACTTTTTTTCAACCTGAACGGGGGGCCTGAGGAGTTTGAGAAAGGTTAGAAAAGAGCAGACTATCTGGAGAGATTCCAAGCCCCTTGAGAGGCAGGTGGTTCTTAAATGCCAGCCTTGCAAGGGAAATGCTTCAGATTTAGAAGCAAGGCATTGATCCTTGACTGATTCACCAGCTTTTACGGAAAACGGTAGTTCCGCTATGGCCTCTCCAGTTAGCTCTCTTTGTTCCTCAAGTGAAGACGTTAATCTTCACCTATAGGGGTCATGTGGGCAGGAAAATGGAGAGTGCCTAGACAGATTCTCAGTCTGACCTCTGCCAGTCTTCTCTTGAAGCAGATTCTTGTGACCACAGGATAGAATTGATGTCACCTCTTCAGTGTCTCATGACATGAGAGGTAAGGGTGGTGGCCTATTGTTTAGACCGAGATGTGCTTTTGATCTCAGGGATATTAGAAAGCTTTATTCTAAGTTTTCTCTAAGAGGTTGAAAAAATCACGAGATTCATCATGTCTCAATATTTATAGCTGATGAAATATTACACTGCAAAGGACCAGGATAGCCTATTTCAATTGTCTGTCGACTTCCATAGTAAGTTCTTGTCTTCCAAAGGAAAAGGAGTTTGAGTTAGAGATGAGTTGTAGCTTTTTATGAAGGTAAACTGAGGTACTGTAAGATTATTTCAAGAGTTTACTTGAGTATGTAATGGTTTAGGAATGATAGAGTCAGAAATCAGAAGTAGTTCTTGAATCCCCAGGGGATGCCGGGGTACTTTTGTGGGAGAGAATCTGAGGTAGAGCGGAGCCGCCACAGAGTGGCTATAGTTCTGCCACTGTTTGACTTGGCCCAGTGTATCAGAAAATTTCCTCATGACAGATGTGTATTCTATAAAACTGTTGGGGTTTTGGCTGCATGCCTTCATTGCAGATGCAAGGAGGGGTGGAAACAAAAGTCCCAAGTCAAAAAGCAAGGACAAACAGTGACGCTACCTAGTTCCTGACACTCAGAGCTTTCTTCTGATTGCCTATTCTTTGAGTGGCCCTGATATCCTCTTTGTGTTCCCTTCTTAACGCTAGGTATCTTTTCTGGCTCCATTAGCACAGGTCACATGGTAGTCATCTTGGTGGGCGGCTTCACAGTTGACAGAGGTATCTAAGACGTGAAGGAGAGGACTGTGACTGCCCTAAGGATGTGCTCAGTACAGTGGACAGTGGCATTCAGGAGTCACATGACAAGGAAAGCTAAATCCTCTTGAGGATTTGGTGGCAGGCTTTGAAAGGGACTTTCCCACAGAAATCTGGATAGTAAGACAATTACATAGAATACAGAGGGCTACTTCAGCAAATGTCACACCATCATTGATGGCCAAAATGATGAGATGTGACCGGGTACATGCAGAGGAAGTGTGAAGTGCTATATACCTTTCCAGGGGTGGCCACAACTTAGAGAGGAGAGTGGTGCTGGTGGATGGAGTTAAGGGAAACTCTTTTGCCTTGCTGCTGAGTTCGTTTCTTCCATAGGTGGGGAGGCACTTTAAATCTTTCTCACTAGTGACCTCACAGAGGACTGGAAGTAGGTGGGGCGAGAGGTGTTGAAGGAGGTATGGAGATTGTTAGGTGTGGGGCATAAGTGCCAGCGTTGAAGCTGAGGACAAATGAAGGGTACAGAGGGGACCAGTTGCCTCAATTCCAGGTATGAACAGCGATCTCCCCTAGGTGTAAACTTGTTCTTTCATAGATCTCTATGTCTGAGAAGTCAAGGGGATTGGGCATTCGAATCCACTGCTAACAGCACCATGTTTGGTAAACTGGTGCAGCTTAATGAAATGGATCTTGATTCCGCGGACTTCAGTGAGGTTATTCAAGCCTCGTTGTTTCATTAATGTTTTAGGCTGTTTTTATGTACATAAAAATGAGCATGATTGTAAGTTCTCGGCTATCTTCTGCACATCCTGCAGATGTAGTGCTCAGACCAGCTTCTTTCGGCCCCTCAAGCCCCATCAAATGCTTTCTATGTGTATCCCGTTGTGTTGTAATTCTCAACTTACACCCCCTCCCCGTCTTTGAAGTCAGAAACTGTTGCTTGTTTGTTTTTGTAATTCCACTACCTGGAGCAGTCTAAGTTGGGCATTTGACAGATAGATGACTATATAGACTATATAGATGACTATATAGAGTCTCGGGTTCTACTCTATGTCAGCTCCTATACTTCTGTTTAGTTGATCAGTTTATTTTTCAATTTGTTTGTTGTTTGGCTTTCAGCTTTGTGTTAGGCGCTTGTTTTCTCTCAATTGCAATGGTATTAGAAGCAGTAAGATCACGAATCATGGGGATTGACTTGGATTACAAATGTGAATAAAATTCATGATTTCTTTCTACATGATATAGCTCAGCCATGATGAAAGTAATCTGCACATGAGACAATAAACTGTGTTTGTAACTGGGGCCACAGCCATCATGTGTCTGTGTGCTGCTGTGTAGGTATGAAGGAGGCCTGGCATGTTATGCTCAGGTTTGGAGTAAGAGGAAGATAACAGGCAGAACTGGAAGGTGTAGGGTGGGCTAGGAAAACATCCTGCATGCGACTTGTAGTATCCTGACTCAGTCTCTGATTATTCAACCACACCTTCTTTCCATTAAAAAAATTGTGTGCACTTATGTGTTTGTATATTTACACCACTTGGATATGGGTATAAAACGTAAAAATTTAGGGAGATGTGATGCACTAGGATTAATAGTGTGCCTTATAGTAGATACTTCCCACACTCTATACACCCAACAGGTTCTACTTTTTAATCAGTGTTTCAGGCAGCATCTAATTGACCACAATAGGAAGAGTAGACAACAGCTTGGCTCAGGAGTATTTCCTTCCCCATCTAAGAACTGGGCGAGATCCTAACCCTGTTAGTCATAGGATGGCACCCCTAGAATCCTGGTTTCTTGCTGCTGATCCAAATAAAGTAAGTGTCCCTGCTAGGTATACAAATGAGTAGTTATGTTCAAAGCAAAGTCTGACAGCCTTGAGTAGTTGCCGCTCAGCCAAGGTCTCTCTTGTTAAGCACCCAGAGACTGTTCAAGCTCATCTGGCAAGCTGTTATCCTGAAAATCAAACTATCAATATGGGGCCAATGACTGGTACCTAGTTATCACTCTCTTGAGCCTCGATGCCTCACAAGGCCACTCTAGGCTCATTAAATTTCGCAGTTTTCATAGCCACCATCTGTTCTCTACAAGGCAAAGCCGTACCATTCCAGGACTCTAGCCCATTTCCATTAACTGCTTTATAAACTCCACGTTATTGGGCTCTCTTTGGAATTAGCGTAAAAGCAGAGTAGATCCTTATTACTCTTTAATTGTGTTTTTACTCCAAAGCCTTCATTTAATAGATTCTAGTATGGTCCTATGACATGGCCTTCCAAAATTCCTGTTCACAAACAAAGAGAGTAGTCATACTCCAATCATTTTAAGTCATTCATGGTAGTTGGCAGCTAGGATGTAACTACACACACACACACACACACACACACACACACACACACACACTCACACTCACATAAAATTCCCATCATGATATCCTCATAACACAACAACTTGGTCAATAATTAGAGAATTTAAATGTAAAGTAGTAATCTTGAGAATTGCTCGCATTTTAGCCAAGCAGAAAGTTCAACTTTCGCTTTAAAGAAAGTTCCTTGGGCTGGAGAGATGGCTCAGCGGTTAAGAGTATCGCCTGCTCTTCCAAAGGTCCTGAGTTCAATTCCCAGCAATCACATGGTGGCTCACAACCATCTGTAATAAGGTCTGCTTCCCTTTTCTGGCCTGCATACATGGCAGGCATACATGTAGACAGAATATTGTATACATAATAAATAAATAAATATTTTTTTTAAAAAAGAAAGAAAGTTCCTTGGAAGCTATATTTTCCATGTAGCCAAGGCCAGTCTCAGATGCTCTAGACTGCCTGGAAGGTGCATGGATCCAGTTTCTCCTTAATTCAAGTCATTGTTCTTTCGGCATTTGTTCCCTTCAGCTGTGAGTTCCTGTCCACACCTTCAGTCAACTGTCAAGTATCCTGAAGAACATCTGACCTAGTCTTGTCATTCCCCCCATGTAATCATATATATCTGGTTGGTGAGGGATCAGGGTGGCTTCGTGTCTTACTGATTGTGAACAGGCCCTCTTTTATTTCTGTGGCAACCTCTTTTCCTGCGTGCTTCAGTGTCCCACCACCCAGTCCATTTGCTTCCTACAAAACAGAGAGATCTTTCTTCAGTGCGAGAATGTTTTATCTTCGGACCTGAAGCTCTGCAGTTGTTATAGTCATGGCTTTGGGATAAATCACACGACTCTACACATCACCAACATACTTATTTCTTTTCCAGTCTCAGCACTTCCTCCTAAACCTTGTTTCTTTGGGACTCAAACGTGAATCCTTTCCCAGGAAATGTTACCCTGATCCTGAACTGGATCCCCACTCTGAGCCCATGGTACTCATGACTTCCCCAACATTGGACCTGACACACTGGTTGTATATGATACTTGTATCACTGTGTTGTTCATTCCACGTGAGCTACGTAAAACCTGTTCCTTTTTATAGCCCTATGCCTTGGATAATGCTAGCTCATGGAATAATGTTCTTAGTAAATATGTATTCACTGAAGAAGAATTCACTTTGGGAGAGTGTAACAAAGGGACAGGAAAAGCTATTCAGTAGACTTTACAGTTGGTTTCCCAAATGATACTTGTTGGAGTTCCTATGTGAAGGGAAGATGTGGTCCCTGTGCTAGTTTGTCAGTTGGCACTGATTGATGGCGGCCTGAGTGCTTTAGCATGGGTGGAGAAGAAGGTAGCTTGAGCATACTTGCACTTTCCTTTGGACTATGGAGCTAGGCAAATTGAGTTGCCTCTCTGAGACTCAGATCCTGCTTTCAATCAGCAGAGTGACCATGACCTTGAAAAGTACACAGGAAATTAAGAAATTGCCTACCATAGTGCATGGGACATCGTTGGTGTTTGATTTCCTGGAGAGCAATGCACAAGATTCATTTCAATGTGGTCAAGGCTTTTCAGTGTTTTGTTTTGTTTTTTTTAAGAATTCAAGTCACTGTGGGGGATCCCAGTCCATCCTACTGTCTCCATTCTGCTTTGAAAACTAACCACACAACTTAAAATGACTGGCATCCCTCCCTCTTTTTCCATCATCAGCATCCTTCAACATCCCTCCTCCCATTTTCAATCCTCCTTTTTCCCTTCTTTTTTTCTCCCTCTCTTCTCATCCCCCATCCCCATCCACATGTGTTCACTTACTTCTATCAGTTCTGCTGTTTCTTACCCATGTCCTAAGGTCTTACCTGTTCCTTCTTTTGTATCTTTAAAGAAATTTTATTTAACATGAACGCAAAGATGTACACTATGGTGAAATTCAATCAACCCACCCTCACCTCAGTTTCTTCTCCCATCCCCGGTCTCTCCTTTGCCACTTCCTTTTGTATCTTATCCTACGGAAAATAGTCAAGAAAATGGGTAAGTCTGTCTCCAAGGTGGTTTTTATTTAACAGTTGGTTGCTGTTAGCATTTTTGTTCTTCATCTTGTTTTGCATTAAAGGATCTTGAAGTAGGTTCAGATGATATTTATAGAAGTTTATGTTTAGACTGCAGGGGAAAAGGCATGAGTGTTGTTACCCTAACTTGCAATTTCACAGCTATCTTCCTTTCGAAGGGCCAGCACGGTATCCCCCTGGCTGGGTTACTTTTCATGGATTTCTCAGGGTGTAGACTTGCTTCCTGGTCAGCAAATGGATTTTATGAACACAGTATAACAACCAGAGGCAGGGAAACTAAGCTTCATTTCCTTCTTTAAGTAGCCCGCTTTTTCTTCTTCAGCTCTCCCTCCCCATGTGAGCAACTTACTGAATGCATTTAAAGCTCCACTGGCCTGGCATCCTCATCAGGTGTCCCTAAAGGGTCCAGGACAGGAAAGACCAAGGAAAGCAGGACGTTGGCAAAGAGCCATAGCACTAAGATCAGGAGAACCACCAGGGGAGTAGGCTGCAAGGTGTCTGTCCTATGGGGACCTTTGCAACACAGTCAGCTTGATCTGAATGTCCATTTAGTGTGAGGGAAGCATCTTCTCCACATTGGCATTTACCTGAGTTGCAGCTAGTATTGAGACCACTGGGTGCTAATGATGAGGAACATCGCCGTTGGAAGACTCCCCAAACAGAAGAGATACCACTGGAGAATTGCTGCCTTGACCTCACCTCTCCTTTCGAGAAGGTGGCATTTTCCATTAAAGAAACAGAACTTCTAAAAAGTATTCAGTAAATAGATTATGTTTTTTTTATTTTCCAAGATGACTTCCAACAATATTCTAGAATATCTGCACCCTGAGGTGATGCCATGCAAAGTAATAGTGGGAATGGGTTCTCTGGCATTTCCTCATGGACAGCATTCTTTCCAAGCCATGAAAGATCACTCACCTACTACAGGACCCACAGCCATCCGCCTCAGCGCGGTTGGCCTTTCTAATTGTTCCTTAACTCAGAGGAAGAAAGAACTTTGCTTTGCTAATTGCCTTTTATTTCCTTTGTAAACGTATAGTTCGGCAGGAAATCTTTGTTCCGTTTCTGTGGCTTATTGCATGCTGATCTTAACTCCCCGCTTCTCTCTGGCTTTCAGTGAGCGGGGGTGGAAAATTCAGTGTATTCTTTGTACTATCATGATTTAGAGCATTTTCTTAGATATGTAATCTCAAATACCTTTTCACATCTCTCTGGAAAATTGAAACAAATGCCCAGAGTTGGGCGAGGCAGAGGGAGAGTGTTCTGCCATTCGGTAGAATCTATGATATCATTTGATCTAGATTCCAATTCCCTAAAGATATTAATACAATCTTTAGGTATTTTACTTGCAGGGTGGACTTATTCCTAGATAAATGTGCAGAACAGTGAGAACAGTGCAGGGCATGTTCTCCCTGTGACTGAATGTTGTTTTTATTGTGCACCTGTAATTTAATGAAACAAAAAGACAAAGGCTTGTTTGCAGGGGGAAGGTGCGCTGGACAGAGTCAAAGATGAAAAATGAATGCTTTTATTAACTTTTGCATTGTGCTGGCGTGAAAAATTTTGTCTTTTTCTGGTGTTGCCACAGGAGCAGTCAGCACATCTCAAGGTCAGCAAAAAAAAAAAAATTCTGTGTGTTATGATAAAGTTGTATCTATTGCTTTGTACTTGGAAAAAACCTTAGATAAATGCTGCTAGAAAAAAAAGTTGATAATTCCATCTTGAAATAAATAAGTTTACCTCCTCGAGGCAAACAAAGACCAGGTAATTCCACATCTATTTTTTTTAACCTTAGGAAATGAAATATCAAGAAAATAGAACTCTAATATTAGAGTATATCCTAGTGTAGACCATTAGGGATATTGGGGTAAGATTATTTTAATCATAGCGGCAGGACAATTTTTCAAACTGGAAATTGATTTTAGGAAGAAATGTGTGAACACCTCGATTACCAGATTGCTTGGTGGCTGTCCTGGGAAGAGGCAAACGAGAGGCACATCAGGCAAAAAGATTAATTTAGCTCTGGGCTGCAATCATAGGAATTGCTTTTCATTTTTTAGAGGAGTCTCATTTATGCTATATTATATTGAGGCTTTATTGATGTGCTTGCTAGATTTTACATTTCCGAAAGATAGACCATTTAGTCATATAGATTGTTGTTCTTCAGATGACAGGTAGGAAGTTTGCCCGGTGAGAAGCAGTATGTATCTGTCATCTATGGCCATGATACTGCTGTATAACAAATTACCCCAATCTCACTAGCTTGCTATGGGTCAATATTATGTATATAAATGGTAAGGTGTTCAGAGATTATCTGGGGTCCATGGGTCAGTTAGTTGTCCCAGAGTTTGACCTTTAAGGCTGTCTCATAGTATTCTTATTGTTTAAATAGTTTGGCTTAAGATGCTTTGAATAAGATTCCTGAACAGTGTCTGCTAAAGGATAGTGTCTGTTCATGAGGAGACAAAGCGGATCACTTGCCTTGACTGTGTTCAGCTATCCCTGCCTTTGATGAATTCATTTTTAGCTGAAATTCTAGGTTTTCTGGGTTTGCAGTCTAGTTCTCCCCAACCTGAAGGTTCCCCTTAGAAAAGTGCCCCAGTCTCGGAGTCTTGCTTCTGGCATGAGTAACAGATACACGGCTTACAAAATTAGGTCCTACTTGGATGCCGTATGTGAAAATGTTGACCATTTTTTTCAAACAACGAGGCTGTGGCCATATTCTCAGACTGCTTAGAGCAGAATCAAGTGACGGATTTATATTTTTTCTCAGCTAAGGGCAGGATCATCATCAGTTTATCAGATGATGCATTTTGTACATGAGCCTGTATACATACAGATAATTTAAGGAATACCTTTATCAGATTTTCTTTTGTTTGGAGAAGGGCAGAACTTGAACCAAGAGTCTTGTACATCTAAGTATATGCTCTATCACGGAGCACAACCACCAGCCTGTTGTTTTCTTTTATTTTGGCATTCATTTATAGTTGTGGTCATAGCAACTATTGTAAATGGAGGTTTCTCTGCTCGCCCCCTCCCCCACCCATCCTGCAGTCACTTCTAAATAATCACTCAGAGGCTAGTATTAATTGCAGAATGTTTGGTCTATTGCTCAGTCTTATTACTAATAGCTTTCACAACTTAAACTGACCCATTTCTATTAATCTATGTATTGCCACATGGCTGTGGCTTTACCGATCCTTCTTGGTTGGCTGGCTGGAGTCTCTCCCTGACTGTGCCCCTTCTTTCTCCCTATATCTCGCTATATTCCAAATGGCGACATTTGGTTTTTTCACCTGGCTTTATTCTGCTTTGTTGTAGACCAAAGCAGCTTCTTTATTAACAATGAAAGCGATACATATTCACCAAGTCCAAGTCCACACATCCCACAGCAAACGCTTCAAGATAAATAGATAGCATAGAAGCTGTGCTTTGCTTTAGAGCTAAAAACAACATTCTTGTTTGGAAAGCCCGGTGTGAACTTCTGGTGGACAGGAGGGTGTTCCCACGGCTGGTCATCTCTCCCTGTGGAGACAACCTGAGAGGCTGATGTGACACTGGAAACTTCCAGGAGCTCTGGGCTCCGGTTTGTACTCCAGTAAAGGAGATGAGATGTTTTTCTCATGAGGGAAGGGAATTTTCCCATTTTGGTCACTGTCTCCAATAGGCAAGCCACAGTCCAACGTGGTTTGGATGCTTGATAAATGTTTGCTTTCATATGGGCAACGGCTTGTTGTGCTTTCGTTGACCACCTGGTATGTTTATATTTTCTAAGTTCACAGACTTTGGGACTCTGATTTCGTAGAATTCAAAGTCATCCATTTTTTTCCTAATAGATGTAAACACTCAGACAAGAAATGAAGCTGGCTGAGAAAGATCCACTCAAGAAACAAGAGAACTTAATATAATTTCAGCCAAACTTTATATATGTTTTCTCCTGCCTGGCAGATGTTTTAATTGATGTAAATCTGCCTTCCAGCCACACGTGGTGCTATTATATTTAGGCTTACAATGACTCTGCTGGATTTGTGTGGCACAGGCTTCTGCTGTTGGAAGCCCTTGGTGACTAAGACCAATTTAAAGACTTCAATGATTCAGAGCAGTTATATCTGGAACAAGGCAAAGAATAAACACCATGGAAACAAAGCAGTGTTTCTGCATGGCAACCATCTACTGGACACTACTGTTACTCATAAAGGAAACTTTCAAGTGGTTCCACGCTTAAGTTTGGGTTGCTTTCGTTATTCTCGGCCCGCTGTCTACATTTGCAGGGAGCCAGCTGCTGGAATTTTAATTGAACACCTTTTCCCTTCACGTCAGCTCGAGACCAGGGAGCTTCTAGGGAATTTTCAGACCAGCTTTATCTCCCTTTCTAAAATGAGCACACTACCTCCAGGTAAAATTAGACGATGAATTACCTAGTAAATTTAATTCATGGGTGAGGGCTTCCGGGGAGAAAATGGACCAGCATGAAAATCTGCTTTAAAGGCAGCATGTGCTTTATCCATCTCCATTTGTTGAGGAGACATCTTCACAAGCTAAGGTCTGTGTGACAGCAATTAGATGGGAAGGTCCCTGGTAGCAGAAGAGATGGTCAGTCTGCTCCCTGGAGGAGCAGGAGCTGTGATGAGATCCTCTACTGCTGGCAAGCCAGTTAAAGTGGAACTCTTTAAAACAGAATACTTAATTGGAGAGTTTTCCTCTATGTCCACTACTCTAAAGATCTGAAATTGCTTTTCATTAATATCCATATTTCTATGGGTATTTTCACAGACCCACAAGATGGTGATTTTGAACATCCCCCTGAGAAGTCATCACCCTTAGTCCACATATATGTACAGTTATTATATGTATGAACTATGTTGCTGAGGAATTAATGGGCACTGTGGTGTTATTTAACCACATCAGCAAAATTGGAGGAAGGATGGAGGAGGGTGGGAACTTCACAATGTCTTTGGATGGGATGGCAAAGAGAGGTAAAAATTTGGAACTCTGAGACTATGTTCTCCTGGCTCTCAGCTGAACTTGAGTATTTTCTACCCTGAAAATCAGGCAATTAGGACTTTTCTGAAGGAAGGTATCTGGTCAAGGAATGGCTTTAGACCCTGAGTAAATCCACTGAGGCCGTGTTGCAAAAGGAACATATTACTTGTTAAGTGGAGTATATGGTAGGAAGGAAGAGAATTGAGGACTCTTGAAAAATTCATACTAGCTTATAAAGCCATCCTACACTGGTTTGTAACAGAGGAAAGATAAAGAAAATGTGATATATATATATATATATATGCATATCCATATCCATGTACAAAGACATATACATCATGTACCCACATACACACATGAGCACACTCGTGTTCATACAACAAACCTTTTTTCATCCATAAAGAGCTGACTGAAGTTTCAGGAAAATGGATGCAGCTGGAGAATCCTGTTAAATAAAGTAATCTAATCTAAGAAAGACCAGCATCTCAAGGCTACTTTTCTGTGTATGTATATATGACATGAACTCTTGTAAAAGGGATTAGACAGCACCCACACATCATCTCATTACTGGGAAGAGATGGGAGGGTCCCTGGGTCTGCTGGTCAACTAGCCTAACCTAGTCAGTCACTACAGATGAAGTAAGAGAAGATTCTCAAAGGAGAACAATTGAGAAAGATGCTTGACATCAACCACCAGACACCAAACATTGGCCCTCACATATGCTTGTGCACATACATATACACGTGCATGCATACATGTATCTTATGATTCAGATAATCATAAGCAGTCAAAAACTCTAGTGCCCAAAAAGTAATGTTATCACCTCTCCATAGCCAGCATGCTTTCCACTTTTAATGAGCTAAAATTTGTCCTGTTTACTTCTTGTTACTTTTGTTTTAATCAAAATTTATGGAGAATTTACTTCCTAATGCAGTTGGAAGAAAAAAAGCAAAGAGTTGCACACCTAAGTGGTCACTGAGACTAAAGTCCCATAGAGCTCATTGATCTTGAGATGAGACATTCTGTTCCAAGATTCCTAATGACCTCTCTCTTGTCTCTGTGGTGACCTGTGTAGGCATATTGTGTACATAGGGCAGCATACATGGACATATTATACAGATTAAGCTCAGGTGCAGTGCTTATGTAGAGGAACCACACCTTCTCAGGACCTTTCCAAATATACCAGCATCTGGCAGCTACAAAAAGGTATTATCAGTAAGGATCCATGTGCAATTCAGTAGAGTACAAGAAGCTCTCGAGATGTACAGACAGTCTGAACTCATAATAAGTGCTTGCAGCGACAGCAGTCTTGAGCTTTCTGTGTGCATCACAGGGCCAGGATAGCACCAGAACCCTTCTGGAGAGTCTATCCAACCCTTTTGACAATTAGAGAATTCCCCAGGGCTTTCTTCTATCATGGCCATCATATGACATTGTGATGATGTGGAGGGAGATATGTGCTCTAATTGGGAATTCGTAGGCAAAGATGATGTATTATTGCTTGTCTTTCTGGAGTCTTACAGCCTCTTCTGATGTTGCTTCAGGGACCACACTCCTGTGGAGAGCCACAACAACAGATAACCAGAAAACTGGGCTCTCTTACATTGGAGGAAGTTTTATAGACAAATGACTTTACCATTTGGGCATGTTTCCATAGCTATAGGACTTTGACTCCATGGAGTTCATTATCCATGTGAGGTGCATGCAGATGAAAATGTATGTATCTAAATATAGTATATATCTATGTCTAAGTGTGTATCTGATTGATACATAAATGCCCCCAAGGTAATAACGAAGTAACGTAGTTCTTAGGGTACATGGTGCTTCCGGGAAACATGATTTAACACCATGCCCCTGGCGTAGTACAGCAAACATTTTCAGAGTTATATGTGTTCTGTGTGTATATGGCTTTATGTGATCTCCCCCTCTGAATTAAAAATAGCACAAAAGCCAAGATTTCCAACTGGCTAAACTTATATAAGAAATTACAATATGTCTCCCATGCAATAGTAAATTCCTGCGTACCTGGTCCCCTAACCCTCACCTACTAAGTTATCACAATCCATTCAGGGGAATGATTGTTTTATGTTGTGTTTCTGCTCTTTTGCTGGTATTGCCTTGCAATTCACATGAATTCCTGCTTCTGACCAGGACTGCCATCATAGATAGGTTTTATCTATCCTCGTTCTGGACATTCTTGGCAATCAAGGGAGATTTGAAACAAAATGAAATACAAACATTGGAAAGAGCACATAAACAGTCTTTGTGGAAACGAGAGTCAGAGAAATTGAATGGGTCATTTACAAGGGAAGCAGTATGGATCACCAAAAGCACACAAAAATAGTCCGTCTTATTGGCAAGTAAAACAATAACAGGATAACACTTATGTGTCAGTTTAGTGAAGGTGGTAACAATGATGGCTGCCCTTGTTGAAAAGTATCTTGTCCCTGGAAAGACTGTCATGTAGTTACCGGATATGGCATGAAATGGTTTAGATGTCCCGGAAAGGCCATCTAATTAATCCATTAAACATGTATAACCATTAACTATGTATATCGAAATCTTAAACATGTTCATGTTCATTGCCACAGCGAAACTGCTCACAGGATTTTTGCCATAGGTAGGGTGTCTCTTTGTGTTGCAAAAGACTTTAAAAATCTTGTGAAATTATTGAATCCTCTCCTGGAAAAATACAAGCGTGTGATGCAACCAAATCTGCATTACTCTCTCACAGTACAGTGATTGGCAAAAAGGCAACTACTCATAGCGTGTGAATTACTTTTCATTGTTCCTAGACCCCAAGTACTGTTACTGTGACGACTGGAAGAGATCCATACAACTCAAACCTGTGTAACTCCATATTTAATAGAATCCATAAGTAAAATTGTGTCCAAATAAATTGTATTTCATTATATTCTTATTTATTTACTTTAAAAATATTGAGACAGGTAGATTAAGTAGCCCAGGCTGGTGGGGAACTTTCTATTTTGTAGATGATCATAAACTCCTGACCATCCTACCCCTGCCTCCTGAAAAGACTGGGATTATAAGCACGGTGTATGTAACCACACACTAATATACTTCATATCAATGGAAAAAGGAAAAGTGATTGTCAGGATCGAGTCTAAAGTTGTGATGAGTCTCATTAGTGTTCTTAACCCAAAGATCTTCATTCTTTCATATATATGTGTGTGTGTGTGTGTGTGTGTGTGTGTGTGTGTGTGTATGTGTGTGTGTGTAATATATATATATATATACTTTAACATTCTGTCTTTCTACTTTCTGACAAAGTGCAATGTTCTGAAATGGTCTCCAAGTTTTAACTGTTAGGTTTAGAACCGGTTTTCTCCAGGCATGGCTTTTTTGCTGCATGCATGCCACTGTTCACAGGGCACTGGACACAGCTAAGAAACATGTATATATGTGTGTGTAATCATGTGCACAAAATCTATGTGTTAATACCAGTATCAACCTGTCTACATACACCAAAAGCCATGGGTTTGTTCAAATTACTCAGATCCCCAGTATTTTGCCTTCCACATTGGCCTCCAACAGTGAGAAACCTAATTCTTCATTTACTGGTTTAATGTGCAGCTCTAGCAAGCACAAAATAGGTGCAGGATCACACATATTCACTGCTTTAAAAAACAAACAGCAAATATAATTCCACACTGCCTTGTAACTTTTCCCGTTCAAGCCCGAGGATAGGATCATCACTTGGGTGTTTTGTTCCCTCCGCTCTGGCTGCACGCTTCCTTTGCAATCCCGTGGGACTCCCTCAGTTCTGTTTTGATTTCACTTTGAACTCTTTCTCCCCATTTCTGTTGCCTGCATTAATCTCAGTTTCCCTTATTCTGAAAGCCACAACTGTGTGGAATGATGCTCTAAAAGCTGTCATTTTCCCAAGTGGGTACCCTGTTCTCACATCTCTGTGAGATTTAATTTCCATTACCAGTCACCCCCTGTTGAAAACCAGTCCTTGTTCTTTCTAGATTTTCTTTTTCCTAACTGAGCAAATTCATAAAAATACGAGCTTTTACTTCTTCTTGCTCATACACAGCAGAACTTATTGGTCTGCTTTAGTTTACGTTATAATATAGTCAATAAGTCATTCTCTATGAATAAATTTGTTTTTATAGTATGCTAGAGTTTGTATAATACACTTTTGTGATAGCATCTTAGATGATTGTAGTGTAATTTGTCAAACTGCTTTGTTTTGTATGAGCATGAAGGCTTTTATGAGTTTTATAATCATAAGTGATGATGTAATGGATAAAGTCACGATGGTGCATTTTTATACTGATGAGACATCTATAGCATTGCTAAGGCAGAAGGCAGGAGGGAATTCCACATTAACAGTTCCATTCTAAAGTGTCACACCAGTCTGCAACCCAATCATCAAAAAGCGAGAGTGACCGCTTCCTCTATTCTTGCCATCAAGAAAGTGAGCAAGGAGTACTATCTTGGAGGAAAGTGGGGGGCAGAGGGTGATAATAGAAATTATACCTCCAAAATAAAAAAACAATTCTTTGCAAGAGTAAAATCAGGAAAGTGATTTAAAAAAAAAAAACAAAACAGAAGACCAAACTAGGTGTGGCTTTTACAATATTTCTGCTCCATCTTCTGTGATGCTTAAGTATAAAAGTCGCATTGTAGGCATATCTTTTGAGGTTGGGCAAAGTTCCTTACTCTCTGCCTTTTGACCGAGTGTGGCTCTCCCTAATAGTCTCCATCTGTTGTAAAAAGGAGCTTCTTTGAGACGGAGTGGGAGCTGTACTTACCTGTGGGCCTAAAGATAAGCATTTAGAAATTATATTGATTTAGGAAAGAGACCGTAGTAGGGTATCCTCTCAGGATTAGACGTTGCTTTGAAAAAAGGAAATAAAAAAAAATGAAGTTAAAACAGTACAAAACCAAAACTTCAGTGAAAATTTGTGCCAAGGTTTTCATTTGAACTTGTCCTTACTGCTCTGGAAACTATGACAAATCATGACTGGTTACTAGTTCCTCTCCTTTTTGTTGTCCTACCTCCATAGGACAACAGTTAAGAGATATGGACCTTATGGCCATTTGTTTTGTAGATTTATCACTTCTTAACACAATATTGTGTTAGTCTTTTCAAACATTGAGTGCCTTTTGTGGTCTATTTCTGATGAGCTGTGTGCCAAGGAAAATGAACTAAAAAACGTTCCAAGGGCTGAGACTTGGGACATTTTCTTCCTTATGGCAGTGCTTGTCCCCTGAAACCATTCCCCAGGGTAATTCTCAAGCAGTGTGCCTGATATTGATTTAGCATTAAGGAAACGTGACCCTTAGAGAACCTGCCTATAGCAGGCTTCTGAACTTCGGTCCCACTCTCAGCAAGCTCCACCGACGAGAAGGAAGAGGGTGAAATAAAAGCCTTGTCACGAAATAAATTGTTCTGGTGCCACTGGGTGGATCAGCTCTGGGTCTGGACCATTCTGAGGTCAGCTTTCCAGAGGGGACCTGCCGAGAAAATGTGGGTTTCAGTGTGGCGTCATTTTTATTAAGTGCCTTTGTCTTCAGGGGCCCACTTCGGTGCTTTTTAGATTAATTGCTCCCGTCTTTGACAGTGACAGTGACAATATTTCCAAGGTTCACACATCCAAGATCTAAATGACAGGATAAATTGCACATCGGAATGACTGGGTACGTGCAAGATAGGATGTACAAATCTCATCTGTCTGCTTTACTGAAACAACTTGATATCATATGGATAATGCAAGCAAATTTGTCAGCCTAAACGTGTAATTGTGAGGCACATGCTGTGGTGAATAGCAGAGCTTCACACACACACGACTTCATTGAAGTTAAAATAGAACTTAATTATTCCTGGGTATCAAGTCTTATTAATTTATTACCCCCCATAGTGTACATTTACATTTCACAGAGACAATATATCCCTCAGTAAAGTTCCCATGAATCTTGTTTTAGGTTTTGTCAATGGAACCCATGAAAATGTTGAAGCTATAAAATATTCCTTGCATCTGTGACCTTAGGAAAAATTACTAAATATTTCTCAACAAAGGCTTGAGCATAAATATGCTATGGATAAATATTCACTTGAGAAAATAATTGCTTTTAGTATTGTTGGTACTGTCATAAGGAGTATCCTGACTAAGTAGGCAGATTCCTTGAGGAATAGACAGCCTTGCAGGGAAGGGATCAGATCTACCTTCCTTTTGAATATTGTTTTGCTTCACTAAGATATCTCTGACTTAGATGCTAGTCACAATCAAAAAGACACCTGCACAGCCATCTAATGCTTGACTAAACAACTGGCCACTATAGTGCAGTCAAACTCATATGGACTCTCCATCATGACAGTACTTCTGGTATGACTCATAGAAGTTAGATCATGAAGTCACGTGCTGAGTTACAGGGCTATTCTGCAAGGTGGGAGACATAGGCCCAAGTGCTGCTTGTGTTTATTAGTGGACCCTGAAGCCTCTGCTGACTTCTCATTGGAAAATGGGTGATTTGGTTTAGATCAGCAGTTTAGATCAACAATAGATCTATATTTTCTATCATATATTCTATGCTTTGAACTATTTCTTTGCCCCCCCGCCAGCCTCAACATGTAAGTGAAATTTATTATTTGCTAAATTATATGTAGGCATGCCACAGGAAAGTGTCAGCAAACACTTTTTAAAGCCCTTTTGGACCATTCAAAATAGTTAAGAGATCAGTTACTCCCTTGCACTATTTTTCTGAGTTACTCTGGGATGCAGAAAGACTCGAATGGAGATGTCTCAACTCTTGGGAGGGTGAGACCTATGCCAGACTAGGTCCTCCACGGGAACCTTCTGGGTGCCTGCTGGGTACCTAATGGCCACTTGACCTCCTCCTGTCTGAGCGGATCATCTATGAGAGGCAGACGGAATGCAGCTGAAGGCAGCAAGGGTTCGGAATCCTGCTGTCCAACGTTAAGTCCTGGCCCCCATCTGGCTTGGATGAATTGCTTGATGTCTCCATAGGCCCCTAGTCTATAGAAACAAGGTAATAATATTCCTTACATGTGGAGTCATAATGTAGGGTCATGATCTGTATAAACATTTCACCACCAACCTTGTATAAAGGAAGCCCTGGGTGAGTGTCACCATCTATGGTCCAATTGTTGTTGTTGCTTTTGAGTCATGGGATTCAGGAACTATTTTCAGTCCCTACCTTTCAGTCTTCACTCACCATTCTTCTAGAATCTTTCATACTTATTATTTTGTAGACAAAAATTTCATAGTTTTTACTATGAACGTCATTATCTCTTAATATTGCCTTTGCAAATTAGAGCACTTGGTACATGCCCATAACTGGCAGATCTGTTTGCAGTTTGGGCTGTAAAATGACTGGCGTGTCCAGTGAAGTTTTGCTCTTTTTGACCAGCAAGAAGAGAGAAGATTCAAGTAGAGGTTTTAAATAATCCCCATGTTTCCTCATCCCTGGTTCTCTGAAGTATGCCGGTGGAAATCAATGTGAGAGCAAAGGAGTTTCGCTGCGGCAGTTGACCCAGGGTTAACAGTGACTCTTGTTTTTCTCATCTTCTGTCTTGTAACCCAAAGGCTATAAGGCTACCCAGCTATGTTTTCTTCGCCTTCTGTTCTATCACACTATTTTATATTAGTCAGAGAAAGGCAGTCTCCTGCAGAGCACGGAGAAAGAGCAAGATCTTCCATAGCCTAAGGGGTTCTCCTAGAGAGCTTTTGTTCTTGATGGACCCTTTTCTTTTCTTTTCTTTTTTTCTTCTTCTTTTCTTCTCTCCTTCCTTCCTTTCTTCCTCCCTTCCTTTCTCTTTTATTTTCTTTTTTTGTTTTGAGAACTCCAGAAGTGCACTGGACTGATGCCCAGTTTATAAAGCGGGGCTCATGCAGGCTGGAAGGCTGAAAACTCTTTGGTTGCCAGGGTATGTGGATTCTAACATTATTATCCATCCATCTTGTATCCTTGTTAGGGGTCAAGGTCATTACTGTTCGTATCTTGTCCGATCTAGAGAGAAGTGGGGCAGGTTATAAGCAGAATGAGTTAGGTACTGACCTCCGGGAAGGAGGAGCCATGTTGGCTGAAATGAGGAAAGACCTCAGGAACCACAGCTTGTTTAGCCACAGCTGAGCAGGACTGGGCACGAACACAGAGCTGGTGAGTGGGTTGGACAACTCATGCTTGGGAAGGAGAGGTTCCGAGGACAGTGGCTCTGTGGTTGCTGTCAGCAATACAGACACACTGTGGCTCCCTCTCAGCACAGCCTGTGCACTGTCACGTGTTGTGAAATGGCCTCAGACAGTCTCTTCAATAGGGACTGTACAAAGCTCACTGTCCCTCACTGCAGATACCGTTTGGGGTGGGAGTTTACGCCATCAAGTGACACATGGGGACAAGTTTTCCTTTCTCTGCTACTGGTTTATTGCTCTTAGAATGATTCATTTACACTTGGCTTTTTACCCCACGCCTGTCTCAGACCACAGAAGAGATTCCAGTGTTTATGAACTGAGGCTAGCTAGTTCTTCATCCTCCTGAAGGCTGCTCCTGTCATCTTTAAGTCTCTTTATTTATTCCCCCTGGAAGGTAAAGAACCAAGAAAAGAAAAAGAAATAAGTCTGTGTAAAAGTTTGGACGGATTTAGTGACCAGGTTTGAAATATGGAATTTTTTGTAACTCTGTAGCCCCCGAAGATGGTACCTCTTGTGGTCAGGGCTTAAAAGGAACCCATTCATCAAGGAAGCATTCATCTCTTTCACACAGCGCCTCTCTCTCATCACCTGCTTCTGACACTGTTTACGGCTGTGCTGGTGGTAGGAGAGCCTGAGGTAGCACATACTGAGCCTTGTGTTCGCAGTGCCATGCAGCAGGGAGGATGACAAGCCGGGCAAGCCTCTGTGCGAGGGCATCTAGGATGCGCAATGTTTTCCCGCTATAGATTTAGAGTAAGCCCCTGGGATGTGGCTGATGTAGGTGTACACACCTACAATGCTCCATCCTTTAGGATTTCTGCTGGCCAATATCTAGCTACTTCTTGACCAGGCATATAGTGGGTGTGCAGTTGTATACACCGTTGCTAACCCCACCAGTGAGAGGAAGACGGTTTGAGCCAACTTGGAAGCTAACTTGATTTTTACTGGGGTGCACCCAAGAGCTGGTCAGTGACTGCCTCCTAAATCAGGTTAAAGAGAGCAGTCCGGGGTTCTCTGGAACAACAGCTAGTACTCTTAACCACTGAGCCATCTCTCCTTCATCTGGCGATGGATGGCGATAGAGACAGAAACCCACAGTGGAGCACTGGACTGAGCTCCCAAGGTCCAAATGAAGAGCAGAAGGAGGGAGAACATGAGCAAGGAAGTCAGGACTGCGAGAGTTGCATCCACCCATGGAGACAGTGGGACTGATCTAAGGAGAGCTCACCAAGGCCAGCTGAACTGGGACTGAACGAGCAGACTCTCTGAATGTGGCTGACAATTAGGGCTCACTGAGAAGCCAAGGACAATGGCACTGGGTTTTGATTCTACTGCATGTACTGGCTTGGTGAGAGCCTAGTCTGTTTGGATGCTCACCTTCCTAGACCTGGATGGAGTGGGGAGGACCTTGGACTTCCCACAGGGCAGGGAACCCTGACTGCTCTTAGGACTGGAGAAAGAGTGCAGGGAGTGGGAAGCAGAGAGGGGAGGAGGTGGAAATTTTTAATAAATAAATAAATAAAAGAGAGCAGCCCCGAATCCATTTCTTGGACCCCTTTTAAGAAATAAAATCATGACTAATTGCAAAGTAGGCTTAGATAAGAGAGACAATGGGACAATAAAGAAATGCAGAAAAAATATCAAAAGACATCTTGTGGTTACCATGTGGTTAAGGAGGGTTCAGAGATGGTCAAGGAGGGTGGGGGGTCAGGGAGGGTAAGGGTGTTCTATAAAACAAGTCAAGATCATGGTTGGGGGAATCCAGGTTCCAGGAAACAGCGAGAACTCAGTTCTTACAGTAAATAGAAACTTAATTTTAACAACACACATAAATCGCTCCTGACTTCAAAATGGAGTCAAGCAGGTTCCTTAGAGTATCCCTGAATTTTGGGTACTTTGAGAAAATTAATTAGTTTTTTAAATTCTTTAAATTGATAGATTACAGCTGTACACCTTCACAGAGTCCAGAAGGATGGTTTTGTACATCTCTACACTGAATAGCTATCAGATATTTATAAATAGTCCAGACGTTTAACATTTATCATTTCTTCATGATAACAATATTCAAAATCCTGTCTTTTAGCTGTTTTGGGCTATCTGGGTTGCAATACATGTGACTGCAGTCTCTCCTATACCCAGTAGTATGTGGAATATACTATTGATTTATTCTGTCTGGCTGTCGCTTTGGACTCTTGAACCAGGTCTTCCCCTCTCCAACCCTCCAAGCTTCTGCTGCTGATTATCCTGCCCTCTATTTCTGTAAGTTTGGCCTTTTTAGATTCCACATTCTTGTCATTTGTGAGAGTTGCAAAAAAAGAATAACATGTTTATTTTAAAAAGTGTCTGGATGTATGTGAATCTGGAAAAGAGTTCCTTTCTAGAAGTGCCAGACAATTGAATCCTGCTAGTCATGTGGAAAGACTAACTCCATCTTAGATGTCTGTGACCATTTAAGGACAGAGACGGTGAAAACATGGAGGGACAGCAAGGACAAATGGGGATGCCTCTCAGCCAATAGCAAAATGGTCAATGGAAATTCAGACTCTACGCCCAGTTCTTTACAGATCACCAAGCCATTGCTCACACCCCACACATTCTATGTACAAAGTGTGTTCTCACTACTACTATCAGAATGACTCTGGGTACATCTCCTGTGTATATCTAAGTTTGGCCCTTTAGACAGAGTTAGTAAGAGCAACATCCCATCCCAAAGCAGCTGTGATGGCACAACTTCAATCTCAGAACTGGGGAGGTCGAGGCAGGTGCATCTCTGGGAATTCAAGGTCAGTCTGGCCTACCTAACAAGTTCAAGGCCCTCTGGAACTATGTAGTGAGACCCCATCAAAAATCCCATCCTAGCCCATGAAGTTGTGGATGAATTTGATATATTTGATGCTTTTACCCTCACACGTGACACAAACATCCTCTATAACTCCTCAGTTCCCCTGGGGTTTAATTTTGCTGTGGGCATGTGTGGTGACTTGACACCTTTGGCAATGCTACTTAGTGGCTCTTTTCTGTCATTAGTGAAAGTAGACACTAGTTTACCAAGAATAAATTCTATGTATTGTGTTCTACCTCAATGCTTTAAAAATCCCTTTGTAAATATCTATGCATTATTAAGTAGCTTTTATCATTGTCTCATCAAAACCTTGAGTGTCTAATCTGTTCCATTCTTCACCAAACACACTTCCAAAATAAAAGTATTTTCCTTAAAAATCTTTACCTTATGGATAATAGACATCCATAAGAAGAGTTACATTTTTTCTTGGCTGGCTGTCAGAATTTTATTACTAGAAAATTGCTTTTGATTTGAGTAAGTCATCTACAGCTTTTAATGAAGCTTTTGAAAAAGTACCTTTTAATTTTCTTACAGTTGAATTCTCTATATAACTTTTAGAAAGGTGTATGTGTGTGTGTGTGTGTAATTGCACTGAAAGCTAATCAAAAATTTGTCTTCCTGCAGACTATCTTTCTTTCTACCTAACAGAACTTGATTATGTCTAGTTTCAGCGAATACGATATGTATATTGCTATTTACACACTCAAACTAGTTGGTTTTGTTTGTTTTTGCTTTTGCTTTTTGTAAAATCCATACAACGTTAAAAATGACATCTTAAGCCATTTTTCATAATATTTTTATTGATTATTTGCGAATTTCGCATCATAAAACTTGAGCACACTCACTTCTCAGTCCTCCAGGTCTGTTTCTCCCACCCTTTAAGACCCCTCCCCCCAAAAAAGAAGAAGAAACAAAACACAAACAAATAAACCAAGTCCAATTTGTGTTGCTCGTATACTCAAACTCTTGGTGGCCAGTCCCTTAAAGAAGGGCAATGGCACTGGGTTTTGATTCTACTGTATGGACTGACTTTGTGGGAGCCTGGTTTGTTTGGATGCTCACCTTTATCGGAAGGGGGAGGACCTTGGCCTTCCCACGTGGCAGGGAACCCTGACTGCTCTTAGGACTAAAAAGGGAGGGGGAGGTGGGGAGGGGGAGGGAAATGGGAGGCAGAAAGGAGGTGAAAAGTTTTAATAAATAAGTAAAAGAAAACTGAGTCCTCCCTGACTTCCATTCCCACCGGGAACCATCAGTTGTGGAGAGCTACACTTCAGCATCCTTACGACACTTTTGAAGAGTTTGCTTCGATGGGATGCATCTTAAGCAAGTTTTGAGTTTACGCTTCAGTAGTATTAATGCAGACAGATGTTCTAGTGCCATCACCTCCACTGAACAGCATAACTGTTCCAGGCTTGTAGGACATAAGCTCAGGACCTGACAAGCAAGAGCAGCCATTGCTACGTTCCGTGCCTCCATCTCTCACGACTCTAGTTTCCGTCTCTCTGATTTTCACTGTTTTAATATAAGATAAATCACAGTGTTTATCTATTTTGTGGCTGACTTATTTTATTGCACACTAATATACTCAAGAGTTTATCCGTGTGGTAGTATATGTAAGAATTCCCTCCCCTTGGTACAAAGCAATATTCCATTGTATGTGTGCATTCACTTGCATGACACTGGGTATGTGGGCTCTTTCCTCATTTTAACTTCAGGCATAATGGGTTCTGTGAACATGAGTAGACAAATTAAAATCATTAAAATCCTGCAATTTGCTCTTTTGAGAAGAAAGAATGAATGAGTCATATCAAAATGAAATCAAAGTACGGTTCAAGTTTTTTGATGAACTTCTATAGTGTTTGATAGAGGTTGAATATAGTCATGATTAAAGGCCAGCCCTCTAATTGGCACTGTTCAGACATGGCAGTACTTTGGAGAAGGTAGGAATTAGTAGGGACATGAGATACATCTCATGTGAGCCCCTTTGTAGTTCTTGAGAGAAGGTAATAAAAGACTCAAGCTTAGCTGATCTTATTCCCTGGTCTTTTCCGCTCCCGCTCAGCATCTAACTTCTTCCTTGTCGTCGGACTTTTTTCATCGGGACCACCAACTCGCCGGGAATGACATGGAGACATATTACGAATTATAAAATTTCAGCTGATAGCTTAGGCTTGTTTTTTTGCTAGATCTTATAACTTAAATTAACCAATTCTACACAATTTTACATTGTTTATTAATTGACCACTGTAGGTTTTTTGTTTCTTTGTTTGTTTGCTTTTACTCTTTGGGGGCCCAGCTCACAAATGGATGGAGACTCATTCTTACTTAGGAATACCTGGCCTGCGTTGGCTTGTTCTAGCCAGATTTTCTTAAATTATCCTGTCTACTTTTTGTCTCTGGACTTTTACCTTTCTCTATTCTATATGCCTTTCTTTCCTTCTTACTCTGAGACTGGTTGTGTGACTGTGTGACTGGCCCCTGGTGTCCCCTCTCCTTCTCTTTTGTCAGCTCATCTCCCTCTTCTCTTCCTTTATTCTCTCTGCCAGCCAGCCCTGCCTATTTCTCTCTCCTGCCTCACTATTGGCCCTTCCGGTCTTTATTAGACTAATCAGGTGGTTTAGACAGGCAAAGTAACACAGTTTCACAGAGTTAAACAAATGCAATGTACAAGAATGCAACACAGCTTTGCATCATTAAACAAATACTCCACAGCCTAAAAGAATGTAGCATATCTTTAATATTCCATGACAGATCACTTAGGTTTCATTCAGTTCTTTAATGTCTGTGATTCAGTGGCAACAGGTCTGCCTGTTCTGATGAGAAAGCAGTCACATGTATCTCTGGATAAATTACGAACAGGGGCAGGTGTGGTCCAAGGACAGCAAGTGGAAATCAGTTCTCTCATTCTGTCATGTAGGTTCAGGGACTGGACTCAGGGCTTCAGGCTTGGCACAGGTGCCTTTATTCAGCTAAGTTCTTTTGCTTTCTCCCAAGCTTTTTTTTTTTTTTTTTTTTTTTTTTTTTTTTTTTAAAGACAGTATCTGAATCTTTGGGAATGATTTTCCCTCCTTTGAATAGTGCTTAGCTAGCTCTCTGAAAACCTTGCCTTCTAGCCTTCCCTAATCTCTCAGCTACAGTCATATAACCAGATACCCATCATTTCACAAACTGTTTAGCTTGAAAAGCAAAGCATTGTTGTATTTTTAAAACTTCTCAGTGGAAGCGGGAAATCATGCTTCGGGCTGTAATTTGAACAGAACATTTTTTGTGTGTCTTTGGTATTTGCTGGAAGCAAACAGCATAAAGGAAATCAGAAAAGGAAGGATTTGCAGAGAGGATCCAGCCAAGAGATAAGCTTCATAAAGGCTTTGTTTTGCAGATGCGCTGGCCTCCTGGTTTCCTGCTGTCTTTGAATGCTCACATTTTCGATTGAATGAAAGTAAACTTCTAGTGACCTATAATTTCAAAGAAATGCCAAATTAAATGAAAGATCATCATCATGGTCATGTTTTAATTTAAAGGGGTTTGGAAGAGGGAATGAGTTCTCCAGGTTTTAGATTTTAAAAAGTCCATCTCTGTTTAAAGAGGTTCGATACATTTGCCCTGGAGGAAACTTAATAGGAAGAAAAGGAGGAAATTCTGCTTCCATGGGGTCCAGGAGTGGCCCTGCCACTTTGGTGTGCATCACATGTCTTGTCTCTTAGATTTTCAGAGTCAGCTCAAGTGCACCTTGCTGACCCCCCCTTTCCTTCCTGTCTCCCATCTGCAGGTCACCTATCTGGGGAAAGTCTCTACCACAGGCATGCAGTTTTTGTCTGGCTGCACGGAGAAGCCCGTCATTGAGCTCTGGAAGAAACACACCCTGGCCCGAGAAGATGTTTTTCCAGCCAATGCCCTCCTAGAGATCCGTCCGTTCCAAGTCTGGCTTCATCACCTCGACCACAAAGGCGAGGCAACCGTGCACATGGATACCTTCCAGGTGGCTCGCATCGCCTACTGCACAGCTGACCACAACGTGAGCCCCAACATCTTCGCCTGGGTGTACAGAGAGATCAACGATGACCTGTCTTACCAGATGGACTGCCACGCCGTGCAGTGTGAGAGCAAGCTGGAGGCCAAGAAGTTGGCGCATGCCATGATGGAGGCCTTCAAGAAGACTTTCCACAGTATGAAGAGTGATGGGCGGATCCATAGGAGCAGCTCATCTGAAGAGGCTTCCCAGGAATTAGAATCTGATGATGGTTGAAGGAACTTGAGATGTCCCAGCAGAGGCAGCATTTGGGCAAGGAGTTTTGGAAGATAGATGCATCTGCAATGATTCAAATTTGGTAGGAAAAGACTGCCGAAACTCTTGGCTGACCATACTTTTTAAATTCAGAAGAGCAATTCTAAATCTAAAGAAATGTATCGTTAATTATGTGACATTGAAATCTGCTGCTGCTGTGACCATGAGGAGAGTGGGCATGTGGACGAGGAGGAAAGTTCCAGACTCTCCTCTTGGGTTTTTCTCCTATTCCAACACTTCCTGGTGGGAGATCTCCATGCCTATTTTCACCATTCTCAGGCGAATACTCCGTGGCTGTAGTCTGACGGACTGTTCCGATCTGCCTTATGAAATCCAACAAGAATGTTAGCAGCATCTCTGTGGTCCCTAGGCAGGCGGGCTGCGTGGGAAGGTGATGCTGGTGTGGAGGCCGCAGGATAGAAAGGACATGTCCCGGTGACTGACGGATTGCTCCTCCTTGCTTGGCATGTTGGCAGACACTCTCCTCAGCACATAAATCAGCACAGCTTGGATTAAGCTTTACAACTAACAGCACGCTAGACAGCAGATAGTTCGCAGTTAAAGATAATGCTTTTATTTACATGAGTATACCAAGTAGTACCCTCCTCTTGTATTCACTTTCTCTATTTTCTTAGAATCTTTGCAACTAATGATCATTTCCTTCCTCCTGTCCCTCCCATGGTCCCCCTTCTTCCAGCCTCCCCAAAAGGGATGGAGGCTCAACACACTGCAGGACTCCAACAAGGAAGAAATAACAAATTAATTAAGTGAACAGTCAGCAAACCTACCAGGAGTCTCAGACATCAGATACCCTAGAGAAAAGGGGGGGTGGGAGGCCAGCGTCTATAGAGGTTGCCCTTTATAAAGTTTTGGTTTTTAGTAGCTTACATGGTTACTACACTGTTGGATGACTCCTTCATGGAAATTTTAAACTCTGACATGACATTGCCTGGGAAGTCTTGCTCCATCATTCAGCATTGAACTCAAGTAGGGAATGAGTGAAATCAAGTCTGTATAGAAATCCCACGTCTATCTGGAAACTTATAAAGGAAAATGTGATCTTGTTGTCCCAAAGTCAATAATACCTTAGAGTCAGAATGATCCCTTTGACCATCAGTTCTGAAGAAAAATTCTCACTGATGGCTTGAGATCTCTCAATTTCAAGATCTTTGCATATCATAAAGGATCATGGAACGTAGTTGTTAAAATATACACATTTAAGATGAAGAGACACATTAAGAGGGCACATGAACCACTTTTTCAAGTGATAGTGCTCCTTTAAAAGGTGTGTTTTATTTCTCGTGATGTTAGGGGCAACAGGGCACCTTAGAAGCCTTAAGAGAAAGCTAATATAATCCAGACAGCAATGGTGTTGGTAATTTTGGTTTGTGTACCTGTATGTCCATGTATGTGTTTGTGTGTGTGTGTGTGTGTGTGTGTGTGTGTGTGTGTGTGTGTGTATGTGTGCGCGCACGCACGCGTGTGTGTATGTCTCCCGTGTGGGTACCGTTTCAAGGCATGTACAATAAGCATGGAGTCGTATTGGTGAGGACTCACCTCCTGAAGATATGCTTGTTGCATTATGACATATGTAAACTATTCTTTAGATAAATGCATTCACTCTTTAATAAAAATATGTTTGTGTTAATAAAGCCAGGGTGTTTCATACTTTATATGAACTTCCCCTTTTTTAAGCGATGGAAATTTGATGTGTAAAATAAACCAAACTTGGTAAACAGGGCAAGTTTATCTTTTTTTTTTTAAATTGATCATATATAGGACATTTCTTGTGTTTACAGATCTTTTTAGATTTGTCTTTCATAGCTGCCTTCCCCTTAATTGAGGTAACAATGTTCTTAATGGTGTTGATCTTTTTGTTTAATGGGATGGACTGATTTCAGAGAAGATTGCTCACAAACAACTGCTGTTTAAAACCCCTTGTGAACCGGGCGGTGGTGGCGCACACCTTTAATCCCAGCACTTGGGAGGCAGAGGCAGACGGATCTCTGTGAGTTCGAGGTCAGCCTGGTCTACAAGAACTAGTTCCAGGACAGGCTCCAAAAGCTACAGAGAAACCCTGTCTCGAAAAACCAAATAAATAAATAAATAAAACCCCTTGTTCATCTTTGTAGAACCCATCCTGAAATTCTGAAAGGTAAGCCGAGTGTGATTCCTCTGGAGAATGGATACTATGTCTCCCCAGGTCATGAGATCTTAGAATGGGCCACATTAATACAGCAAATAAGCTGGCTGTGGAGAAATGACCTTCATGGAATAGGGAACGAACAGAAACAAGGCTTTGAAGGAGAAAATATGAGTGTCTGCTGAACAGATGGGATCAAGTGTGATTAACCACCTCCTCCTGTTTGGAATGGCACTTCTCTAGTGTTGGAGTTCTCCCAATTTCATGTTCACACTCTTGTCCTGGAGTTTAAAAGGAATGAAAGGGTGAAGAAGGGAGGAAAAGGGGGAAATAGGAGAGAAGGAAAGGAAGGAAGTAGGAAGGAAAGTGGAAAGGAAGGTAAGAATGAGAAGGAAAAGAAAAAGGAAAGAACCAGCCATCACATCTCAAAACAATGTCCCCTTCCTTTCTCTCTCAGTAATTGCCCATCAGAATTCCTGCTTACACAAGATTATTCATTATAAAAACATATTGCTAGAATTCTGTCATAAGTACAAAACATAACATGCTATGTGACTGGCTTGGATAATATCATCATGATGATTCTGGTGAGAAGATGGGTGAGTAATTGAAAGAATCATATAATGTTATCTTTGAAAAAGCTAATAAGGTCTTCTAGACTTCACTGTCACCCCTCTCAAAGGGAATGAGCCTGCCTTTCTTCCTGTTCTGTTTCCCATCCCTTTCTGTATCACAGCCTTTGTTAGTGGCCACAGGCATTAACTCCCACTCAAGTCAAGCAGACACACTGGTAATATGGGGGTTACATTAGAATCCTAGATCTTCTGTATCCTTGGCCAAGCGTGAGCCAGGACTTGTACTGAGATCTGCCTGAGGGTGGTACAAGGTTGTTCCTGTGTTCAGGCAAGATCCTTCTTCTTTGGGTTTCATTTTCTATTGACTCCTAGCTTATTTTAAGTTAGAATACTAAAACATTCTGAATAATTTTTTTGAACTATTTGTTTTTGAAGTGCTTAACAGAGACAGAATTTTAAAAGCCAAGATTCAAGAGATTTTATCGGAGCACAAATAACATAAAATCTTGATCAAGTTATTTTCCTGGCTGTGGGCAATAGAGAAAGTTCTCTGGTTATCTATCATACACAAGATGCCCCATTTGAGTTTGTTTGCACTAGGACATGCTGAAACTAAACGAAGACCTGGGGAGAGGAGTCAGCAGTTAAGAGGGACACAAGTTTCATTGCCAGCACCTATATCGGATGGGTCACAAACATATATATAACGGAACTTGCATGGGATCTGATACCTTGATATGGCTTCTATGGGCACTAAATGCACATAAAATAATGTAAAACCTAAATAAGAACAACAAAACCCCAAACTCTTTAAAGCAAGGCCTTCTGTTACAGGATTCTGTAGTCCTATATTATTTACTGTGGTTTCTAGCCACACATTTATTTATATAATTACGCAAATGTCTACTTAAACCTCTTGTGGGTTGTCTTTAAGATGGTGGAAATGGTCTTTTTGTTGTTATTGCTCATGTTTTATTGTCACTTCTATGGCAGATGCCAGGAGGACCTAATTAAGTTTGTTAGAGGGCTGCCAAATGGACAGAAAGATGCATAGGCGGAGGCATTAATCACCATGTCCTGGATTCGCAGCTTTGAGGGTAAAACCACGGAAGGATGGAAGGCACCCTAGAGTTTTCTTTTCTCAGTTGCCGCAAAGATGTATAAACTGCTTTTTACTTAAGCATTGGCTCTTGCCTAATTGCGAAAATAAATTGAGGATGTATGTAGAGATGGGGAGAAAAATAATGTTAGATGAACCATACAGCTGAAATATAATAAGCATGACCCAAGGAAACAGACAGATAGGATAGTGCATGGTATCTGTGCTTAGCAGATTAGAGAACACTGTTCGTGCAGTGGTTTATGCTGGTTGCTGTGACTTCTGTCATTGGGATGGTGAAGGAGGACACTTCTTCCTTTGCGCCATTCTCAGTGTGGTACCTACGGATTCGGCTGGCTCACAAGATC
Source organism: Myodes glareolus (assembly GCF_982192425.1). NCBI lineage: Eukaryota > Metazoa > Chordata > Mammalia > Rodentia > Cricetidae > Myodes > Myodes glareolus. The sequence continues at coordinate 26,125,580 of NC_142026.1, read as the reverse complement.
ATACTATAGGAATATTTTATTTCCTTCTATCCCTTAATTGATTTTCTCTATTTCCTTCTGCTATCTGTACTCCCTGCTTCCTAACTTCTGCTTTACCTCTCTCTAGTTTACATCCCAGGCTTCTTCACACGTGCTATGGTTCATGGTCCACTAATGCAAAGGTTGACACTAGTGTAGGAAACCACATGCATTAGCTACTTTTTGGTGCTGTGTGCCCTGGTGGGCTTCTTGTCACCCTGATGCAAGTTAGCTCAGGTCACCTGGGAAGAGACAACCTCAGCTGAGCAAATGGCTCCATCAGATTGGCCTGGATGCAGTTTTGTGGGGACATTTTCTCGATTAATGATTGATTGATGTCGATGCGGCCAGCCCACTATGAGCAGTGCCACCTCCCTGGAGAGTTGATCCTGGGTTGGTTAAGAAATCAGGTTGAACAATCTTGGGAATTAAGCCGGTAAGCAACATTCTTCCATGGCTTCTGCCTCAGTTTCTGCCTTGAGTTCCTGCCCTGGCTTCCCTCAAAGATTGGCTGTGAGATGGAAACACAGTCAAATCAACCCTGTCCATGTCAAGTTCTTTTGGAAAGGATATTTTATCAGAGCAATGTAAAGCAAACTGTGATAAAACATTCCAACAAGAGCAACTTAGGCCAGAAAAAGAGTTTATTTTGCCTATGGTTCCAGGAATAGATCCCATCAAATCAGGGAAGGCATGGCAGGAGAAACATGGGGATAGGAGGAAGCAGCGCTCAAAAGACAGAGTGAAGAAGCAGGGGTGAGGCAAGAAACCCCAAGTGCTGTACTCCCCCTCTCACCCAGAAAGGCTCCACCTCCTGAAGGTTTCATCACCTCCCTAGTCAGTTTCACCAAATGGAAGACCAACTGTTTAAGACACAGGTCCATGGGGGACATTTCTCACTCAGACCACAACATTACAGATTATCTCCAGCTTTTCTTACTTAGGTTTTTAGTCAGATGATGCTGATTTCACACACAACTTAATAGTTCTTAAGGATTCCCAAAGTGAGCTCTTCCCATCTCCCGGAAGACCCTGGCCTAATTTTAAGTGAAGACGAAGAACTTATATGCTATGAGGAGCAACTCCCAAATTCTTTTTGATCTTCAGTAATTTCTGTGCTATGTCAAAGTCTGACTCTTGGAACAACTTCATGGAGTACATTGTTCAGTAAAATAAAGTACTCTTTATTTTATTTAAGAGTTGTCAGGTGACAGTAATCTCTACTAGAAGATATGTATGGTGTAGTGTAGAATACCAGACTTAATAATAAAACCAACTGAAAGAACACAAACCAACTGCCCGGGGACAAAAAGCTAAGCCATCCCAATATGGATAGTTAAAAATAAAACACACTTGTTGAAAATGAATCTAAGATCTGGTCTTGGACTATTTGAGCAAAGCTGATGTTTGCAAAGAGATTTGGGGGTGTTTATTGTGGAGTTTGCCAACAAAAATCATCTGGGGTTTTTGTGTACTTTACCAAAATTTAGTCCAATAAGAATATGAACCAATTTTGCTTTGAAAATTTGTTTTGCAAACATTCTCATATTCTGCCTAAATCTTCCCTGCATTGACTTGGGGTATACTATTAGACGTTTCTCACATGCTAAAATGGAATTTAGAAAATCTGTATGCAAAACACAAAACAAACACTGAAAATGCCTAAGCTCCCCCATTTCTCACAGATTCAGAGCCAGCGGTGGAAACAACTGAAATGACACAGGTTTTCTCTGCTCAACAGACTTTGTAGTCTTTTCTTTGTTCATAGACTATTTTCTCCTTAAACTATCAAGATGCTAAATTAATCTATAGTATTTTAAGTATGTCGGTCACTTACTGACATATATGCATCAATTATGACAATCTGCTTCAATGGTGTGATTAATACTTCAAAATCAATATTGTGGACGTTTTCAGGTTAGCATGAGCTTGGGGTCACATTGGCCCAATGCTGATTTAAATAATCAACTCTATTTCAATGGCATGGGCCTGCTAGGTTAACTCGACCCAGCTTAGGCCCTATATAGGGGTCTTTAGTAAATGGAGTCAAGCAGGGATGTTAAAACAGTTTAAGCACCTAGGGCTGGTGCTAGAGGAGGTGGCAGTTTATAGATGAGGGACCCATTTTGTGTCCACTGACACGGACAGGGAACTTTCGGCCCATTGGGTCTACTTTTTCACATTTCACCTTCAAAACAGCAGCTCTGAATGCTACCTGCTTCCTGGTTTGTGGGGAGAGGAAGTGGTTGATATCAGAGCTATTCCTCTTGAGGGTGATCACTTGTTGTTTTTTCTTCTTATCTTATTGCCTATCATCCACCTCCACAACCACTTCTTAAAGAGTTGGAGAAACAAATGGAGGTGGCATTTTAAATACACAAACTGTGCCTACAGGCGCTACCTCGAGGGACATTCATGTAGGAATATGCCTCCTCTGGTTGAAAAAAATGTTCAATCAGAATTCAAGATCAGACACACTGAATGTCAAACACAGGGCACTTCACTACACCACAGGCTTCATCAGCCAAGGGGAGGAGCACCAGGGACTCTGGGGTCATCGTCTGGATGAAAGTCACCTTACCTGACTGCAGCTGTTGTCACACTTCTAACTTCAGAATCCAAACCGCTGTCAGCTTCGAGTCGTTGTGTCTTCAGAGCCGTGGTATGAAGAGTTGTTTTTTTTTAAGAATAGAATCATTGTTTCCTTAGTGATAGTTCTTCCCTGTCACTCTTGAGAGAAAGGTGTGATACAGTCCATATGTCAGAAATAAGACAAAATTCAGAAAGAATTAATTCCTTCTGGGCACCCTAGGGATGAGGTGCGTTAGGCCCATGGCAAAATAAGCTAGAATATGGAGATAAATAAAATCTGTCAGCACTCTTACTCCCAGCATCTGGGCTAGAAGGCACAAGTCTCTATTTTTCCTTCTTCCATATTAATTCTGCCATTGTCACCAGGTCCTGTGGGACTGTGAGAGGGAGGGGCTCATCTCCTGGAAGGCCTCAGGAAGTTATGAAGAAGAAAGCAGAAAGTCACACTCTATTCAGAGACTGGATTCAATAGGACCAGCCCTAATCACTTCTGGACATCAGACGCTAACCGTTTATTTTGGAATGCCATGGGACATACAAAAAGCTTTTCAGATGGGTCTCCTAATTCCAGGGTGGGACTCTGAGCACACAGCCCTCAGCCCCACCACTCTCCTTGCCCCTTAGAGCTTCTTAGATCCCTAGCCCAAAATGGATTTGCTCAGGCTTTTATTTAAAATCCTTCACACCACCTCACTGTCTTCAAAAGATGCCAGTGAGCACCTTCATGCCTGCCTGTCTTCCTTAATTTTACATTTTAGCGTAATATCCAAGCTTCTTTCCAAGCTGGCTCTCACCTACTCCACTGGAGCTATTTTCACACCTCTAGTCAGTGTTGTTCTCAGTGAAGAACTTATTGTCTCTGGCCTCAGTTTCTTCATTTGTAACGTGGGGATGACGGATGAGTGGCTGAGATGCAATGAGTGCCCACGCAGGCTGGGATCCATGTATTTCAGATTTTCAGATGCTCATTCTTTATTTTTTTGGTGGTGGTTTCCTGTTTTTCTCTCACTTCTCTATAGAGAATTGTTGGATGATCTAAACAACTCTGATGTAGGTGTTGCTTTCATTGGTTAATTAATAAAGAAAACTGCCTGGCCTGATAGGTCAGAACATAGGTAGGTGGGGAAGACAGAACTGAATTCTGGGAGAAAGAAGCAGAGTCAGGCAGAGTCAGAGAGCCACCCACCATGAAGCTGCTAGGTCAGACATGCTGAATCTTTCTGGGTAAGCCATGAGCTCATGGTGACATACCCATTTTTAGAAATGGGTGGAATCAATATGTAAGAGCTAGTCAATAAGAGGTTATAACCAATGGGCCAGGCATTGTTAAATGAATTCAGTTTCTGTGTAATTATTTCGGGTAAAGCTAGCCAGGAGCCAGGCCGCAGACCGCCGCCTCATCTACTACACAACTCTCTGAAATTCTCAGGAAGATTGAGATAGTAGCCTTGGCACACCCTCATGTGATGTCATTTTATGCCCCTTCAGTGACTATGACTTCTTTGGGACTCCAAAAGATAGAGGAACACACCTCCACCATTGTGTTGGCTCAGTACTCTATAATACTTAAAAATCAACTCCAGTCATGGCTTGGGAGCTTCTAGGCAATGCTGTTCAGGATCGCCATGTTATCAACTTCCCATATAATTTAAAATTTTCCAGAAGCCAAATTAAACACTTCAAAAAGAAGTAAGTGGAGTCCATTTTTAATTGTACACTCTACCTCAATATATTAACAGTATCTTGTCCTCAACATAAACTATAACATCTATCTATAGATGTTTGATTTTTATGTAACCTTTGAAATCTTGTACATATTTTACATTTTTCTTTGCACTAGGTATATGATTAGTAGTGACCATGCTTTATTGCGCAGACCATGAGAGTGTGAGTACACAGCTGATCGTGCATGGTGCATGCCCAGAACTTATCCCGCTGACTGATCAATAGCAGGAACTTGTCAATGTCTTGTCTGTGAGTAACCACTGCAGGTATGAACATGAGTCCATTTTCCAGGACTGTATGATGAAGTAGCACAGATGTGGAGGCAAAGCCCAGAGAAATGTATTGCCTCGTAGATTTGGAGACTGAATGAATGAGATCATATAGTGTCAAGGTTGATTTCTTCTGAGACTTTTAGGAAGCCTCTGCTTCCTGCATCTCCCAGCTTCTTGTCTCCTGTTGGCAAGCAGTGGCTACTTAGCTCTGGTTGTACCATTCTAGTGTCTCCTGCCTTGTTTTGTGTATATGTGCACATGTGCACATGTGTGTGTGTGTGTGTGTGTGTGTGTGGTGTCTTTGATTTTTTTTCCTTTTATAAGGACACTTGCCATCAAATTAAAGTCTTGCTGTGTAATTATTTCCACTCAACTGAGTCATTCTCTTCTGTGGAGAGGAGGAAGGAGCATAAGATTCAGGAAGCTTAGGGAATTTACTGGGTTCTGGAAGCTCATAGATCTTAGGAGGCTCAAGAAGCAGGAAGAGAAAATGACAAGCTTTTCAAGATCTCTCACCATAGTTACGAAGGCAGAGAACAAAGCTGGCAGGGGCAGAGCTTCTCTCTTTAGTGGAATAACCAAGCAGGGGATGGGAGCGGTGGGTGTGGGTATGCATCAATGCCCCAGGAATGTGGCATCCGTGAGTCACTGCTGTGCCTGGGTGGGCTGTCGTGGTGATAAAGCTTCATGAGAGTCAATCATGCTGCTGTAAGCAATGGCAATAAACTTATTGATTTGCCAAATTGGATGTGGGTAGAATCCTTTCTTTGGTCTTTTGTTGGTGCCCCATCTGGAGTAAATATAGTTTTTGTATCTCCATAGGATTTGAAGGAACTCTTTTTAGAACTGAGACCAGTTCTCAGATACTGTGGATTAATGAGCAGCTGGAAACCCAAGTCAGCCTACGATAAGCTTGATATTAATGACGACTCTTGTACCTGGGTTTATGGCTGAGACGGACAGAGTAGGGCTCCATTTCAGGTCTGTTAATTTCAAATTCAACATATTTTCCTTTGCTACTCTTCGGGGAGTCTTTATTGTCTGAACTTCCTCATATTGGCCATCCAGAGCAGTGCTTGGATTGTTAAGAACAAGTAAGAATTCCTTTGTTAAACTAAAGCATAGTTTAGTTAGCATGACTCTCAGGACTGAGGACAAGGTTCTAGGCATAAAGTATGTGCTGCCTAAGCTAAGAACCTGAGTTCAGATTCCTAGCACCCACGTAAGAGCTGGGCATAGCAGTGCCTCGTGAGGTGGAGACAGGTAGATTCCTGGAGGTTAATGAGCAGACAGCCTAGCCAATCTATGAGTTTCAGGTTTAATGAGAAACTGTCTCCAAAATTAATGGGGAAAGTAACTGGGGGAGACAAGTGAGATAGATCTCTGGCATCTACACCATATATACACACATGGTACTTTCACACACCCACAAAAACATGTATCATCTCCCCATACCCACAGAAATAAATACAATAAATAAAACAAGTGTCTTTGTGATTTCGGTATAGTGTCATACTCCAACCATCCAAGAACCTGATAAACTTTATGAATCTGATACTAGCCTAGGCTTCACAGAAAGTTCTAACCAGTCTGAATTTCATAGCAAATTCCTTACTCACAAAGCAAAACAGAATCAAATTTTTTTTGTGTGAAGTACAACAAACATGATTCTGAAATACACTTTACAAAAACCAACAACAAAAGCAAACCACAACAAAACAAAAACCCAAATGCCGATAATTCCTTGAGCTTATCCTTTCCTGTCTTTTATTTCCTTTCTTGTCTGTCTGGCCATCCTTGTTTTCAGCTGTTGGTTGCTGGAAATGGAGCCATGAAGGGCAAGTAGCCAGAGAATTTCAGAAAATCAACTCAGAGCAGGCAGGATGGACCCTTTCTATGTGACACTATTAGCCAACTTTCTAAGGCCAAGCTCCTCAGGCAAGCCACCCCTACTCTAAGCCAATGACCAGAATTCCCTTGTGGTGCCCCTTGTTATTTTAGAGAGAATGGTATTTCCAAACATCTCCATACGATCCAACTAAAATCCCCACATCACAAAGAGATGCATCTTTTGAAGGTCAGAATTTGGGATTTGCCAATGATGCTGGGGTTGTAAGACACTGGTGCGTGGTTAGGCCTCTTCTGCACCGACCTGAAGAATTAGATTCTTTTGCCTCACCAAGGAAGAGAATCTTTTGCCAGCATTTACAAAACTGCTCCAATGGTATTCTGCTCTGATAAGCCCAGACCAGCACTGAATAAAAGCCAGTCTCCTGTTAGCCGCTGGAGCCCAGAGAGCCTATTCCTCTAGATTGCTTTTCCAGGCCGGTTATTTAATTATCTCTGTTAAAGGTTAGACTTCGTTAGATTATGATTAAAATTTCCATTTTTTAAAAAAATAAATTACCCCCTTTCTCCCTAATATTGGCTCCTGTCAGAAGACTTGGAAAAAGTTTTATTTCTCTTTTCCCCCTCTGAAAATTTAATTAACGTTGCAATTGCTTTCAGCTTAGTAATATTGGTAAGGCTAATGCTGGTGCCTCTGTCGCTGAGCCTAAGTGATGCTGAGTTCTGGAATAGTGGTGGCAGTTTAACAGGAGTCCTTAAGGGAATAGGACCTGAGGTATTCTGCCTTTCTTTAAGTATTTTCTAAAGCATTATTTAAAGACTAAAGGTGTACTAGAAAGGGAACTCCACAACTTGTTTCTGGGGCCCCTATGCATATGTCCCTGTGGTGTAGTTAGGAACAAGATGGTGATGGACAAGCTGTGTAACATGAGGGGGCCTGCTTGTTGGGGTATCTGTTCCCGTCTAGTACCCCACAGCTGGCAAGTCCCAGAGAAAATCAATCACACAGCGATCTCTATAAGTTATAAAGCTGATTGGCCCATTAGGTAAGGCTACTTATTAGCTCTTATAACTTATGTTACCCCATTATCCTTATCTACGTTAGCACATGGCTCAGTACCTTTTCCAGCGGGGCAGCTTACATCTTTCCTCTCCGGTGGTCTGGGCAGTACTGGCAGAGGGAGCTTCCTGCGTCCCAGAATACTCCCAGTCTCTTTGCTCCACCCCTACTTCCTGTCTGTCTTTCCCGCCTATACTGCCTGCCTGGCCAATCAGCGTTTTATTAAAATATGATTGACAGAATACAGACAATTCTCCCACACCAAAGCTGTTTCATTAATGCTCAATGTAGCAGCCTCTCTGGGCTATGGGATTCTATTGAGCAGGGGCAATAGCTAGACTGATGATAAATCAGAGAAGATAGGTTTTTAAAAATATATTTCTATTGGCATATATTCATTATATGAATTGATGGATTTAATAAATGCAGAGTCATGCAAGTATACCATGCACTTTGTTCACCCTTAATCAGAACCCCTCCCCTTACTGACCTTCCCTCATGTTATTTCCATTTCTTCTCCCAGACAGCATCATTTCTACTTCTAGATCCCACAGTACATACATGGTTCTACATACCTATATATACCCTAGGATTCACAAGTGAAGGAAACTGTGGCATTTGTCTTTTTGGAAGTCTGGCTTATTTTGCTTAATAGGATATTCTCCAGTTGCATCCATCTTCCTGACAGAGCCAAAATAGTACAAACATGATGTCACTGAATCCAGAGAGAACCCTATTAGTAAGCTATCACTCAGTACTAATGAAGAGTTGATGCTGCAAAACTGAAGGAAATGGGATGTAACCCACAAGGACAAAGAGATACCTGTAACTGAACCCAGGACACTCTGATTCCACAACCTGATATTCACTTACAAGCTTCACAGAGACTCTGGCATCTTCTCATATGTCCTCCTGATCTCCTTGGTGACATTTTCCTGCAGATTAGGTTTTAGCTCAAACTAGTGAATGCAGAACTCAGGATCAGGCCAGCTATTGCTGGTCTAACCACCAGTGACTTCAGTCTTAACCCCTGTGCTTGAGTGACAACCCAGAGTGGTTCAATCCCATTTGAACTTTTTTTTCAGATTGTAAACGGTGTCTCCCCTGGGCCATTTCTTAGAACCTAGTGTCTAAACTTCCCCACTATATCAATCAAAAATCTAAATGTTAAGTCAGAATTATATTAATATTTAAATAAGATGACGATAGAAACAAATAACTGACAGCATATCATACACCAAGCATTGAATTTGCTTTTTTGTTGTTGTTGTTGTTGTTTTGTTTTTGTTTTTTTGAGGCAGTGTCTCATCATGCAACCCTGGATGACCTAGAACTCACTATGTCAACCAGGCTGACCCTGAACTCATAGAGATCTGCTTGCTGCTGCCTCCCCCATGCTAGGATTAAGGGGTGCACCAATACACCAAGCTATGCTTTCTTATGTCAAGTTCTAATTCTATGCCTCACAAGAGTCAGATGCAGAGCAATTATCCTTAACTTAATTTGTATTGAGGGAGAGCTAGGTGGCGTTTTTGTTACATGCCCATCCTTCAGAGCTGTTCTGATCTTCAAGCCTTCTGTTGTATCTAGCAGCTAGGTGAAGGAACACAGGACACAGCATACATTCGCCTAGGATTGTAGGGAAGATGCTTCTGATCTGGCTGTCTTCTAGGGCACACCTACCCTAGCAGTACCTTTTTGTTGTTGTTGTTCAATTACAATGTAGAATCCACACTAAAGCCTTGGTCATTCAAAGAAGGAGGGTTTCCCAGTTAGTTGTCAACTTCACACAGTTGTAGATTCATTCCACAGAGTTTCAATGGAGGAACTGTGGAATCAGATCAGCCTGAGGCCATACCTGTGAGATTGATGACTGATGTGGGAATTCCAGCCCACTGTGAACGGTACCGTACCTAGGTCTTGGATGGTATAAGAAAGCTAGCTGAGCATAAGCCAGTGGGTTAGCCAGAACTATATAAGCAGTGTTCCTGCATCTAGGTTTCTGCCCTGACTTTCCTCAACAACGAATTGGGACCTAAAAGTATAAGTCCGAATTAACCTTTTCCTCCCCTGAGTTGTTTTGGTCTGAATGTTTTATCATGGTGGCAGGAAGAAAACTATACCAGGGCAAGGGGAGGAAAAAAGAGAGTAAAGAACCAGAAACCTAAATAATACCTCAGCTTCTTTATGATTTTTAATAACATGGTGTTAGAAATGTTTATCAAATAAGAATAGTGAGGGTAGAGGGATTGATTTCTCTCGCTTTACACAAAGCTAGACTGAGAGTCAGATCCTAGTCAGTCTTTGTATGAAGGATGCAGGAAGACAGGGCAGGGGTCATCTTTTTTGTTACTTGGAATGAGTGCATCTCATAACATTAGTCTTTCAGTTTTTGTTAATTTTTCAGCTTGTGTGTTCAGTGGTAAAAATGCAGAATACACTTGGGCTTGGGGACTGGAAAGAGGGAGAGACTGCACATGTGACATACTACAGCTGTGTCCATATATTTAAAGATCAAAAAAATTACTGAAGGTATAAAAAATATAGTCGATTCTGAACCATTGGTTCTCTGTTTTTGAGACCCCCTTATTGCAACCAGTGTGCTGTTTCACATGATGTTACATAATCAAATGTTTCATCTACTCCAACTGCCTTCGAATGGCATCATGACAACTTTTGTAACTTTAGTAAGACGTTGGTCAACACACCATAATTTACCGTTCAGTGAAACCTAGTGATTTCCAGGATCTCTTAGAGCTGTCATCAGTTCTTTTGTGCAAATCATGCAGAGAATGCACTCTTGCTTGTTCCTATCATCTCCTTTTCATGCGTTTAACTTTGGCTTCTTAACTTTAAGAACAGATGTTAAAATTTACAATCCAATTGCCATTCCAGGGAGAAACCTGAGGGCTCTGTTGTGTGGCGTTCTCTTCTGCAGTTCTATTTCAAAGTCTATTGGAATTGTTGGAATAGAGGGAAGCAAGGCATGGGTCCAGGGCGTTTGTCAGGATTACCCTTCCAGTGCTGGTGTGACTGGGAGGTGAGTGGTGTGTGTTCCATAAATTTCCCCATTTGCTAATGAGTATGCCATTATACCTTATAAATAGAAATTATCTAAAGTGGAAGTATGAATGTCTATTGACATTTCATTTAAAAGTTACTCCCATTTGGATGCTGCAGAGATGATTCAATTAGTGAAGGGGTCACCTTGCAAGTATGAGGATCTCAGTTTCATGCATCAAACCCTGTTAAAAACAAAGCAAAAGGAACAATTAAAAAACAGGGTCAGAGGTAGATGCTCGCAATCCCAAAACTGGGGAGACAAAAACAGGAAGATGCTGTAACTTACTGGACACTTAGTCAGGATAACCTATTGGACAGCATCCAGGCCAGTGAGGGACTGCTTTGTTGTAAGAGACTGCTCATTCGTTCCCAGCTGTGGCTACATGGTGTCTCTCTGACTCTGCCTTCTTTCTCCCAGCACTCAGTTTAGTTTTCCCAGCCTAGCTCTGCTCTGCCCTGCTATAGGCTCAAAGCAATTTCTTTATTCATTAACCAATAAAACAAACACATTTACAGAAGGACTTCCCATATCATTTCCCCTTTTCTGCCTAAATAAAAAGGAATGTTTTAAGTTTAACATAGTAAAATTATATATAACAAGACAGATATCAAGTAAGAATTACAGTTACAATATTTATATCTACTTTATCTTTTATGATAACTAAAGAAAACTATAATTATAACTATCTATTCTTCAACACCATCAATGACTCCAGAAGGATATAATATTACCTAAGCCAACAGGAAGTACATTGTAAGCAACTTCCAAAACTCTAGAATTGACAGAGACATCTTGCTGCCTGAACAGTCACCCAAAGTTCTTTTGTAATGTTGGGGCATCTAATCTTTAGCCCACAGGCCCATACTATCCATCAGACTTTTCCATAAAGCAGAAAATTTGAAGATCTGTTCTGCCTTGTAATGGCAAAGCCCATCAGTTGCTTTCTTCTGTGTCCTGCAGAATGTCTGGCAGACTATTTCATAAAGCAGGAACCTTGAAGGAACATCTCACCTTTAGACAAGTTCAGCCGTCATTTCTCTGTGGGTCCTGCATGTCCAGCTCATACAACATAAGAAGAAGCAGTCCAGGCAAGAGCAGTTTCTTGCCCAAATGGCTAACCAATGTCATAAGGAGCCTCTTCGGTGCCCATCTTCCTCTTGAAGTAACTGGTGCTGCCAGGAGCAGATGTGTCTTATTGTCATGAAATGTCATAAGTTCGTAAAACGTTTTAAATGCCATATTCTGAAGGTCTCTGAAAGATTTGTAGAATACCTATCTAAGTAAAATATATCTTTATATATCTAGAAAACCTAGCTAATAGGACTAGATGATTGACTATTATACATGATTTTCTATTAACCTGTATTTCTTAACTAGACATTACATTTTTAAATGAGCTGCACAAACATAGTACCTTAATCAAGAGCAGAAATATACATATAACAAAATTGATCTGAAATTTGTATCAATAAAACAAGATCAATACCAATGCAAAGTATTCATATTATAGCAAATTCCCCTTTAAATGTAAACAAATATTTATAAACAATATTTGGGAATTTGGATATAGTTCTCTCCAAACTGCTTCCTGGTTTTTGTTGGGTGAAGTGTTTTCCTTTTAGGGGTTTTCACTGAGATCCTTTGGGTGGTATCGGTCCATTAAACCACAATAGTCTGGAAGGATTCCACAGGCTCTCATCCTCTGTGTAAACAAAAGCAGAACCGTTTTTCCAAAGCAAAATATCCTTAGGCCCAAATTTTGAAGTCAAGATACCTTTATGTTTGTGTACCTTAGCAGCCCCCAGAATCAAATATCTCTCTGCAGTCAAAAAATTCAAATAAAACACAATAATATACAGAATCCAGACTCTATGTATATTCCATCTTTACGTGAGTTATTTTTCTTTACTTGTTTTAATCTATAATTCTCTATACTCTGTCTCTTTAAAGACTTTGTTTTATTTTTTAAAAAAACCATTTACTTCCTTTTATAACTGTCTATATCTTTTTTCTTTCTCCCAAGCCTACATTCATTTGTTCAACACTGTGACCCATTTAGAGGTCTTTTTATCTGGATATGCCTTAATTATGTATCTGCAACTATTTTCTGAACTGCACCACTTCTTAAAATGCAAAGCTCTAAGTGTTGTCACTAAGACTAAGGCTGCTTCTTTGCCTTTTGGCTTTGCTCAGTCCAACATGGCAGAGTGGAGCTCTGTTTAGTGAAAGCCATGCTCACAGCCCCATTTTCAGGCACACCTCAGGTCTATGTCACCATGAAGCAAGTTGTAGCACTCTGCTCACAAATCCCATTTAAATGCTTTGTCGCCGACCTTAAACAGTCAAGAGTTCCTGTTAGCAGCATGGCCCAGAAAGCAAAGGCTTCAAAACCTCACTTTTCTTTTTTCTTTTTCTTTTTTTTCCCTACCACTGAATCAGGAAGACTTCTCTTAAAGGAGCTGCGGCATGCCTCCAGCAAGCAGAGCCCATTTGAAACAAAAATGCGGCTAAACTTTGTTTTTTAGTGTTTAGCATTCCTTTCCTCTCAGGTTTTATGTGGATTTAGCTAGCACACGTTGGAACACCAATTTGTTGTAGGAGGACTCTTGTTTGTTTTGCAGCTGCCCAGACACCTGAAATAATCATACAGAAACTATATTATTTAAATCACTGCTTGATGACCTATTAGCTCTAGCTTCTTATTGGCTATCTCTTACATCTTAATTTAACCTATTTTTATTAACCTGTGTATTATCACATGGCTGTGACTTACTGGCAAGGTTCTGGCTCATCTGTTCCCAGTGGTGGCTACATGGTGTCTCCTGACTCCGCCTTCTTTCTTCCAGCATTCAGATTAGTTTTTCCCACATACCTCTATTCTGCCCTGCCAGGCCCAAGACAGATTCTTTATTAACCAATGGTATTCACAGAATACAGAGGGGAATCCCACATTGCTGCTTCTCCAAAAAGGTAGGTGGCACCGAGAAATGACTGTTGAGGTTATCCTCTGGTTTTGACTTGCCTATACAAAAACATGTATACCCACCCCAAAAGTTACTTCTGTTGTTCTTTAATTTAAAAGGAAAAAAGGAAAAAGAAAGAGAATTATGTTGTTAGTTTCCCTAGTGAAAATTATCCTCAGAAGACACAATATGCTATGAAGTACTCATTAACAGCAGGCAAGCTATGAAGCCATTTCTACTAAAAAAAATGCCATCTGGTAAGAAACAGTTTGTGGGATTTTGTATCATTGTGATTTTGTTATCCAAGGTTAATGATGATGACAACTGCATTGTCTAAGTTGTTTTCTAGTAGGAAATGGGACATCATTCGAGAAGAGATATTATGGATAGCTTCGGGTTAAGATTTCTGGCAGTGGTTTTGTGTATTTTAAACCAAGAGGGATGGAACCAAGCCTCTGCAGTTTTCCCCATGTGCTAGAGAATATGCAGGAAATGCAGTTAATTGGAGGGGGTTGCATACTGATATCACTTAGAAACCTGTTTCTTACATTAACCATACACAGAGATGTGATGAGCTCTACTCAGGTTCTACAGTGCCCTGTGCCTCACTCTCTAGATCATCTCCCTTTTATTTTGAGTTCATACATTTGGCCCTTTATATACTGTCTCCTCATCTGGAAGCATCCCCAACTCTCTGGCTCCAGTTTCTCAGTCTTGCCCTCAACCTCATGCCATAAGTGTTGACAGGGGTTTTCTGTCCTGCCCAATCCTACAGCCATTCAGCCCTAAAGAAACCCAAAAGGGTCTACACTAATTATAAACTGGTTGGCTTATTAGCTCAGGCATCTTATTAATATTCTTACATCTTAAATTAACACATAATCATTGTCTGTGTTAGCCATGTGACTTGGTACCTTTTATCAGTGAGGCATTTTCATCTTGCTTCCTCTGTGTCTGGTTTCCTCTGTGATGACTGCAGACTGTGCGTTTCTCTTCCCAGAATTCTCCTGTTCTAGTTGCCCTGCCTACATTTTCTGCCTGGCCACTGGCCCATCATTAAAGCAATAAAAGTGAAAAGTCTTTACATGGTTACAAGGCCATTGTCCCACAGTACATACACAGTGATTCTTCGGCCTTTTGAGGTGGTGAAAATCTTATATTACACACAGTTAGAATGCCTTGTTTTGCTTCTGCACTTACCATAGTTGTCATTGTGTTTTGGGGGCATGATGATAACTGCTTCATGAGTAACTTAGTTACAATAAAACACCATGAAGGTAACTTATAAAAGACAACATTTAATGAGGGCTTGTAGTTTCCGAGGGTGAGTTTATGACCATCATGGTAGGGAGCATGGCAGCCTGCAGGCAGCCATGGTGCTGGAGCAGTAGCTGAAAAGTGACATCTTAACCCCAGGCCCCAGATCTAACTGGGAATGGTGAGGGCTTTTGAAGCATCAAAACCCGCACTGAGGAATGGATCCACCTCCTCTAACATGGTCACACCTCCCAATTCTACCCAAACAGTCCCACCAAATGGGCATCAAGTATTCAAACATAAGAGTGCTATGGGTGCAATTCTCATTCAAGTCACCACAATGAGAAATATTCAGCCTGAGTTCCCTGAGTGCCTACCATGTGTTTCTTATTAGAGAGACCCAGGTGACCCTTGTGAGTGGATTAATGACTTGGATTTGGAATGGTGATAACTGATCTTGGCCCATCATTTTTTGTTCATTGCAGCTTCCATAAGTGGGTGGTGACTTTGTGAGTGTGTGCCCTGGTTTGTTGGCTGCGTTCAAGCACAAATGGTGACTGTAGAATACAGTTTGCATTTGCCTGACTGTGTCCTGGGCTGTGTTGGGGATCAAAGCCTGAGGGATTAGCATGACCTGATTCCTTAGCCAATAGAAACAGAGTGCCCTAAAAGATGTTTTTACCTTGCAAAGGTTGGAATAGAGCCCAGACAAGGGTCAAAGCCTGGATGTAGGAAACACTGCACCAGCTTTTCTGACTTTAGTTATCTATCTACCACATCACAAATAGTTCTAATGTAGCGCCAAGCCTGTGCCCGAAAAGAATGATAATGAGCAGAATTACAAATTGTGGGAAGTAGGAAAGACCTTGTAAAATAGCTTGGTGACTTTTTTTTTCCACCCATAGTCTCTGGGCCTGGCCCCTGCTTCTTAAAAAAATGATTGCCATTTCCTAGGAGTGGATGACTAGGGAGAGGTGACCCAAGCTGACCTCCCAGCTTTCAGGACCTCAGACATTTGTTTCCTATATGTAAAGTAGGAAGGCTATGCTAGAAAATATTTAAACTCTCTTTGGATTCTGAACCTTTCATTATTCATAAGTAATCCTTTATAATTCCCAGGCTGTATGATCTCCTGGACATCATTTCTAAGTCCAAACCTTACATTACATTGCTTGATATAGAAAGATTAGCATTAATAATGGATGGTACTGAAAGATGTCTTACTACATGTTAGTCAATGTTCTGAATTAGAGACAGCAAGACACTTAATCCCAGTGACCTTAGGTGTGGCCTTGTTATTAATCCTTTACACATACAAGAAATCTGACACTCAGAAAATATGACGAAAATCTGTTAGAAACTAAGTGAGAAGGGCAGGATTTAAACCTAGATATTCTGGTTTCAGAGTTCATGCTACTTGGTTTAGGGACAATTTTCTATACCAAGTGAACTTTGGTTTTTTTTTTTTTACTTATTTGTTTGCAATTTGTTTCTTTTCCAAAAGAGATTTGAAGTACCTCACTAATAAAACACTATATCGTTTTCAAAATGTATGAAGTATATAAGTAATAAAGAGGAGCACATAAGTGGATAGCATCAGTATGAAAATTTTAATGACTAGTTTATGAAAGATACATTGATACGCTTGTTCTGAGTGTCTCAATAGTACATGGAGATATTGGAGAAAAGGAGGATGAGAAAGGTGAATGAGATTAAACAGAAAAAAATGATAGAAAGACAGGGAAGAAGGAAGGAAAGAAAGAAAAGAAAGGAAAGAAATAAATAAAGAAAAGAAAGAACAAAAAGGAAAGAAGGAAAAATAGGAGGGAGGAAGGAAGGAAGAGTTAAAGGGAGAAAAAACAGATGGGTGGGAGGGAAGAAAAGAGAGAGAGGTATAGAAAGG
Organism: Myodes glareolus; assembly: GCF_982192425.1. Classification (NCBI taxonomy): domain Eukaryota; kingdom Metazoa; phylum Chordata; class Mammalia; order Rodentia; family Cricetidae; genus Myodes; species Myodes glareolus. The sequence continues at coordinate 26,108,878 of NC_142026.1, read as the reverse complement.
AGGGGGAAGGAGCAGGAAAAATGAAGGAAGGAAGAAGGGAAAAGAACCAAACCACCTCCAACCTCATCAACCTGATGCAAAATGAAGAAAATAAAACATTTTGTGTGCTTTGCAGAAATGATCCTCTAAGGTAGAAGAGTAGTGTTTGCCATAATAAGAGGTTAAATGAAACAAGACAAACGTGATTACTTATGATAGGCATGCCTCTACTTTGAGAAACAGAACTCAATTTTATTCTTACCCTTAAAATACTGTTTCAGTAATTTCATAAGATAGTATGGTCTTCTACAATATCTTCTCTCTCCATTCGTCTTTGTAATCACATATATTCAGTCATACTAGGGAACATGGCCAGTTATGATCTCAGCCTTCTTTTGTCCTTGGCAACACGGTTGACTTGCTGAAGCTATTTGTAGTGCACTGTCGATTTGGGGACATGCCTGTCATTTTACAAAGCAAGCAGCTTTTCTGTGAATTTTCAGAAGTTCCCACATGCCCTCCCAAACTCCTCTGAAGTCATAGTATCACTTCTGGTTATGTCCTTCCATGCTACCTCCTCCTTGTTCTCAAGAGTAAACTACAAGTTATTTGAATATGTAGCCTAACGTGCTGTTGGGCATAGTCATAGTCATGGTCAAGGTTACTCTCTCTAATGTGAAATCTCCTGGGAGTTCAGCATCTCAGCATCACACTACCCTTCCAACCCATGACTACAGGATGCATTTGATCCCCAACCTGCAGTCATCACCATGCTCACCCCTACAGTTAAGCATTCCTTTCAATATTAACCAAGAGTATAGAGACTCTTTCTTCTATCCAACTCAAAAACTGGTACTATCATAAACAAAATTTAATATTTCCTCATGGAACCTAAGAGATTAACTAAATAATCTCATCATGAAGTGTATAGCATGTTTTGGTACGTGAAAAGATGATCAATGATGACTGTGGGGATTAAGACCCACTTAGGACAATAATAAAGCAGGCTTCTCTATAGGGCTGTCAAGATGCTTGCAGAGATAGCTGTCATGTGGAGCAACAACTGAGAAAGATCCACCCTGAATGCAGATGCCACTCAAAGGGCTTGGACCTGAGTAGAGTAACACTGAAAGGAGGAAACTAGCTCTATGTGCAAACGCCACTGTAGTGTATATGCAAACAAACTGACTGTGAATCTGAAACTCTAGGAAAGTTAATCCTGTGTGTGACTTGTCCACATTTCCTTTTTTCTGGAAGGACACCTGTCATGTTGAATGAGTGGCCAATCCTATTCCAGTATTGTTTACCACTCTAGTTGATGGTGTGGACTTGGGAGAATAGAGCCTAAATGAGGCAGACTAAAGTCTCATGTGATAGCAAACTTTATTCAGAGCATCAGACAATTTATACTCTGAGGTTTAAGAGTCATATGAGTAAAGTTTCCAATTGCATGGTTAAGCTACATGCAGCAGGCAACCCTCACATGGAGGGAAAGCTGCATGTGGCAAAACATGCTTTTCTGCAGAGGCATATAAATAAATAACAATAACCAATTTGATGTGTAATCTGGAGTAAACTCATTCCTGCCTGGTACACCTGGGAGGGGCACAGAAGCGTATCTCAAGAACAGTTCTGTGTTTTTGAGGAAACTGAGGTCACAAGACCATTGTCTTTTTTCACAGGCACTCAGAATCCCCCTTGTGTGACTCCATTCCTGAATCATGTTCTGACACAGTATGACTTCACATGCTAAATAAACAACCTGCAAGGATGGAGTCTTTGGATATATTTACGTTTTGGAGCTTGTGAAAATAGAACCCTTCTTGTAGGATTAGCCTCATCAACAGACAGTAGAGGTCATCTTTCTCTTCTTTCTTTCCTTCTCTCTCTCTCTCTCTCTCTCTCTCTTTCTTGTCATGTAAGAGTACAAGAAGAAAGTTCCTTGAAATCAGAAAGAGATCCCACACTAGGAATCAAGTCAGCTGGTAACTTTTCTTGGGACTTCTTAGTGTTGCACAAAATGAGTGTTGTACTGTTTACTTAGTTTAGAATATTTAGTCGAGGCATTTGAGCTAACTAAAGCAGTGTTTGGTGCCAGAATATCTTCTTGTGGAGCCAGAAGGTCACAGAGCATTATTCCCAAGTTAAAATCTAGTGAGGCTTATCTTATTAGCTTTTAGGTCTCCTTGGTATCCATTGCCTGTTCATGCTTTCTGATTGTTTCTGTCTAAAATATGATTATCTATTCTGTGTTTGTCATAGTAGTTTATTTATTTATTCTGGAAACAATTATCTGTGATAGCAGATTTATAGTGGAAGGAAGGTTTCACTGTCCAAACTACACCTTGAGTGACATAACAGGATGGCTTCAGTGACAGAAAAGCATTGTGTCACAGGGTCATAGGTCTGAAGGGTGGAGGTCTAGAATAAAGGTGACTGCATGGTGAGGTTCTAATGAGTGTTTTATCTTCTATTTTGTATGTAGTTACCTTCTTGTTGTGTTCTATTGATGCAGAAGGGTGATGAAGGGAAGGAGTAAATTATGTGAGGGGGGGAAAGAAAGGGAAGAATATAAGTGAAGATGAGAAAAATCTTCCTAATGTCTCTGCCTATCTGATACAAATTCCAATATGAGTTTCTCATTTTTACAATCCACCTAAGGGGAAATTGCCTCCAAAATGTCCATCTTTAATGCTATGAGCTTGGCTTAGACTTTTAGTAAATGGATCTGAAGAAGATGCAAGCATTCCATCCATGATATTCAGTTTCTTATATAATATATATATATTCCTGTTTATTTTTTAACACTGTAGGTAATATGTGTTTCTGTAGTTTGTAAGGTATTACTCAAAGAATTCTAGTATTTCCTGAATAGGGGACCTACGAGGTGAAAATTGCTATGACATTTGTACGGAAAGTGAAAAAGTCATGTTGGGTGAAACTGCAGGCATTGCAGCCTGAATGAGAACAATACACTATGGTCTTCACTGCCACAGACTCACAAAGATTGCTCTCTTTCAGTGAGAATATTCATAGTAAAGAATAAATCATGGATAGCTAGTATTAACTTTTGTGTGTCCTTAGAGTATATATCCTTTTAATATTCTATTCAAGGAAATAAGAAGTAAATGTGAAGCACTTTTGATAAACATACAGATGTGAACTTTATATTCATAAAGTATTATCTTTGCATAGAAAAATAGCTGACAGAAAAATTGGGGTTAACAAGGTTTCAATATTTGAAAGATAGTTTCTCAGAAATGAATTGTGAGCCTGCCATGTCAAGAGATCTATTTCATGGTATATATATTTTATGATATATTTCATATTTGTTCTCAAAGATAATTTTGAAATAATGCAAAACTTTAAATTTGGAACAATTCTTCCACTATTGTGAGCATCACATTATCCCAACACCTATTCTGATGAAATTATCAGGAATGAGTTATGTGAATAATATATGATTTCTGAATATCACACAAGGAGATACTTTAACTTATAAATAATTGTTATGTGAATTATATGATTCCTCAATATCACACAGTGAAATATGCTAGCACTTAAAATATTTTCATCAGTCAGTGAACCAGATGAACGGTGAAAAATGCTACGAAGTCACATGTGGGGAAGAATCAGGCACCGTCTGTTGGGACGATGGATTTTAATGGACCAGAGTTACAAAGTTCGTTCTGTGACTTCATATTCCACACCATAGTCAACCTGAAGGAAACAGCAGTGTTTTCAGTTTTATGACACTAGGATAATCTTTTGGGAAGGTTTGTTGTGCTCCTTTGGTATGTGAGGTAAGATGCTTCTAAGATCCACAGTTGAAACCTAAATCTCTTATCCTAATGATAAATATAAAGTGGTATAGTATTTATGCGTGTCCTATAGGTATCCTCTTATATCATTTAAAATTCATCTCCAGTACTTGTAATACCTAGCATCCTATTAATCCTTTGTTGGTAGTTGGCATAAGATGGTGTATTGAAAGAAATGACCAGTCATTTCATATAAACACAACTGTTTTGTTCTCCAAACCTTCTGTTTGTTTGGAAAATAGAAACTGAGGGTTGATGATATTAAAATAATTTTTTTATTCCAACGATTTGTCTGATACCAAATTTCCTTCATATACTTCAGGCAAAACAGTATATCTCAGCAGATTAAAAGCATGAACATGCAATAAGTCCAATTTTTTCTGTCATATTAGCATAAAAATATTTAAAAGACGTGCAGCAGAACATTCTTGTCACTGCATTTGTTTTGTTTGCAAAATATTAAAATATAAGATATTCATATTTTACTGTTTGTCTTAGTCAGGTTTCTACTGCTCATACAAAGGAAAACATTTAATTGGGGTCCGGTTTATAGTTCAGAGGTTTGCCCATTGTCATCATGGCAAGAAGCATGGTTACACACAGGCAGACATGGTGCTGGAGAGACAGCTGACAGTTTTATATCGGAATCAGCAGACAACAGGAAGAAAGTGAGACACTGGGTCTGTCTTCAGCATTTGAAACCTCAACCAAAACTGCCTCCCCCCACATATTTTTTTTTTCCAGCAAGGGCACATCTCCTAATAGGTTCAATCCTGGTGAGCCTATGGAGGCCATTTTCATTCAAACCACAGGACTATTGATTAAATTTAGGAAGTTTGTTGTTGATTTTAACTCTACTAATAAACTCATAGTGACCTTTTGTGTGATTTATTTATTAAGTATCAATAGATGCAATCCACAGAAATAAAAGTCCTAGGACTTTCTCAATAAATATCAGAGAATAAAAGGGTTCTGAGCGCAAAAGTCTTTATGTTTTAGAACAACTTGTTCTATCTAATTTCACTGATGCCAGATTTTGAATTCCACCTTAGAATTTGCCATATCGCTTTCCTGTCACTTTGCAGACATTTGCAAGAAGAAATTGAACCTTTAATCCACATATAAAAGATATCTATTTTATCATTGACAAAAATCTGTGCACTTTGCTTTTATATTTTTAATTTTTTTTTTGTACTGAGGGTTGAACCTTGGGTCTTACCGTTGCTAAGCAACATTCTTCCACTAAACTTTCTCATCAGCACATATGTCATTTCCATGTTAGAATGATCATGTTTTGTGTTGTCAGAAGAAAAGAGAATAGCGTTGGACATTTTTTTCTTTCTTATTAAGTTACACTGTGGCTTGATGCTGTGCTTTCAATTAAGTGAAGATTCCAGATGACCTAAGCTGATTTTAGCTTAACTCACTGAGCATCAGTGTGGTCGCTTGTATGCTGTGGAAACAAAGGCATAGCAAACATTTTCCTTCAAGAATGTGCTTGGGGGAAGTTTCCCTGGTCTCAACTCCAATGTCACCAAGGGTGAGTCCCATATTATATGTTTCCTTTTTCCCCTTCTACGAATCAAACCTTTCCTCTTACCCCAGCCACATCTTAACACACACACACACACACACACACACACACGATATGTTATATATGTAGGAGAAGAAATGTCTTGGCAACATTTAAAAGTCAAAGGGAAAGCAGAGGAGTCTATTTAAGCAGAATACCGTCACTCAGTCACTCGAGCATATGCGACTCTGCTCTTCTCTGTGGTCTCAGCCTGAGCAAACATGGTTTTAATTTTGAATACTACCTGTTTGAAAATGATTTCCCACCAAACCACAAAGTTAAAAAAAAACAAATAAATAAAAAGGTAATGGATTCCAGATTCAGGTTCAGTACAACTTCACGAAACACAAGATAAAGAGTCCCGGAGGGCAATGAAATGCCAGGAAAGCTTCAAAGCAACCCCGCCCCCAACGAACACACTGCCTTTCACACCTCTGCGATCTTTCTAAGGGTGAGAGAAACGAGTCTTGAAAGAGTTGTGAACTGGAGAGTCGGCAGAACTGTGCGCTGTCAGAGTTCAGGTGCGTTTCCTTTTTCCCTTTCCAGAAATCTAGAGCTGGAGTGCTCGCTGTGACCTTAGACCTTTCTGGACTGCATGGGGAATGGGTGCTGAGCTGGTTTTTTCCTGCAGTGGAATGACTGCCTCTTTCCTGTGACATCACATTTTGGCGAGAGGTTTCAGGTGTGAGGAGGAGGGCGGGTCCAGCCGTGGGCTTCTTTAGCCATCTTTGCTCAGGATTCTTGATTCCAATGTCTGGTGGAAACGAAGATGGGACTGACATTCCACAAAGATGAATCTGGTTTTGGTTTATTAAACTTGAACTGATGTCAAATGCACACAGACTGAAGAGCGATGATTAGGTCTGTTGCTGAAGGTGTTCCAACAATAGTGACAACATTGATGATAGATGGAAAAATTAGTTTTCAGCAGGAGAAAATCAGCTTAGATGCAGGAAGAAACATCCTCGGTTATTTCTCTCTAAGGAGTTCCCCCACCACAGAGCTGGATTTGATTTCCCCTGTTTGAAAGGTACACCCTTTCTCTGATGGGGTGCTAGGCAAAGCTGAGTTATTTTATTATTTTGAAAAGTCTTTTAAAATGACATGAATACGGCCATTTTGAACAAATCGATCTTGAACTTAAGGTTCTCCTGACTCAGTCTCCTGTGCAGCAAGAAGCTTGTGTGGGCCCCTGTTCCGAATATGAGAATGAACCTTTGCATAATCAAATCAGGAAGGCCAATCTTTCGTCTTCATTTTTTTCTTCTTTATCTATGTATTTTGTGGTGCTGGGGATTGAGTCAAGGGCCTCATGGATGGCAGGGAAGCACTGCACCACTGAGGTACCCTTGCTGCTCAGTCCTTAAATCTAAGACCTGCTAATATTTAGTGAATTTGCTCCTGCACATGTCACCCTCTTGTGATGTCATGAAGGTGCTAGGGCGGGAGCAGAAAAGTTCCAAAAGCAGGAGATAGAGAAAGAAAAGGCAGTGATACTAGATGACATTCAGTGGATACATTGATAAGAATTTGGCATCATACTGTTTGCCCTTGTAATACCCCTAGCCCAGAAAAATGATAGTGATGCTGTTAACATCTATAACCATCAGCCTCAGGATCATCTAAACTTGGGTGAAAAATCCCCATTCCACCACTACTTAACTAGGTGTTGGGTATGTAAGACACTGCATTATATTCAGACTTTTTGTTAATATAAAATTATTTTAGAATTGTAATTTTCCTTGCTTAATCAGGAAAAACACTTTTTATTGCAGTCTTCTCTCTCTCTCTCTCTCTCTCTCTCTCTCTCTCTCTCTCTCTCTTTCTCTCTCTCTCTCAACTTGTTGACATATTATTTGCTATTTCATCATTCTGTCATTTTGAACTTGGCATCTTCACGAAGTATCAAGGATCACAACCACCCTTTCTGATATGCCCATGCTCACTCCACACCTGAAGTCACACATGAGCCCTAATTCTGGGATGGAGGAAGGATTTCTGTTGATAGCTCCAGGCTTGTCTCAGACAGGCAGGAAGCCATATATGGTGATAGGAAAGAGTACAAATGTGAATGAGAGGAGTGAGATAAAACATGAAAGAGAAGGAAAAGATTAAACATAAAGGAGAGGAACGATACCAAACATGAATGAGAGGAAATAGACTAAATGTGAATGAGCGGAAAAAGACTAAGCAGAAATGAAAGAAAAAAAACTATCCATGAATGGGGGGAAAGAGACCAATTGATGAATGAGAGAAAAAAACTAAACATGAGTAAAAGGAATGCATCCAAATATGAATAAGAAGAAAGAGAACAAACACACTTTAATCTCTGTTTAGCAGATTTCATCTATACAACTAAAACTTTCACATAATTGTGAAAAATTTTAAGATGATAGCTTAATATTAAGCATTAAGAGCATTAATATTAAGAATGAGATCCCTTGCTTGAATACATAATCTTGGGAAATCACAATGACTGATCTTGATATATCTTTGATATCAGCAGATTTTCCATTTTCTCCCCAAAGAGAATTCAAAATCATAGCATTGTCTGTAACTTCAAAGAGAGGTTCTTCATCATATTTTATTACCCAGACCTCTTTGTCAAGCTAGAGACTTCTGTTGACCAGTCTCAGAATACATTTTATTTTGTGAACTGCATTTAAAAGATGCCCTTCCATATGATCACATTTTGGGCAGAGATCACTGTGCAACATAGGTATAGAAATATCAGGGAACTGTATACCCAGGAGAGTCCTTTTCACAGAATAGTTCAGCTACATATGATTCTATCAGCAACATCATCAATGGGCTTTTCCTGCCCATTATCATAACTACTATACCCAACCTTCTGTTGTTCACTATTGAGGTTGAGTTTAGTGAAAGATCACTCCACAGTATAAGCTAGATAAGATCCTGTTCATCAGAGGTCCCCAAAGCGAATGTAACTTTGAAGGTTTGGAGTCTCGATTGTCCTAGAAAATATGAGAGACATAAGATCATTCCTGGATGGGGCTCTTGGTGTAAATAATGTAAGTTTTTAAAAAGTATAAATAAAATAAAATATGAAATAATAGGGAATAAAATTAATCCCTCATTTTCCTAAAATTCTTGAAATAGTATTTTGGTTTCTTTGATCTTGGAGTCAGAGTTTCTCTGTGTAATAGCTCTGGCTGCTCTGGAACTCTCCGTAGAGCAGGCTGACCTCAAACTCACATTGATCCTCCTGGCTCTACCTTCCCAATCCTAGGATTTACGGTGTGAGCCACCATTTCCAGACTAGGAATAGTGTTTTAGGATAAAAAGCAAAAACAATAGAGGGAATTGCTAGATTTCAGAAAGAACTTTGCCAAAAAAGTTGTCAACATTTTCCTCCAAGAATACTGAAGCAATTATTACCAAGGATGACTAATAGTTGAAAGGCATCCTGATGAAACAGTCCCATGATGAACAAGTATGAGGGTTTCTATAGAGACTATCTTATTCTGTGGTGTAGGAGGTTTTCTGTTTGTGTGTTACATTCATTGGTTGAATAAAGAGACTGCTGCGGCCTTTTGATAGGGCAGCCCTTAGGTGGGCGGTGTAGACAGAACAGAATTCTGGGAGGAAGAAGGCAGTGTGGCAGACGCCATGGCACTCCTCTCTGAGACAGACGCTGGTTAGACTCATGCTGGTAAGCCACAGTCAAGTGGCAATACACATCAACGGAGATGGGTTAAACTAATATGTGAGAGTTAGCCAATAAGAGGCTGAAGATAATGGGCCAGGCAGTGTTTAATTATCACAATTTCTGTGTGGTTATTTCGGGGGTTAATCTAGCCAGGCGCTGGGAATGCAGCATGCTGCTCTCATTACAACAGTTCTGTGTTCAATGGCACATTTGACTGACTTTTTGTGGTCATAGTAGAATGGATTGTTAGGTTCTCAAGAGATGGGGATACAGTTTAGCTGGTGGTTGAAGTATTTAAATTGCTCTCTGGGAAGTTGGTACCAAAGAACTGGAAGTAAATACACCGAATAAGATAAAAAACCAAGAACACGCTTTTGAAGTATCTGGTAAAATAAGTTATTTGACTGATTGTGAAAACAGCTTCCCGGGGAAAGAAGACAAGAACTCCTGCTAAAACTTTGCTTTGCCGTCATATCAATTCATTCATCAGAGGATCATGAAATGAGACTGCAGATGTTTCCCAGCTGCTGAATAGAATGCATGTTGGAGAGAAATAACACTATTTTATTTGGTGCATATATTTAGCTTTGTACTTACAGTATAGAAGAAAATAAACAAATGGGCTCGGAGAGTATCTTTTCTATGTTACTTTAAATAAAAAGTAAAAATAGACATCTAGTCAAAGTGAAAATGCTGTTCAAGAAAATATAAACATCTTTTAGTTTCAATCATCTTTGTTTATTTGGGATCCTAAGCATGATTAATTTAGATCTTCTTTTTAAAAATGGATGTTTATTAGTAGTAGCTGTATGTGAGGAACGCAGGTACATGTATATATGGGTCAGAGGATAGCTTTCTTTCCTTGTACCTTGACTCATGTGAGCATACTTGAGTGAAACTTTATCCACAGAGTCATTGGTTGACCCTAGATAATCTCTAAAGTCTTACAACTCATTAGTCTATTATTTATATCAAATAAACTTTTCTCTTTTATCTCTAGGCCTTTTCTAATACTTTACTGTTATTTGCTTATTACTTATCTATGGTACCATATACTCTCTACTTCTCATATTAAGAATATGTATCCTTTGCCCTTCTACAAAGGCTCAAGATGGCAAGTGACCTTTCTGAGTTTAAGCAGGCTGTGTTTCATCCTGCCTATGACATATTCTCTTGTCTATCTCCAACGAATATGAATGATCTCACTTCCTGCTTGCACAGCTGAGAAGGAGTGATGCAATTCAAAGGAACGTTAGTTTCCAGTTCTTCACACTGACATCAGTAATTCCCTGCCTCTTTGAGAATTGGCAGTCAAGGTGTAAGGTAATACCTGAGAGAGGAGAAATTCCAACCTTGCATGAAGCTAACTTCCTATACTGCTATGATGTGATGTGTCCTCCAACTCTGAAGCACTTTAAGCCAGGTGTCTCCTTATGTACTCAGTATTTCCATTATTTAATAAGATGAGTTGCTTGAAAGATCATTTATAAAGTTGCTAGAAATACACTGACTTCAAGCCCTGGAGACACCATGTGTTTTAAGTGTTCAGATGCTGAATAAAAAATTTGATATGTATGAAAATGGTTTTAGCTACCATGCAGGTTCATACCTGAGTTTCTCTAATCAAGCATTATACACTCATTTCCACTTTCTCTGAGTTAAAACTAAGTTAGGACTTAGTGTTTACATTACAGGGAATTCTTCAAAACGAAGGTTTTATTTTGTTAGTTCATTTGTTTTTCTCTGGTAAGAACAGGAAAAAAATAAAGAAATGTAGGTTGCTGTGGTGAAACAATGGTCTTGTACCCTGTAAAGATTTGTCAGTTGTATTTGTTTAATAAAATGCTGATTGGCCAGTAGCAAGGCAGGAAGTATAGGCGGGGTAACTAGAACAGTAGAATTCTGGGAAGAGGAAAGGTTGAGTCTGCAGTTGTTACCCAGATGCAGAGGAAGTAAGATGAGAATGCCTCACTGATAAAGGTACAAGCCACATGGCTAACACAGATAAGAACCTGTAAGAATTAGTTAATAAAGAAGCCTGAGCTAATAGGCCAACAAGTTTATAATTAATGTAGGCCTCTGTGTGTTTCTTTGGGATTGAACGTCTGCAGGACAGACACCTTTGTCAACAGTAGGTAGCTAAAAAATGTTAAGAAACATTTTATTTCTATGGTTGGCTTTCAGTAAGGACGAGGTAAGGAAGTGTTTTTTTAAACAACTCTGTTATTTATTAATTACGTAGCAACTATTTCATAATGAACAAGTTATACAATGCACGCATTAGTACCTAATCACCACACCATGGGAGTAATTTCTGTAAACAATGATTTTAATGCTTCAGAAAAGTTGTTCTTCAGTAGAAGCTTAACTGCAAGAAGAGGCTAGAACTAGATCCTAATCTCTCACTCGCACAAAATCTCAACTCCAGATGGATCAGGACTTCAATGGAAGACCTAGAACCTTGAAACTGCTAGAGGAAAATGTAGAACGTCCATTTTAAGATACAGGCACAGATCCTGGAGAGATATCTCAGTGGTTAAAAGTCCTGGACTGGATACCCTCCGGAGGACCAGGATTCAATTCCAGTACATACATGGAGACTCACAATGTATTTGTAACTGCAGTTACAAGGGATTTGCCAACCTCTAATACCTCTGCAGGAGTAAATGTGGCATGCATATGTGCATGCAGTCAAAGCACTTACACATATTAATTAATTAATTAATTAAAAATAAACATAAAAAGATATAGGCACAGGAAAAAATATTTTGAATAGGAGTCTGAATACTCAGGAAGCAAAGGCAATCAATGATTGACAAGTAGGACTTAATGATGTATGACAATAGTAGAGTATGTATTATGTGAAAATAGAGAGCAGAAATGCTAGGGATGGAAGGGTATTTGAAATGATAGGGGAAGGAGAACAGCAAAAAGTAGGCACTACAAACCAAAGCTAAAGGTGCACGGAAAGTCTTATGGAAATCTACTACTTTGTAAAATAACAAAAACTGCAATTTAAAAAGGAGTTTACATGGTAACCTGCATAGGTGGACAATGGTGCTCCCATAAAACGTGAGTTATGAGCTATTAAACAAAAATATCTCTGTCAGGTGTGGGATAGCTATGGAGTCTCCAAGTTCCCCTAAACAATGCAGGCTGTTTCCTCTGCTCTTGGCTGCCCACCAGAGCTAGATGCTAAGACATTATTGCAGAAGACACTGCATGCTTTATTTGCAGAATGTAAAGAAATCAAGCTGGAGTCAACCTGGAAATTCCTTCTCTGATGGCTAGCTTTCAGGGTACTGGAAGTGTTGTATGGGTTGCCAGAGGACAAAAGACATAAACAATCTTATCCAGCCATGGACCCTGCATGCTACAGTGCCATCCTTCCAGGTATGATGTACCCATTGGTACAAAAGTTGTCTGACTTTATAAGGATAATAACCATATTTCTGACAGGTTTTGAGGCCCAATCCTCTGGAAGGAATTCACTCATGGTACTCCAAACATGACCACAGCTTAGGAGGTTTCAGGTCCTCCTGGGAGCCCATTACTGTTGATTTGTCTGAACAAGCATGCTGTCAAAATACCTTCTAAATATTTGTGTTTTTTTTCCTGTAGAGTAGTGTTGCTCTCAACCTTGATCAGATAAACTGATCAAGTGGTTTGGTTTGTGTAGAGACTCATAATTGGTCAACCTGTAAAAATGTGTTTAACTGTTGCATGCTCGGCCCTAAATGGACCATCTACATGCTGATCTGCTATAAAGCTCGGGGAAGACTGTAAGAACTGGGAGGTGAGGAGGATTGCTGTGAAATGCTGTCAGCGAAACGTGACCTGGATCTTGCACTCATGAGCTCACTAGAACTGATGTCACCAGGACAAGAAATACACAAAACTGAGCTCACCAGCATTCCAGTATGCAAGGGAAAGGACACATGGAACCTTACCCCAGCTGGGGCACCATTGGTAGTTACTAACTGCTAGAGGAGGGGCATCATTTTTTTCCCAATGAGTATACACAGGCATGAAAGTTGGAGGAGGTGTTGAGAAGAAGGGGGCTTCCAAAGGGAGTGAAAGGGAGATAAGAGAAGGGAATGGGGGTGAATATCATCAAAATATATTGTATACATGCATGAAATTGCCAAAGAATAAAGAAAAAGGTATTTTAAAAACTAAGACCTAGGGAATATTAGAGATGGTACTTATGAAGCCGCAAATCCTTTTCCTAAAATGTTGGACTCATTGCTTCCTGGAAGTGACCTTTTTGCTTTAGGAATAGTACATTGCAGCAGTAGCACGTACTCTGCAAATCTGCCGTGAGTTGTTCCCTGGCTTTGCTACATTCACAGGACCATGATCAGCCTGCCTAACTTTGCCAAGACACTCTTTCATCATTTTGGCTCGGGGAGCATACTGATCGCATAAAGGTGACTGTTATGCTCTAGTCAATAGGAAGGGATTGAGAACTGGCTGGGAGACATGTCTCTAGGTGTTTCTATGAAGGTATTTCCAGAAAAGTTGGACAATACCTTCAAACTGAGCTAAAGCCTTCTTTCTCTAAACTGCTTTCATCAGACATTCTGTTGTAGCAATGAGGGAAATATTTAATGCCTGCTCTTCAGCTGTGTTTGGCACAGAGTTCCTACAGGACATCTATCACTCTCGCCGCTACATTGTTAATCTGTGACGTAGTTTGACAGCAGGACTTTATATGTCATTTGTATCACATTGTATCACTCATCAGGAAAAACGATGTGTAATAGATATTTGTCATTTTGTGGCTACCCATAATTTAAACATGTTTTATGTTTGGCAGGAATCAGAAGAGTTACACAAGACACATGAACACAGATATTCTTTTCCCCCAACTTCTTGGCAGTTGAGATGGAAATTGGGAAACTCAAACTGATGGAATGAGCTGGGGTGAAGAAATGGTGGTGAATGACATCAAAAGCCTCCAGAGATTGTTTCCTGAGGACAGGACAGAAGCCATAGCAGGCTTGGTGTAGATGTGGGTGTCATACACAGAACATGGTAGGACAGTAGCCAGTGTTGTTTGTGTGTGTGTGTGTGTGTGTGTGTGTGTGTGTGTGTAGTGTATTTGAAAACCTAGTTCTCTAAATATTTTACCTGTGAAAATCTTATAAATAAAATCAAAGCTTAATGGTGTTCAGCCTAAACATATTCAAACTCCTATTTCATCTTGGCCTGTACATGCTTTATAACATCTGATTGGCCTATGAAAACCACATGGCTAACCCCACTGTCTCTGAAGAAGGAATTGTCATGATACAACAAGCAGATACTGTAAACACTATGTACCATGTTCATATTCATCAGAAAAGATAAAAAGAGAACAAAGCCACGGCTTGATCTCACACGGGGTTTTCAGCATCTTTCCTGTTAAAGGATTTTTCTATTCAAATCAGTGCTTCTTCCTATTTATTCTAACAGAGATCCTCCACTTGTGGTTATGAGATTTTAAGATGGAGACTTATCTTTTCTTCCAGAGTTAGGGGAAATCTTAGATTGCCACCCAGTTCAGAAATAAAGAAACACATTAAAAATGTAGTACTTTCTAATGTAAAGGCTTGGTGTTAAGAAACTGCAGTATTGAAAGGGTCCTGGCAGGCACTGAGGCTCAGGACTGTGAGATGCCAGGAGAGGTGAAGATGCAGCCTTAGTAGGAGTAGAGGTCTCAGGATATTAAGGTTCTAGAACTATGTGACACCTACTAACAACAGGCCTGAATCTACCTGATAGGCTATGTGTCTATCATGGTAGAGCTGGAGGTAGAACTAAGTTTTTTGAAGCTCAGAGGATCGTGAGTACCAGATGTCAAACACTGAGCAAATCCACCAGACCTTGGTTTTAATTAAGTGTGATTTTTTTTTTTAAGTCCAGATTCTTCCCTTTGGGAGTAAGAAAGTATTTACTTTATTTTCCATTTTGCAGGCACCCACAGTTAAGATATTTGATGTTTGAAAAAATAACTTGGTGTTTTGAGTTTAGGGAATATTTTGAAGAGTGGGAGCTCTTTGAATATAATATAACTGTATTATACGTTGTGTTCTTAATGCGGCATGTTGGAACACGAACAAGGAATGATAGATTATGCTCTAATGTAATGCATTTCTGTGTCAAAGGGATGTGATATGAAATGTCCTGGATAGTTTTGTCATCAACTTGACATACCCAGGAAGAGGGAACCTCAATTAAAGATTTGTCTCTATCAGATTCACTTATGGGTATGCCTTGAAGACATTTTCCTGATTGTCAGCAGGTGCAAGGGTACCCAGCCTTCTGAGTATAACAGCATCCCTGGGAAGTTGTGCCTATGCTGTGTTGGAAAGGTAGCTGAGTAGGAACGTGGGGGTGAGCCAATACGTAGCAATCCTCGATGATTCCTTCTTGAGTGTCTGCTCTGACTTCCCTCAGTGATAGACTGTGATGTGGAACTACAAACCAAATAAAACCCTCCTTCCCACGCAACTTCTGGTCAGTGTTTTACCATGGCAGCAGATGCAACTAGAACAAGACCCATAGGTGGAGGAAGATTACAGAGTGGCTAAGGTGTCTTAAAAAGTCTTCCCCACAAGGAACACAGTGTTCTTCCTTTTTATTTGCAGAAGCAAAATAAAGACTAGAGCAGTGTGTGTGGGAATGGATTCCAAGAATGCTAGAACAAACACAGCAGAATATAAACATTGATCAAAGCCATTTATTTTAAAAACGAAGAAATGCGACAGAGTCTAGATTCAATCTGCCACAGCAACAGGGGTGGTTTGCATTGTTTGCTTGGGCTGTTTGATGGGCCATTCAAAATGAAATTTGGATGGTTAAATTCTTTTCTATAACAAGAGAGGGGGAGAAATGGGTGGATTTATTGTGTGTAATTAATTCTTCATTCTCCTACGGATTGCCTGAAGGCCCGGAAGACACGTTCTTTGTGAAGCTTTAGAAAGGTGTTGTGGTGGGAACATTAGTCTAAACACTATCTCCATGGTATTCTCTGAATGGTGAGGGCTGCTGCCCGGAATAAATGCAGTTGAAGTGAACTTTCTGATTTTGAGGTTATTTAAGCACACTGATGTTAGACATCCACAAAGTGCCTGTGATCCCAGAAGCATAGTGGAAAGATACCCACATTTTAGGATCAAGGTGGGAAAGTAACTGTCCTGACTCAGAATGAGCTGATATTGTGATTTGTTTGCCACAGGGTACCAGGAGCAAAAGCAGAAGGTACACTGCTAAAATAGCCGTTTGGTTTGTACAACTTTGTACACATTTGTGTGTGTGTTTTGGGGAGGGAGGATGGTGACTTAGGTCTTCTTGCCTGGCACAGCTCTTTATCAAATTCGCAGATGTGAGTAAGTCCACAGATCTGAGCCTAGGGCAAAGTGGCAGCATGGGCGTTCATAAGGCAGAGTCTGCTGGCAGCTGCATACGTGTGTAAAGGTGAATCTTCACAAGGTCTTCTTCATTTACATGACTTGCAGCTGTTGAAGAAGATGACGCTGACAGGTTTCAGGGCTGGGTAATCCAGTCTCAGAGAGCATCAGGAAATAAGTCATACTCGTATTTAAAGGACAAACAGTCCAATAAAAATGAAAATTTGACCAGAGTGGGCTTCACAGTGGACTCAGCTCTAACACCATTCTACAGCCGTTTCCTCACAACCCAGCATCATTGTACAAGTCTTGAGGAGTGTTCTATTTAAAGACGATGATTAAAGTTCTAACTCTTTGTCAATTAGTAAATATGTAGTTTTTACATATATATATATGTATGTTTACATACATATATTAGTAAATATGTAGTTTTTACATATAGAAGCAATAGAAGGTATGTACATTTACCATTCTTCACTAACAAAGGGAAACATTAGAAAAAACACATTGCACAGAAAGAGTCACCCAATTTTCAAATCGCTCAGAAACAGTGAAAGATCGAAATCTTTTAAGCCATCTTTCAAATACCATGACACAAGCTTTTAGATAATACAATGCAGCAAGGAAACAAACAAACAAACCCCAAATCATCAACATCAACAACAATGGCAAAGCACACATGAACGTGTAGAGTTGGTGACAGGTCTTAAATTAGGATTTTGAAAAATGTTGCAGCAAAAGAGATGGCCCATGCGAATGTAAGGATGCTGAGGCTGTGTACCAGCTCACAGCACGGCTTTAAGAGCATTAGAACGCATTCAAGATCTCAGAAGCTGGTCTTAGAGACAGAATGTTTCAAGGGAAAGTGAATTAGAAGGATCTGGGTATTATGTTTTAAAATTGAGTGAAAAAGAGAAAATAAGTAAATTTTTATATGACATTTAATAATAAGGACTAAGAAAAGCATAGAACCATTTTTTCATAACTTCCACTTTACCTTTTATACCCAATCCCAAACCATTCTTAGCTCTAACAACTGAAGATATGATTTTGAAGCTATAATCTCACAAACTACCCTAAATTGCTAGCAGTTTCCATAGAATACAGATGCCAATATTACTATTTCTCTGTCTATTTTCATTTAAGAACCTTAAAATCCTATAGAATTAAAATCAAAACAATTCAAGTTAATAATATAGTTAATAAAATTCAAGTTATTAAAATATAGTTGGCTGCACTGAGAAACTGAAGGCAAGTAATGTTAGAAATAAAGATTAAATTATAATTTACTTAAATAATATTAAATGTAATTGAGAAAATACAGTTTGAGGGAAAAAGAAAATTTAGAGAATAATGCAAATCATATGAATAAAACAATAAAAAGTGTCAGAAATAAGTGGTTAAAAAGAAAGTCAAGTTAAAAATATGTATTTGTGTATATAAGTTGAGTCCCAACTCATATTAATAAAATCCCCAATGAAACAGAAACAGTATTTAAAAGCACAATGTGTCACTTGTGACTTTAGAAATGTCTAAGGATGGTACAATCAGATAAAATATTAAGCAACTAACAACCACAACTCTAAAAAAAAAACCTACAAGAAGCAATTACTATAGAGACTGCAGAAGCAGACTGATTGTAATGGTGTCCAAGTTTGGAAACAGGAGTATATAAGATAAATTACCTGCTTTGTTCTTTAGTCTGAGAAATGCTCAGCTATAGGCATATTGGTGGGGAAATGGCAGCCATTTTGGCTAGAACAACCGAAGAGTTTTGGTTGGGAGAATGATTATGACCAGGAAAAATAATCTTCTTGGGTCAGAAAAAAAGCCAAAGAAAGACATTTTGCTGACATTTCCAAGTGTCATTTTACCCACAAGTAGCTGGAGTCTTATTGGGGCTCAGATTAGCCCTTAAACTAGTCTCATTTGGAATTTGAACTGAGTCTTAGAAATATATTTGCAGTCCAAGTCTAACAAAGCCAAGTGCATGATAAAACTAGCAGACAAGAGCCTAAATTTACAGCAAGCTCAAAATATAACACTCTTCCATGAAGTTCCAGGTTAATTTAAGAAGAGGGGACAGAAAGGTTCTGAGAGACAGAGGCAAGACTGCCTGTATCAAAGTAGCATTTTCCAAGCGTGACAGGGCCACTATATACCTTAGCTCACAGAAGCTGTGACTACATGCATTCGATCTGCAGAGGAGCAAGTTGGCCAGAGTCCTGGAATATATGGAGAAGGGGCTCACAGCCTCTCAACCATATGGGATATTGGAAGCAGATGTTTGGGATAGAGAGTCTGTTTGGTGGATACAGCCAGTGGTAGGCAACCTATACTTCAGTAGATGGTTCAATACCCACACATGAACAAGTTGCATTTAAGAGGACTCAATAGGTTTAATAAAAAGTAGCACAGGGCGGGGGTAAGAAGTGACCTTGGTGGGGGAGGAATGGTAGTGGATCTGACCAAAACTCATGCATGATATTATCAATTTATAAAACCCTAAAATAAAACTTGGACTGAAACAATTGGTTTTCAAGGTGACAGGATGCAGGGGACAGAAGAGAAGCCCTGTGACAAGATAAATGAACAAAAGGAACCCGTCTTCAGCACAATAGAAGTAAAATAATCCAAAGAACAGAGAGAATGTGATAGACTTGTCAGGTAATATCACAAAGTAAGACAGCACATGTAAGCAGAATGCCTTGATGTAAGCAATGTATACAGGGCAGGAAAAAGAAGATTAGATGACCATAAGGGTTAGAACTTTCAGGATTATGATGAAAGATATGTACGTATGGGTTTGAAATACCAACTCTCAAACAGGCCAACACAAAGAGGGAATCTAGACCCATCAAGAAAAAGAACAAATTACATAAAAGTATATGATAGATCAAATGAAAGGTGACGTCTCAGAAATGATGGAACTGGAAAGAGAAGTATCTTTTATGTGCTGAGAAAAAACTATTATCCAACATTACTTTCAGAAAAGGAGACCAGAACGTATATTTCAAAGGGGTCTCCTTATTACCAGGAAAACCGAACAAAATGATCAATTTGGAGCCATTTCTTAGAGGAATGATTTAAGATTAGAAAGAATAAAGAAAATGGTTTAAGATCCCTAGGGAGAAAATGCAAAATAACTTCAAAGTGAAAAATTGCGATTCTTATCAGGTGCCTCAGAAACAACATCCAGCTTGTCCGATAATAGCTGAGCAGTTCCCAGGACTTCAAGAGTTGAAAATGCAACTAAGAGTGGTGAATCTGGTGATGTCATCTTTGAAGCATCAGCTCTGAAGAAAAGTGGTTCTGTTCATTCAGAGATCAAGGCATTTTATAGTCATGATCCCATCTTTAAGAATCTCCCATAGGATGTACTTCACTTATGAAAGAGAAGGCTTCGAAAACAGCAAAACGACAGCCATGATCCAGGAGCTACTGAAAAGAAAGTCAAAGTGAAGACCCACGCACATTACATGACACATGCTTCATATTTTATGTTTCACTTGACACCGCAAGAAAACCTACAGAATAACTAACCTGGACTCACAGTGGCCCACAGAGACTGAGCTGACAAAGACAAAGACTTAGCTACACAACTGTAACGCATATGCAGAGATCCTAGGTCAGTCCCATGCAGGCTCCCTGGTCGTCAGTTCCATTGACATGATGGAACGAAGACATAAAAATGGAAAGGAAAAGTCTGCATGAAAATTTAATAAAACTGTTGTTTTTTAGGCCACCCATTGTGAGTGCCATGAAAAGCTAATAAAGGAGAATATGAACATTGAGAAAGGGAACCAGAGTAAGGACAGTAATAGTGATAGGTACAAATTGTTATTTGCACAGAAAAAACAAACTTTCTTAGTTATGCCAGGTGATAAACACCCATAGTCTCCTTTACTTCATAGAGTGAGGCAGGTGAATTAACAGAATAGTGGAGATTGAGACTAGCCTGGGTAATAATAGCCCGGCCATATTTAAAAACCAAAGAGAACAATAAAACCTTAAAATACAAAATACATAAAGGAATGATGGAGAGAGGAAAGTTTTTTTTAAGCAATAGAAAATCACTTTAATCAAATAGTCAATTAACAGTGTCAGCAATCATAGCCTGTGCCTATGGATACTACGCACTGTAGAGTTGGTCCCATTTTTATTTCTGCCAATAAGATCTGACTGGAGTTCAACCACAAGGACCATCCTGTAAACACACAGTGACAGACAGGCTATAAAATTGCATATTAATATGAAAATACAAAAAAACCTGCTTGAGCCACTGCAAATCAAATATGTTTTAAAAGATAAAACAAGTGAATTCATGAAATTATCTTGGCCTTTTCAGTTGGGGCTCTGAAGTTGAATGAGCTCTGTGGAACTAGAGCATATATCATTCCAATCAATTTCCAAATATTGATAATTTTACTATGAATTCTATTTTTAAAGGAATACTACATTAAGGGTGAAGAATGATCATATGCACAAACCCACTTTTAAGTGATTAGGAAAAGAGAGAAAGAGGAAGAAGGAGAGGAAGAGAGAGAGGAGGCTGGGGAAGTGGAGGAGAAAGTGGAAAAGGAGAAGGGTTAAAGGGCTCCAACTGAAGGGTATCAGTGTTTTCGCACTATTATCTCAACTTCTATGTCGGTTTAAAAATGTGTCAAAATGGAGAAAAATGCCAAATTCTTGCTATATGGAAAAGTGGCTCATGATGACAAAGAAAGACCTACAATGCAAGTCTTGAAAGGAGCCTGGGTAGCAGCTACAACCCTATAGCCCTGTCTATTCACTTACCACTTTGGCCATCAGAGAAGGTGGATTAGTTTTGCCTAGCCCATGGATGACTGCAAGATGAATCAGGGATGGTGTAAATTAAACTGTCATCATATATATGTTGTTCATACTTTAAAAATTCAGGGGAGCCCTGTGACTTGTTACATAGCTTCTGATTAGCAATTGTTTTTCTCTTTGAGGAGAGTACAGATCCCACGGCAGTAATGGCTGTTTTTCCTTGAAATTGTGTAAGCCACGTGGTTTTGTCCTGGTCTAACATATAAACAAGTAGGAATGTTGATTTAAGTCACTGGGAATGTGGACTGGATTTTGAAAAGCAGAATTGCTATAATTGACTGTTTGATTACAATAATTGTAGATATGAGGTGTGTAGCATCGACTTGTATCCTGTGTGTCACCTGTGTCAGGTTGCATGTGTATAGGCAACTGGCTTCCCTTTTGTCTGTTCTTGCCTAACCATTAAGCACAGGATGCATCGAATGATACTGGTACTTTGTTCTGAGTACCTGACGTGAACACAGGCATGATTCAGAAGCAGAAGATGCTACACCTTGCATGCCTTACAGTAGCTCAAAACTTGATAAGCATCTCCTCTGGGGCAGGTGAGATGATTGTATTTCCAGTTAGAAGTGCTGTGTTTGAAATTTAGTGTATGTATGTGCATGCATGTGCTTTTTGAAAATGTAAGAATGGGAAGCAGAGCAGAGCAGTGTCAGACGGCTGAGGCAGGAAGAGCTCAGCTTGAAGTTAGCTAGATAATGAGATCCCTCATCAAATCATCTGCCATTTATATATGTATACACATACATGTATATATATATATGTATACACACACACACACACACACACACACACATATATATATATATATATATAGTAAAGAATGAGTGAAAGAAAACATAGGTTTATTCCATGTCTGAAGGTAGGTTATGGCAGAATTTATTATTTCCCTATCCATCTCCTAAGCTTTGAAATGCAGAAAAATGTCTATGATACAGAGGAGATAGTTGATGATGGCCACTGCACAGTTCATCATCCAGACTATGGGATTATAGCTACTATTTTCCAGTGTTTTTTTCTACTATCTATCTATCTATCTATCTATCTATCTATCTATCTATCTATCTATCTATCTATCTATCTATCCATCCATCCATCCACCTACCTACCTACCTACCTTTTTTTATATCCTGATCACAGTTTCCCATTTCTCCTCTCTTCCTAGTCCCTTCCCCCATCCATTCCTCTTCCTCCATTTCTCTTTAGAAGCAGTCAGGCCAGCTATGGTATATCAAGTTGCATCAAGACTGCATACCTCCTCTCCTTTTAAGACTGGATGAGGCAACCTAGTAGGAGGGAAGGGTCTCAAACGCAGACAACAGAGTCAGAGACAGTCCCTGCTCCCACTGTTAGGAGTCCCTCAAGAAGACTGTCTGGGTTTGAAAGAAAATGGCTCCCAAAGGGAGTGGCACTATTAGGAGGTGTGGCCTTGTTGGAGGAAGTGTGTCACTAAGGGAGCGGACATTGAGGTCTCCTATGCTCAAGCTACTCCCAGTATAAGAGACCATTTCATGTTGCCTTCTGATCAAGACATAACCAGACTCATATCTGCCTGCACACCACCATTCTCCTCATCATGATGATAATGAATTGAACCTGTGAAATTGTCAGTGAGCCACTCCAATGAAATTTTTTTTTATATAAGACTTGTCATGGTGTCTCTAAGATTAAGCTACACAATTGTAACATATATGCAGAGGCCTAGGTCAGTCCCATGTTACGACTCCCTGGTTGTCAGTTCAGTCTCTGTGAGCCCCTATGAGTCCAGGTTAGTTATTCTGTTGGTTTTCATGTGGTGTCCTTAACTCCTCTGGCCCCTTCAGTTCTGAAAGTTACTAATCATTTGCCGAACCACTAGTATCATTCTAAACAACTCAACATATTTGTCATTGTTAAAATGTGGAAAGTGCACACTATGAATCTGAAGGAAAACAGCCTCACAAATCCATCACATTTCTGCCATGAATGGTTGAGATCTTTGAATAATTCAGCGTCGTTGGCAATTCTGTGCTGCAGTCTCGTGCATGGAGCAGATTCTGTCCTGCTGTTTATCATCTCTGGCAGGTTCTTGTGTGGCACTCTTTTCCATGCTTAGGTTATTTTTCCAGTCTTCACATCTGAAGCTGGATCGAAGTACACAGCCACTCTGATATAATTCTCTGGGGAGTGAAAGAGAGTGGCGGATTTGTTTCGTTTCTTTTCTTTTTAAAGGAAGTGGCAGTAGCTATTTCTTGCATTTGTTTTTTGAAAATGTAGATAGATATATAGCCACTTTTAGTTATGAGAAAGGGTGGGAAGCAGATCTTTCTTTAGGATAGTTTATGCCTCAGTTTGATTCAGGAGAGTGTGTTCTATTTGCTAAAGAAAGAGGGACTAGGGGAGCTTGGGATAATCAGTTTGTTGTTCCCGATTTGGAGAGAATCTGTCCCCAGTAGCTCAAATTCCTGGATAGTACTGAGTCTTTATAGCTGTGTTGTCTTTATCTTAACCCCCTGTGCATGTGTCTGAAACTACAGGCTGTGTTTGTAGGGAGTGGTGATGAATATGTAAGTCTCTTCTAGCTCTTCCTTTGAGTTTTCAGTGTCTCCAGTGCATCTGAATGGTGGTCCCATTTTTAAAAGTTGAGTATCTCGTATTACAATTGCATAAGAAAGAATTTGCACTTCACACAGTTACTAGAGTCTCTAACAAATTAAAGAAGGAGAGCCTAGACTTGCTTACACAAAGGATTGTTTTAAACTCAAAATATTCTTTGTTCTTCACGGCTTGCAACTGTTAGCTTATACACAAAGGAGGTTCGCTTAAGATACTTTCTCTCAAAGGGCTTGAAGTGGCTCAATTTCTTTTTCTTAACAAAGCACAGTTATATTAAAGCCAAAATAAATTTACCCCAGAAGCGAAAAATGTAAGATGAACTTGATGAAGGAATGGCATTGAGAATGGACTAGAGAATCATATAATCAGGACTTGAGACCAAAGAAGAATAATACAAACGAGTGCAGGGGTCTACACTAAGCCTGCAAGCCTGCTCATAGCTAATCAGAGAGATAGGCTCGGCTGCTCAAAGGGTAAGGCTGTGTGTGTGCACGTCTGTGTCTATGTGTGTGTGTTCGCTTCTGAAAGGATGGGGTAGAGTCAACTACTCACCCACTGCAGATATCTAAAACATTTAGTTATTACTAAAATTGAGAGAATGAGAGACTTGGGAAAATATTCATGCACATAGCAATTAAAAATTGAAGGGCTATAATTAACTTCTTACTTGTGCCATTTGTTTCTAAAACCCTTTGAGTTATTTGCTAGCTCTTCTCTAACTTTAACTTGCTCTGTCCTCACTCAGCCCCTTCTCCTCCTTGCTTTATCTACATACTGAAGAACCTCCGAGCAAGTTAGATAGTTGGAATGAGGTGCCTGAGTAAGTGTGGAGCTGGTGTACTCTGTGTGTCCACAGGGAGACACACATGGATGCGTTGTGTGACTACAGAAAGCATATTGAGGTTAAAAGAATTGTGAAGATGGAAAGAAAATATGTTTTTAACCCACTGTCGTTTTGTACTTGATTGAATTCCAAGAGTTTTGGGAGATATCTCGGTGGATAATGTGCTTAATAAGTAAGCATGAGGAAGTGAGTTCAGATCCCAATGCACTCTTCAGCAGAACGAATTTTTTTGACTCAGAGGGTATGTGGTGTGTATATATGTGTATGTGTGTGTTTGTGTGTATGTGAGTGAATGTGTGTGTACATATGTGTATATGTGTGCATGTGTGTGTTACATTTAAAGAGTACATGATCCTTGGAAGTTTTGGGGAGGGGAAGTTGGGAAGAGTTGGAATGATTGGGAAGCCTGCAAGTAATTGAAGAACACTATATATGTAAAAAAAATTCTCAAATAATAAATGAAAAATTAAAAAAAAAATAGAAGTTTGCCCAATATAGCATGGCATCATGGCATTAGGTTTTTAAAAAAGCACGGATACATTCACTTTTCTTTGAAGGACTAAGGAAATGGAAATGCTCTCTGAGAGTAGATAGCTGCGTACTTGAAGCTTACCAGGAATAGTCCAAGAATTGTTATTCTTGCAAAAGATTCATGTTTATATTCATAAGGAGTGCTATGAGGAGCTGAGAAGTTTAGACTCTTTCAACTTGTCATCTAAAAGCTCATTCGTTCTTATTATTTAACTTCATAGAATTTGAAAATTTGATAGAGGCAGGCTTTTGGCCAAGCTCGTTTTGGAAATATTAAATGAAGGAGAGCTAGAAGATTTGACATGATTTGTGTTGAATCCGATTTCCTGCTCTGTTATGCATTATCTGGGCAAATTCTCTTAATTCCCAAAATAATGGTATGTTTATGTGTGCTTTATGTGTGAAAACACATGTGCATCTGTGTGCTCCTGTGTGTAGAGGCCAGAAGTTGACACTAGGTGCCTTTCTCAATCACCTTCCACTTTAGTTTTGAATATTTTAGTTAGTTCTTTGAGAATTTGGCCATAGATATTGATCATATTCAACTTCCTCTTCCAACTTCTCCCACACCCACCCTTGCCACAATCACTTTTTTGTTCACCCGACTTTGAGTTCTTTATTCTTTTGATACAAGGTCTGTTATAGAACCTAGAGCTCACCATTTCGGCTATCCTAGGCTGTTGAGCAAGCCCCAGGGATCATCCTCTGTCTGCCTCCCAGTGCAAGGTTGCAAGCGTACATTTCTACCTTTTCATAAATCAGTTTTAGAGATCAAACTTTGGTGCCCATTCTTTTCTTTTTAAAAGAAAACAAACTATCTTTTTTTCATTTTACATACCGATCCCAGTTCCCACTCCCTCTCCTCCTCCCATTTTCTCCATCTCCTCCCCCCACCCCCATACACTTCTCCTAGAGGGTAAGGCCCTTTGCTTTGGGAAAGGTTTAGAGCCCTCCCTACTATATCTAGGCTGAGCAAGGTATCCCTCCAAAGAGAATGGGTTTCTAAGAAGAAGTCAGTACAAGCAGTAGGGACAAATCCTGGTGCCACTGCCAGTGGCCCCACAGTCTGCCCCAGCCATTCAACTCTTCACCCATATACAGAGGGTCTAGTTTGGTTCCTTCCCTGTCTGGCTAGAGTTGGTGAGCTTCCATTGGCTCAGGTAAACTGTTTCAGTGGGTGTCCCCATCATGGTGTTATAGGTCCTTATTCTTGCATGACAAATACTTCACCAACAGCACTATCTTCCCTACCTACAAGAGTAGTTTTATAGGAAAGAATTCTCTGCATGTGCACACCTACGTATGCAAAAAGGTCACAGATACAGAAGCCATAAAAATTCACATTGTGATCAGTTAAGAGGTCAGACCCTGGCACAGCATGGCTGAGATCAGAATGATTTGGGTTCTTTTTAAAAGATTTTTCAGCCTCACTAGACACAGATCCATGACCTCCCAAAGCAAAAATAGGATGGTTCATGGACTCAGACATTTGTGTCTGGTATAGATAGCTATGCAAAAAGATGTGCCATTGTGTTTCTGCAGTGATTGACTCTTCCTATTTGCCCACCATCAATTCTACAGTTTCCTCTTAATCATCCACGGGGTCTTCTTAATTTTCCTCACCTCTTGCCCTCCTCCTTTCCCATTTTTCTATTTCTGATTATCATTCTTCTTTTCTCTTTCAATGACTAATGGAGATAAGATAAAAAAAATAGGTTTCACTTTTCATAGTTTGAGTTGTACGTGTTTTGTCTTTGGGTCTACATTCCAAGGATGGAGGCTGCGGGAAGATGCTACAGGGGTTTGAAGATGAACCAAACTGGAATACTAAGCAAGTTGAGGAACAGAGATTCACAGCCCAGTGAACCCCCAGAAATCATGCCCCATAATTATGTGGGAACAAAGTGACCATTCCAGCTTAGTCTTTCTACATATTGTTGAGGGAGGTATTTCCTTTGATATGAAATTGTATTGAACAGTCAAAGCAGCCTCAGCAAAAATAAGAAACAGATATAATTAAGGTCTTAGAAGTGACTTAGGTTATATACTCACAAGAGGCCAAATTACTTGTGTTTTTCTTTATAATTGTCACTGGTGGAGAAATTCAGGCCTGACCGCTAGACCTTGAAGTCTAATAGGTGACAGGAGTACACTATTAGTACTTTGTAGTAGATGCTTGTCTTGTTGAATTTTTATGAGAATGACCCCTTTGGTTTATAGGGAATTTGCTGTCTTTGGGCTCAGGATGTAGCTCAGTTGATAAAGTTCTTGCTTAGTATGAACAAAGCCCTGAGTTTGATTCCAGAGCCACAGAATCCATGTATGGTGGTACATATTGGTAATCCTAGAACATTGAAATGGAGGCAAGAAGGTCAGAAGTTCAAGGTTATCCACTGCAGGCAGAGTTTTCCGACCCACCAGCCGGATCCCCAAATAACCACATAGAGACTTATTATTAATTATAAATGAGAGTTTAGGTGATAGTTTAGGTTTGCTTTAGCTAGCTCTTATAACTCAAATTAACCCATTTCTATTAATCTATCAGCTGCCCTAAGACTCATTTACCTCATGCACATATTTTCCATTCTGCTCAATCTGCATCTTATGGTGTCTATTCAGACTCAGTCCTTCTTTCCAGCATCCTCCTAATTATGCGAGATTCCCCTCTGTATATTATGAATGTGTTTTATGACAATTCGTTAATAAAGAATCTATTTTGACCTATAGAAGAGCAGAATAGAGCTAGGCAGAAAAACTAAACTGAATGCAGAGAGAAACAAGGCAGAGTCATGGAGATGCCAAGAAGCAAGAGATAACAAACCATGAACCTCGTGGTAAAATATAAAATAATAGAAATGGTTTACTTTAAGATGTAAGGGTTACTTAGTAATAAGTCTGAGCTAATAGGCCAAAGAGTATGTAATTAATGTTAAGTGTCAGAATGGTTATTTCATAAGTGACTGCAGGAGCTAGTGAGCGGGACCTGTGGGTGGAGAGAAACTGGTCCAGGGGGGCCAGCAGAATAGAGAATATTTGCAGCCCAGTCTCTTCCTGCCCAGCTATAGGCTAGTCAATTCTTTATTAACTAATTAAGGTAATGCCTATTTAGAGTGTACAAAGATTGTTCCACAGCAATCCTCTGCTACATAGCATATTTGATGCTACCTTGGGCTACCAGAGACCTTATATTAAAAAAGAATACAATAAACAAAACCAAACAAACAAAACCAGAATGTATTATCTCTAGGCTAAGGGATGAAAAACTCAAATCAAAACCTTCTTTTCCTTAGGATCTGGTTATAGACTACAGTAGTATTAGTACTATGTCTAAGGTTACTTATGCAATTGGATAAGCTTCTAAACTACTAGTAAATTAGCATGCTGTGCAGTTATCTTGCAGTATCTATAGCCTTGTCTGCTTTCTCTACAATCATGTATCTCTGTGTAAGATAATACTATTATAAATAAAATCTTTCTGAATAAACATGGAGAAAGTCCCACTAGGAAATTCTGGCTGTCAAATTCAATTTTGATCTCTTAATGCTTTTTCGTGAGGCTTTTTTTTTTAATCACCTGCTCTATCCCTTTTGGAAAAAAGTTGTTCAGGTATAATGCAATTTTCATAAATGCTGGTATTGCTCACACCCAGGGGCTTTTTTGCTCTTCGACGAGTGTCTTTGCTGTATGACTACGAACACAACTAACAAACCACAGACACAGCAGAGACTTCCAACAGGGGTGGGGAGGCGATGGGTGGATTTACAGAGCTGGACAAGTGGGCAGCATTACCTGAAAAGGGACTTAGGGTTAATAAGCTTGTTTATGAACTTGCTATGTGACTTTCTGCTTGGAAAAATGTTAGAAATACATGTGAAGTGAAAGTATGCTATTAGCATCCTGTTAACTGTTGTTTACAATTAAGAAGGCATAATGAGGGATGGCTTGATACTGAAGAAGAGGTGTCGAAAGGTGATACTGACAGCAGATTGAAAGCCTCAGTGATTCATGTAGAAGGGTATTGATGAGATTAAGAGGTTGAAAGGAGCTCCTACTGGACATGAGCCAAATTCCTGCTTTACACTACACATATCAAGACTGTTTAATATGGACTCAACAGGTTATATTTGGGTATAAATATATATACAAATATATATGTATGCATGTAATAAAAATCAATGAAAACAGAGGCTACAATTTGAAGAAGACTGTGAATGAGTATTCAGAGAGACAAAAGGGAGGGAGAAATATTGTAATTAAAATCCAGTCTCAAAAATAGACAAACAAGCAAAAGCTATTTTGACATCATGAAAAATAAGGCTTATATTTTGGAACCCCTTTAGTTTAAAAGAAATATTGCAACTTTACTACAAAGGGATCTCCTGTGTCCTTAACCCAGTGTTTCTTTGTAAGAATGATTCTTGGTTATCATAACGAATTCGCTACTGATATCTCCTATTACACTGGAATGGTGTAATAACATCATAATGAGTTCGGTCATATTGACAGATTATTATCAATTAAAGTCAATTCTTGTTTCTCATTTACATAGTTTTTATCTAAAGGCATTTTTGCCCCCTTCTTTTCTGGACTCCCGTGCAGGATCTCACAGTATTTGCACAGCGCATACTTTTGAGTTTCTCTTTGTTGTGATCATTGCTTGGTTTTGGGGACTTCTATAGTTATAACCGACACTCATTGGGTCCTTAGAAAAATAATCCCAGCTGCAGTTTGATGTTTCAAACAAGTTTAGGCTAGGGTTATGAGAATTGAGATGGGGAGTCTCATGAGTTTTGTTTTTATGTTTATGTTTGTGTGAAGATGTGTACATCAGCACAGGCACACATGGAGATTAAAAAGGGCATTCAATGCCCTGTATCTAGAGTTCTACATAGTTGTGAGCCACACTGTTTACCAGTTTAGAGCAGTTGGTAGTAGAGCTGAAGTTGGCTTGACTCTCTGTAAATCAGGAAGGACTTCTATGGCACTCCAAGTATTTTATGCAACTCAGTCACATAGCCATGTAAAATTCCCTAATTTAGGAACACTCAGGCGAATGAGGATGATAGTCACATTCTCATGACCAGCTTTCATGAGCTTTATATTCAGCTTCTCTAAAAGTATTCTCCCCAGAGCTTTTCCTGAGAAAGATTATGCAAAGACGAGTGCTTGTCCATTCACTGACTAGAAGAAATGAGGAAGTCATATCAGGCAGGGACAGCTTGTTAAACTGGTTTCATATGCATTTATGTTTAAAATGTTGTTCCGGTGATAATTTCAAAGCTACACAATGGATTTCCATATGGTCCTCCCTCGGTTTTCTCAATTATGACCCCATGTTCATCTGAAGTCTAGCCCAACTGTCCCATGCTAGGTCAACAAAGTAGATACATAAAAAACATAAGGACTTTCAGGCAGGCATGACTATCATAGGATGTTCACACTACAGCAGCTGAAAGTCAATCAGTAGCTTTAAACATTCACTAGCAGCTATCAATTTGATTAGTTATAGAATTATATCAATATCTGTCACAAATATCAAATGCTGTGATTATGAATGAATGGATGCCAAACATAATGTTTTAAGCTTAGTGTGGTGGCTCATGCCTGTAATCACCATACTTGGGAGATACAGGCAGGTGGATTGATAGTACATGTGTAGCTCCATAGGAATTCATGGCCATCTGGGATACATAAGATATCATTTCTAGAAAATAACTGATGTAGGTGGGTCTTCTTTCTATGTGTTGCTTTTATTCATTAATTAATAAAGAAACTGCATGGCCTGATAGGTCAGAACATACGTGGGTGGATTAGGCAGAACAGAATGCTAGGAAGAAGGCAATGAGGCAGATGCCATGGATTCAGCTACCAGGTCAGACATGCTGAAT
Organism: Myodes glareolus; assembly: GCF_982192425.1. Classification (NCBI taxonomy): domain Eukaryota; kingdom Metazoa; phylum Chordata; class Mammalia; order Rodentia; family Cricetidae; genus Myodes; species Myodes glareolus. Next base: position 26,077,726 of record NC_142026.1, on the reverse strand, counting down.
CTTTCTCGGTAAGCCATGAGCTCTTGGTGACATACAGATTATTAGAAATGGGTTGAATCAATATGTAAGAGTTAGCCAATAAGAGGCTAGATATAACGGGCTGGGCATTGTTTAAAAGAATACAGTTTCCATGTAATTATTTTGGGTGTAAACTAGCCGGGAGCCAGGCGGCGGGAACACAGCCTGCCACTCCTATTTACTACAAATAACAAACAACACCCCAAACAAAATAAAAATACCTTATTATTATCTTGTTATCATCTATATTACATATGAGGTAGAATATGTTTCAAATTTAACCTTTTTGAGATTGAACATCAAAAGTTAGTGGTTTGTAGCCAGGTGGTAGTGGCACATGCCTTTAATCCCAGCACTCGGGAGGCAGAGGCAGGTGGATCCCTCTGAGTTCGAGGCAAGCCTGGTCTACAAGAGCTAGTTTCAGTACAGGCTCCAAAGCTACAGAGAAAGCCTGTTTCAAAAATCAAAACAAAACAAAAAGTTAGTGGTTTGTCATATATACATACATACACATATATACACATTTGTCATGTATTTTTGTGTCTATCATGTATATATGTATCGATACACATATGTATGTACACACACACACACACGTAGGACATTTTAAATACCGACATTTAGGAGTTATGTGCTCACACCACACATTATTTCAGTATTTATAACATTAAAAGAAGAGCTGTAACTCAGCTAGCGGAGCCCTTGTCTCTCACTTGTGAAGCTCAGCTTTGACACCTAGCACTTCATGCACCTACAAGATAATCAGGATAACAAGGTGTGATAAGCAGCAGGTACGTTCAAAGTCACCCTCAGCTACCTGAGGAGTTCAAGGCTATCCCAGTACACACAGGACCTGGCCTTATACTGGCAATCCTCTTGCTTTAGCCTCCCAAGTGCTGGAATTCCAAGTGCCTGCCTCCATGGTAATCTAGGATCATGGGGAACTTCCCACTCTACAACCTTTGGCCTCAGGTGGTCGGGTTATATTTAAATCGTGTTCTCTACATTTTCTTCTTCCCATATGATTTTGCCTTCATTCTCAGGAGAGTTTGCACTGGCTACACTGGAAGATGGAAGTCCTGCCTTGTAGGACTCCCTGTCTTTCCACTCACATTCAGTCCTGCTGAATGTTTTTGAAAGTTCAGACACAAAGCCTTCCCACTGGGTGTTTCTCAAACGTGGGTAGGTTTCTGTTTCTGACCTGCTCTGTGAAACGGTAGGAGTGGAGTCCAAGACTCTTCATTTTTGGTCCTTTCCTTCCAGGGAGAGCCAGTTTTTATGAGCCTTTCAACCAGGTGCTTTGACAGTTCAGCCAGGAAGCACTGGCCAAACGTATATGTGGGGACAGTTCTGTGTCACTTGCTAATTTACTTCAGGTCGATTGTCACTCTGCTTTTTTGTCTGCTGGTGCAAAACGAGAACTCTTCACCTTTAGCCCGTCAACTCCGACAGACCTCCATCTGCCTCCTTGAGGGGAACATTTGCAACCAGCATAAAATGTACCCAGTGGGTAGGGGCAACCCTTGACTTGCATGAAATGAGGTCATGGATGTTTCTCAAGATGTGTTTCAATTTGGACACAGCAATCCCAGAGACGGGGCACATCTCCACTGTTATGGATCCCAGGCAATTCTGAAGGACTTATAACTCTCTCAGAAAGACTGGCTGTGAATTCAAACAGCTGCTGCACGTGCAGGACAGTGACAGAGTCAATTTGGCTTCCTGGGAAGATTGGTACCACTGTTTGTGGAGAGGATTATAGAAGCATGTCTAATCGAACTGTCTCCCAGTAATACAGTCACTTAAAACAGATGTGACTAGTAGATTTCTTTGTGGGTCTTTAAATGGTGCCTTTTGGATAATCTAGAGGATGGCTTACCATGTTTCTTTTCTGTCTAGATAGTGGGAGTCTTCTGTACCTTCCCTTGGGTACCCTGTGGGGTACTAGAAGTTGTGTAGAATGCCACCGACTATTTGGGAGTGGGTAAGAATGGTTTATTACTAAAAATAAATTCCAAATTTCTCTTCTTCTTTCCTCTCCCTTCCCCTCTTCAGACAGGCTCTCATGCCATTGAAGATGACCTCGAACTTCTGATCCTCTTGTCTCCACTTTCCTAGGGCTGGGATTCCAGCTGTGTACTGCTATGCCCACCTCTGCATGGGCACTTCCTACCTAAAGCTAACATGTAACTCTGCAGTATTTGTGATCCCGACCACATCTAGTCACCTACAGACTAGCCTCTTGGAGACTACCATGGATTGTGAGGATTTTCTAACATCAAAATGTTATCATTAGGTGTCTGAAACTTGAACTATATATAGCTGTCTGTTATCAGTTTTTTCCTTTAAACCATACCATACATTACTAGTAAAGTGTGAAACAACAATGCTGGTTAATGCACAGAGGAGAAGGAGAAAAACTTTGGTTTCTTGGATTTTAGATTTTTGGTGATAGTGTTTAGTGTTAGCTGAGGACCAGCCAGGATACTTGATTTTGAATGGAATCGAGAGAGTTCTTCAGCAGAGGGGAATCTGGGAACCCTCTACTCCCTGCATGTCGGTGGAAATCTGCCTACATAACACCCTAAGGACAACATTGGAAGCTGTCACCTTTCCTTAAATGCTGAATTTTGCAATGGTAAGAATCAAACATGAGGGGTGTTTGGAATTTTTTTTCCATTTTTTTAAAATTTCTTAACTCCAACCTTCTCAAATAAGATTGCAAGAGAAAGATGACTATCTTGTATCTCCAAGGACTAGACAGAGAATGGGCTCAATCCAGCAGCCTAATGTCCACTCACAATCGGTTGAAGGGCGGTCTCATGAGTTCTCAAAGCTGTTTAACAAACTGGCTCTACTTGATTGTTCTGACAATGGGAAAAAACTGTGTCACTGTCTTGAAAGCTGCACATTCTACAAACAGTGTTAACAAGACTTGTTATTCCCAAAGATGGTAAAGGGTGAATCTGTTCCAGAAGTTTTTCTTTGGCTTCTGAATAACCGTACTCACACTCCTTGATCCTTCCCTATATGTTTGCCACTTTCCAAATTCCTCCATTTGGTATGGTACCAGTCATATTAGGATAAAGCCCACTCAAAGGGTATTAGCATTGTAAGGGTCTTATGTTCAAATAAAATCATGTTCTGAGGTGCTGGGGCTTCAGTAAATGAGTCTCAGAAAAAGACAGAATTCAGTCCCAATGCAGATAGCAGCTTCTGCTCTAGGCTTCTCTTGTGATGTACAAAAGCATCTCCCAGTAAAAGTACTCACATCTACAAATGCTTCCAATGAAAATGGTTGGGTACTACCCATAGCCCTGCCACACGCACCAAGACAGTGGAGAAGAGTTGGTCAGAAATAGAAGGAAACCACTCAAAGGCTGTCTAGGTAACAAGAGACTTATTGAAACTTAGTAATAGAGAATAAGTTAACAGGGGACAGTAACTTAGTGATAAAGTCAGATGTCCAGTGGTGGCATCAACAACAAGGAGGACTAGGGTAGAGTGGACAGGATGGTGGCTGGACTAATAGCCCTTGGCCTCTCTACTTGGTTCCATGACAATCATACTTCCCACAGGGAGAATGGCTTTAAAGCTTATACTATGTAAAGTGGCACCATCTTTAACTTGTAACTTTGTCCTTTTATGAACAGTATTCTAAGGAATGGCTGACCTTGATTGTGGTGGGAATCCTGGTTCTCCTCTAGACAACAGCTGTCTTCCCTGTTACCCAGTATCCACAGAAAGGTTCCACCACTCTCAATCGTTTTCAGTGTCCCCTTTATTTGGCAAGCATATTGGGAATGGAAAGGGTTATGTGAGGGACCAAGCACTGGTTCTGCTGGTTCATTTGTCTTTGTAGTCTGTTGGTGTTTCTTGATTTTCCAGTGCAAACTGCTCTTGATGTTCCTGAGTCTCTGTGCCCAGTGGGACCTTTGCTTCCTAAGAGCCCACGTACATCTTTTTGTGTCCTTATTGAGCAAAAGTGGGCTGTGCTCCTTGAAAGTTTCCCCTTTCCACGTTGTCTTCAAATCCCCAGAGGAAATGATGACATCTGAGCTTACATGCCAGGGAATACTCCGGTCTTCTCCAGCGCAGGTGTTCTTGGCTAAAATGACCATTTCTCTCCTTAAATCTTTTCTTTGGTTAGAATTTTTTTCCAACTCCTGGGTATGTGCAGAAGCACCATATATCTAAGGTTGACAATGTTGTAACTTTTTCTCTGGCTCAAAAAGCAGAACGGGATTTGGGAAACATGATGGAACACTAACTTCTTATGCCCAGTGCTATAAATATGAACTTGACCCACAATAATGCTTCACAGATTATGAAGCTGGTGACCTTTCCCTTCTGAAGGTGGCATGCATTTTTCTGCTCACCAATGAATAGATTAAGTGTATGGAGAAGTATTCTTTTCCTGATAATAATTCCATGCCTAAGGAGTGTCATCTTGGAAAGAACTTAGCAGAAGACTTGTGTATCTCGAAATAAGCTTAAAGACCTCGTCTTTGCAAAAACCATCTTCCTAGCCCAGGACCTGGAAATCTGTGCCTCTTCTGACTTCCCACAATCAAAGTAAAGTCTACAAATCATTTCCTTTAGGCCTGACATGCATAGCCCTAAGTCTTGCAGCAACCATTTGTCCGTGGACACAGACACTAGCAATTGCAGTGACATTCCATCCCATGAATTCTAGGTGACATAGAAATCAATTTAACACTCCTTAACCAGGGGTCAAAGGTCAATTAGCAACTCAGGTTTCCTCTGACCTCATGGGCCGCTGTGAAGTCCGAGGTTTGTTCAAACTCAGCATGTTGAAAATTACCGAAAGTCATGAGTCTCAAGATCCCCTACACATCCCAAAGCATTGCTTTGATCCACAGATCTACCCCCCACCCACTAAGGCTCTGCTTTGGGTGTAAGAGATAGGATTCGAGAGAAATCCAACCACGAGCCCTTTCTTTTCACCTGAGATCGGAACTGTGAAGTATGAGAGACCGAATGCTATCGTAATTTCCAGGAATGCCGATTTTGGAGAATGTGACATATGCCTGCTGGTTTCTCAAATGGAACCAAAGAATTAGAAGCATCTGTGTCACAGGGGACCCAGGGATTATAGTCGATGTCAGTATAATGGTTTAGAATAAGATGAAACACGCATGCATCCGTGAAGGTAGCTCTGAGGAGCAAGGTGAACAAAAGAGGTAGAGCTACCTGAACTTGGATCTCCTCTTAACCTCCTCTTGTACGTCTTCCCATTCTGGGAAAGGAATAAGATGGGCAGATTCCCCTCTGCATGGTAATATCTCATCTCTCAGGCATTTGGAGGAAGAGATCCCTGCAAGCCCCTCCACTGACCCCCACTAAGAACAAACAAACAAAAATCAACGAAACAGAAATATTCTACAGTCTGCATTTCATACCAGCTCTTTCCACCTGTATATGAAACCACCTCTCTCTCTCTCTCTCTCTCTCTCTCTCTCTCTCTCTCTCTCTCTCTCTCGGATATTTACTTTCTTTTTCTGTCTTGGAGATCCAGGGTTCTTAAATGCACTACCATACTGGAGCTGTTGATTCCTGGGAAATGCCTCTGTTCTGTGACCCATGATGAAAATGTCAGCTGTAGCGAATGCTTCCTGACCTGGAATGTGTCTTGAGTTTATGATGGAGAGAGACTGAAGCCATAGTGTAAATATGGCTCTTCTTACTAGATTTTAATCAAAATATCTAGAGGAGAGAAAAAGTCACAACCGCAGAGCCACATGATACACAGACATAAAATGTAATTATATTTTGGAATCCTACAAAGAGAAAGTGTCACGGACTTTTAAGGAAGATAGAAGATTTTCAGTGAAATTACCCAATAGTTTGCTGCTTTGGGCTCTTTTCCCAGTGCTTCTAGGAACACACGTTCACATTCTGATGGTGTAAATAGGCCTGTGTCTTGATTGATATCACAGAAAGTACAACCATGGTGGAAAAAGAGTTTTTTGATTTAAATAAGTACTGTGGGCAAACCTCATTTTCTAGCCAAATGGCATCCTACAAGTAACACGAAATGAACTCAGTTCTTCCGTGGGGAAAATGTAAGGAAAATTGAGATAGAATCTATTGAAAATGGGGCATAGACCATAGGATGCTATAGACATGATACTGACTCTATCCATTTGTTTATCCAAGCAGTATAGATTTACTCCTTCATTCACAATTACATACCACTATCTAAGTATATAACTACATATTGATCAATAATTTTAATATAACAAAATGGATGCTATATGTTTGTAAATCTGGGCCTTTTACTCTTAGTTCAGAGTCTACCCAGATTTAATGCAAGTTAGATTCTTTAAACCCAGGGGACATTTCTAGACACTGGACCATGCAGAAAGAGTTGACATGGTCTCTACTGCTGAGCCTCACTCAACACAGAGCAAGGTGGACTTAGCAACCAAAGAAGAGCCAAGGAAAGTGAGTAATCAATTCCAGAGCCTTGTAGTGTGGGGTGGAATGAGATGTGCACAACACAGTCCCAGAGGGTACTCGCTATAAAAGCACTCAGGTCCTATGTTCTCAGAAACAGAGTCATCAAAAGACGTAATTAAGTGGCTAAAAATTGAACTGTGAATAACTCCTGTAGGAGCAGAAGAAGAGACATCTCAGATGTCAGCAGGGAAGAAAATGTTTGCAGAAGATGATTGGCACATAATATCCCTTCCTTTTATTTCTACCCGAGGTTGCATCAACTTATTCTGTGACTTTGTTCTTCCATTAATGCCCTGTGCTTAAAAGCAGAATTCAGAAACTGTATAGCTCATGTACCATGGGGACGACTGCCGGCCTGCAGTGTGAAAAGTTTGGAAAAATGGAAGCAGAAGCAGGGACTTGGGTAGCATTAATGTTTGAACCTTCCCACTAAGACTCATGTTGACATTTGATTCCCCTTGCATGAGGAGGTGCAACCAGTCAGGACCTTTGGGAGATGAACATTCTGCTCTCGTGAGTTAATTACCTCACACAGAAATTAATGTTGTGCTAGATTAATGGCTTTTCTCAGGAGTGACTTGGTTTTAAAATAGAGCTGGCTCTCTTGCTCTATCTCACAAGCCATAGCCCAGAAGGCACACCCTTACTAGCTGACAAGCAGAACCATGAGCAAAATAAGTTTATTTTCTTCAGAAATTAGCAAGTCTGCTCTGGTGAGTTACAGCAACAAGCAACAAACAGGAAAGAAATTGGTCATGAGATGAGAAATCACCTTGGCTTCCTGGAGGTGGATTAGCATCTCTGAGGATTTATTCACTGGCAATGGGGAGTGTGGTAGCCAGGCCTCTGCTTTGCAGCACACAGTGACTGGAGGTGGAGATGAGAGAGATGGATCAGGGATTCAAGTAGGACTGATCTTACACTTGTCCTGAGTAATTGCTGACAGTCCTTAAGAGGTGTGAGGAAGATGAATAGACTCCTCTGGAACAGTGATCTGAACTGGCGCCAAAAAACAGTGTTGGCTTTGGCAGCAGCCATGGCTAATACTTGTTGAACGTGTTCCAGTCTATGCTTCGTGTGTCTTACCTCACCTGACCCTCAGCTGCTCTTTGAGATGCATGGTAATCTTACAACAGTTACTTTTTTCAAAAAAAAAAAAAAGAAAGAAAAGAAACTGCGATGTGCTTTTGGGTAATGCAGCTAACAAGGGATAAAGTAGGGATTCCAGCCTGTCCCTATGAGAGGCTACAGCAAACACGTCCATTCTTTTATGTTTCTACAAACATCCTAGCAAAGCTTGGTGAAATCTGCGTGTGAGAAAATGGAAAGGTCTTACTACTGAGCTCTAGCTGTGAACTTTTGTGAAGAGCCCAGTCTGTGGACGAGTCTCTACAAGGAAACTTTGCATAATGGTGAAAAGCACGAAGGAATTCTAACTCTAAAAATGACCAGTTGTGTGAGATTGCGCAGTTCCGTGATGGAAGCCACAGTTGTATATACTCCATATTTTAATGCCTCATTGATAATCAACTATTAAAGTTCTTGCAGCCAGCCATTTCATGACCCAACAGAGTATAAAGAATGACAATGAATATAGTTTAAAGTGAATATTTATTATGTAGTGTCTCTTTAGGCCTGCTTATGATGCCTTTTGTACTCAGGTTGCTTTAAGGAAACAAAAAAGTTGCTTTTTTCAGGTAAGGCTTGAGGCTGGGTGATTGGCGTAAGCCACCGGTATCTTTCTCCTTCTGCTCTCCTTTTGATTGTTAGTCCTAGGCAGGTTTTCTACACGTGACCTCAGGTATAAATGACCAGGCATTTCTCAGTGGCTCCAGCAGACGATCTAAGGAAAGAACGGATATGAATCCTGGGCCTATTCTAATGAGGACGGCTGGTGATAGATTCTTGTTGGTAGTGACACCACAGGGGCAGTGAGAGAGAAACCACCAAAGGGAGGGCTGTAGCTACATGAAGCTACTACATCAGAACCCGGTTGCTGGCATCGATAACACACAAGAGAGAGCCTCTCACCAACAGGTCCTTGTTTTTATCACTGAATTTCGTACTCACTATGTGATAAATGATGTGTGTGCCTTCAGATGTTTTATATAATGTCACCCGACATGAAGAAGGCTTGGGATAAAGCATTTCCCAGTGAGAGCCACTTGATTTGATCAGTCAATAGCCAACATGTCTTTGTCAAGCAATTCCAATAACCCAAGGCTCCTAGACACACACGACACAAATCATTTCAGAGCACAGTCAATATATTATGAGACTCTCTTCTGACCAGCAATACCTGGATTAGATGACTCTGCTCCTTTTTTCCTTGGTATATTTCTTTTAGGTAATTTCACTGTGGATCAACATCCTTTGGGGACCAAATGGACCATGAATCTCTGACTCATCTGTGCAGCTACCATCGAATGGTTGGAGAGGGGAGCACTCAACTGTAAAACAAAGGTCTTCATAAGGTCCCCCAGCAGAGGTAGCACAGATAGCTTTATGAAAAACCCCATTTTCTATTGAAACTTGAATTTGGAATGTTCTAAATGGCAGAAAACTGTTAGACATCAAGATCTCTTCTCTTTCAAATCTTATACCAGGAAAGATTATTCCAAAGATATAGACACAGTCTGGTCAAACTACCTAAGGTATCAAGACTTCATCCCACATCCATGGGCAACACTTAAGAGAATTTGTATTTTAGAAAGAACATTCTGACAAAAGAAAAAGGAACGATGTGAAAACAAGAATTTTGACCCTATGATGCATATAGACTAAAGACATCAGTGAGCTTGCCACATAACCACAGGCTGCTGTGGGATAATGTTCATGTACACTGTAAAGATTTTTCACCTATATTAGTTTAATAAAGCCCTGGTTGGTCAGTAGCCAGACAGGAAGGATAAATGGGGCAACCAGCCTAGGAGAATTCTGGAAAGAGAAACGGCAGAGATTCAGAGGAAGCAAGATGAGGATGCCTCACTAAAAAAAGCTGTGGGACCAGGCGGGACAGAACCTTCCATCTACAGCAGGCTCCCCTGCTCTTCTCAGTATTAGAGTTTGAGAACAGAAAATACAACTTAGGGCAAAGATCTTGGTGGAATGTGAAGCTTCCAGCAGTAGGCCAAGGCAGTGGTAAAGGGGGAGACTCCTACAGAGCAGATGGAAGTCTTGGTTGGAGAAAAGAATCATCATGATATTAAGCAAGATTTCACAGGCAGCTAATGTACTGGTCTGTTTTTTTCTCACTCTGAAACCACGGCACCTAGTGGTAGCAAACTTTCCATAGAGGCACAGAGGCAATTCAGGATCTGGGGCCAGCTCCCTGGGTAACAGTTTTCTGGGAATGATGTTGGTTGTCTGTTTTTGGCAGACGCTCTTGCACTTGCTTTTGTGTGAGGGTATACATGGCTGATCTGATGATTTGAAGCTGATGAGAGGCCATGATGCCCTGTTTGATTGGACAACCTCCAAAGACCATCTGGCCACCTAGTGGTCAACTGCAATCACAAGCTTCCCATTTTAAAATATGTTTTAAAGTTTCCTTTACTCATGTGACTTAAAATAGTGCATTACATTACCACCTACAGACAAGCAAAATTTCAAGAATTGAAATTTCAAACTCTACTTCTTACATAGTTTAGGATCAACACAGTATCGTGCACTTCAAGATGTAACTGCCTGGGCTTAATTATACTCGGTGATAAAAAAAAAGCAAACAAAAACAAAACCCAAATAAACAAACAAAAAAGCCTAGACACACAGATAGACTCTTAGACTTTTAGAAAATGATTCCCAGATACCTATATTGGTCCCATTGATACTCACTGAATCAGTCTCTATTATTTCTTTTCAAGGTGATACAATGGTGTCCTGGAAAGTTTGATGACACACCAGATAATAGGGCCAGGAATCAGCACAGACCGGGGCAGTGTGCTGGTCTGCCCCTGGTTTCATTTCCTCTGAAATAGACAGCCAACATGGAGCATACAGGCACCAGCCTTGCCTGTCCTGACTATTCTCCCATTCGGGTAGACAGCGTGGATGCCAGAGCTGCTCTCTGTTTGCTCTTGGATGGCAGGAAGGGCACAGAGGAGGCAAGAAGTCCTCGAAGTGGCGACTAAACCCATTCAACAGTCTTAGCAGTTCATTTGCAAGCAGTTTATGAATTCATTCATTCACCCTGCCTTTTCAAACTACCCCATTTTTAAAGAGATCCTGGTATCTGTCTCAAGGCTCAGTTTTTCCAAAACCCTTGCCTTCCTGATAAGGTTGACATCCACGTTTCATTCCATTGTTCTACATCAAGACTAATAGGCGTGTGATATTATTTTGATTTTGTAGGTCAGGAGATTTATGGATACAATGAAAAAATACGTTCAGAACTATTTTCTAACAAATGCTAAAGTAGAAATGGAGCTGGGAGTGCAGCATTCCCAAATCAGCCCTGAAAGAGATGCCACTGAGAGCAGTCTTTAATTCATGTGGCTTTAAGGATGCGGCACCAGGGGGCCAGGCTCTCCTGCTGTGCTATGGATTTTAGTGCCTGCTCTGCTACCTTCCTTTCCAATAATATCTTCTCCAGTGAGCAATTACTATTCCTACAAGGACATTCCCATCATAAAAATGGCAAAGAGCATCTTAGGGACACGAAGATCATTTTCTGAAGAAACTTTGCGATGATACTTCCAGGACAGAAATATTTCCTAACTTTGTAGCAGAGAACCGATTATTTAAATTAGCTTATCGATAAGATTGGTTTTGCTCTACCACATTAGCTTTTTGTTTGGGTTGTGATGTATTCTCAAGCATCTCTTTCTGGTGTGTTTGTGCTGAAATGATCCCACACTTGTGAACTTGGCTAGGATGTTTGTTGAGAATCCTTTGTTAGATTTGTTTATAAGTACTTCAGTGCTGGCAGGGGATAAAACAAAAATTCGTTTGTAATCTCAGGCATGTGATGCTCAATGGGGGGAGGTGGGGTTAACCACAGTGGAGGGTTATGGCGAGGAAAGTATTTGGAATTCTAGCTCCAGAAGTAAAGTCTGAGAGAGACATGCAGTTTTGAGTTGTAGTGGCCAGATTCTCCTTTGTCTGTGGTCTCATTCCAATCCACATCATTGCCTTCTCAGCATGAAGAATGGAGCAGGCTGATTCTGCAAGAGTGCTAACAGACAAAACTCACAGGTAGGCTAAGGAAAGAACTGGGAATCAGATATTCATCAGAGGGTGGAGCTCAGACTGGAGGGTTGGACTAGTTCTTCCCCTTTAGATATGACAGAACTCTAGATTTAAGAAAGGCATCGAACCTCAGCACTTGAACTCGGAACTTACCTTGTATGTTCAATGAAAACACTAAGTTGTCAAACACTGAGTAAGCAGATGGCAATTTAGTAAATACTGAGTTGACAAAAGGCAAATAGGGACCAACTTGTTTAGATTTGGGGTTTTCTTACCTCTCCTGTGCCCAATTGCCATCTGAGAGCCTGGCAAAGGCTTTCAAAAATGCCAGAGAAGAGGCGATTTTAGGTAATGCTTCGTGCGACCTTCTGTGTTTACACACTTTTCTCTTTGGGTGTTTCTAAGACTGTGACTCTCAACACCTTTCTAGCCCATGCCACTGCCGTTCCCGTGACGCTTGTTTTGCTTTCATGACTCACAATCTTCCCCTAAGCAAGAAAACATCTCATTTTAGACAACGCCAATGAAGTCAACTAGGTTCCTTTGATGTCTATTTATGTGGTGTCTAAGGCTTTCTATTGCTTCGTTTGTATAGGACACCATAACCGAAAGTTATTTAGAGAGGAAAGGGTTTATTTTATGTTATACTTCCAGGCAACAGTCCATCACTAAGGGAAGTCAGGGCAGGATCTCAAGCAGAAGCAGGAACTGGAGCAGAAGCTACAGAGGTGAGCACCGCTTATGGGCCTGCTCATTATGACTTGCTCAGTCAATCTGCTTAGGCAGCTCTGGACCACCTGCTCAGGAATGGCACTGCCATTGTGGGTTAGACCTGGCCGTATCAATCATTAATCAAGAAAATGTCCTATAGACTTGCCTGCAGGTCAGTCTGATAGAGGCATTTTCTCCACTGCACTTCCTCTTCCTAGATCCCTCAATGCTGGGTTGAGTTGGCTCCAAACAAGCACACAGTTTCTACCTTGTTCTGTGATGCACAAGTATGTGACTATTCAACTAGAATCTTTTGTTTCTCATTTGTCCCCAAGAAATCATGTTGCATGATTATGTGTATCCATACCAGTACACCTGCCTGCTCATGTCCACGCACACACACACACGCGCATACACTAATCAAATAAACAAACAAAATAATGCACTTCCAAAATATCCTGACAGCTTTCATTCTCCATCCCCTGCCCCCTGCTCTGTGTCATCACACTCCACCTGGGAAAGATCCAGTTACATAGGGTCTTTGGTGTCTACAAAGCAGTCCCGTTTTAACATACAAACTCAGATGCCATATCATGACACACTGAAGTTTTTCCCAAAGCCTGGCATTCTGCATGTTTAATGATTCATTCCTCCCATTTTAAACAAGCCCATTGCTAGGGCTACTATAACTGTGGCATTCTTTCAAGTTTGAAATTATTTCCTTACATTGGGATTTGTTGTATTTATGGAAAAAATTTATTTTTCCAAGCCCTTCTTCTTGCAAGCATTGGAAATCCTCTTCAGCTGAAGGAGATCTCTAGAGGGGAGCTTATTTGCACTTTTATAACTGGAATCTGGACCCAGACTCCCAGACTCTGTTATCACAAAGTTGGAGGTTCCTTGGGTCCTTCTTTGATCTTATTTCATCAGTCTCATTTACTGATGTGGCAGATGACTTCATTCATGTGTCCTCTAAAGATGACTTTAAAGAGTCCCAGATTGCATCATTTTTGTGGCCTGGCAGTTCAGAGGGACGGGTTTATCTCTCTCCATATGCATAATCAGATCTCTGTCCCCCTCTTCCCTCCATGAGCTAGCCTGTTTGTGCCTGGGAAATGGAACACTTTGACCAGTGTAGGTCACACTGATGTCATTTCAGGGAAAGGATGAGAGAGAGCCACAGTAGGGTACATATAATGAATGGGAGTGGCCTTTCAAGCACAGACTCAGAGACTCTCTCCAGATAAATGACTGCGTTAATCTGGAAATGACAGGGACAAACCACCGCATAACCATGTGAATGAGATGCAGCTTGCAATGATAGACTAGGCTCTTAGAATTGTGGCTCTTCTCTTTGTGTGCATTTGCATGACGTCCTTGTATATGTATATGCATGAAGCCTTTGTGGAAGTCTCTGAAAACATGACATACAATCAGGTAAGGGTTCCATTTTAGTCATTAGCCAATTGTACCTCAGGTACCAAATCCTAACCTCTGCTTGATTTTGCAAGTGACTTTCAGTCATAAAATAGCTACATCTATCTAGGTTCTGTCTATGAACATTTTCCTCTGCAATAATACAGTTGATTTGTGGCCAGGACCATTTGGCTTCAAAGACACAAGACATTTGTTATTTGATCTTCTGCAGCAGATATCTGCTGACTGCTCTTATTATATCAGATTTTTTTTCTGTTCAATTGAGTAATCTATAACAAACAAAAAGGACTAGAAAGAGTTGGATGATGAGTCTGATGGATTGATTCAGTAAGATAATCAATACAGAAATGTATTTTATAGCCAAACTATTGTGAGTTTGACTGGACAAACTGAGGATTTATTTACTGAAATTAACATTTGTCCTTCTCTCTCTCTAATGTTGGGAATGCAATCTGCTTTATGACTCTGACAGAAATAAGAATCAATGGCTTGAGAGCAGAGAATTTCCAAACACTGATATGTTCTGGGGGATGACAATGACTTCAGGAGACCCATCTGCACATGTCACAAATGGCATCAGTATTTATTACATTCCATTTCAACAGACAACTTCTCCAGGTCAAAATTCTAGGTTTCTATAAGTATAGAGTCTACATGACTAATTAGAGCAATAGAGAGGGGTTTATTTTAATAATTTACAGAATGTAGGAAAGCATATCCGCTCATTTGAGTCCAAATGAGCATGTATAGTTCTAGTGCAATTTGACACTTTTTTTAGGAGCTGACAAATATTCTCCAATAAAACCCAGAAATTGGAAAACTATTCAAGCCACCATCTTTGTTCTCACTCCTGGCAAGTCCTGCCAATCATTTATCTAAACTCTCTCTCATTTCAGCCACTTTGTGCTCGCTCTTTCACCACCATCTCGGTCCAGGGAGTCTGCCTGCCCTCTTCCTTCGTTACTATGATTTCCATTTGTTTGTCTCCTCTGCCAGCAGAATAAGGTTTCAACCCATCAAACATATCTTGGTATATCTCTCAGCTACAGAAGGCATTATGGTGGCTTTCCATTGTTCCTTGGAAGTAGACAGTGCTCCATACAGTTTTTGAGGTCCTGGTGTGTCTGCTTCAGCATGCTTTCTGGTTTCTTCTCAGTCTTACACCTCACCTTCCTCTCTTCCCTTTCACCCCACCTCTCTTTCTCTTTGTCGCATTTTCTTTGGAGCCAGGGTCTCACTCTGATTACTACCCCTACTCTTGCCATTTCTTATCTCGCTCCCTTCCATGAACACACTCCTCTTCTCCCCACTACCCAGTCATTTTCCCAGATTCATGAGTTGGCTTTGTTTTGTGATCCATTTCATTTAACCAGGGCTATCTGCGTGACAACTAGATTGGAACCTTGTATGGGAACCTGATGGCATTGTCAGTGGGTACACAGTTGACAATAACAGCTTCCCTCTTTGTGAATATGTCAGTAACAATTCAACAGAGAAAGGTAAGTTGTCCTGAGTCCTTCCTCCATCCATTCCTGAGTGCTGAGGGATTCATTCTTGTGTAGGCCTGGTATAGGTATCCATAGTTGCTGTGAGCTTGTGATGGAAATGTCTGTGTCTTACCCAGAGGATGTTATTTCCCAGCCCTTCTTCTTGTTTTCTGGCTCTTAGATTCTTTCTGTTATCTCTTCTACAGTACTCTCTGGGCCTCAGAGAGGATGCTATAAATAAGCTGTGTAGGGCTGAGACCTCATCCGTCACTTATTCTCCTCACCTTGTGCAGGTGTGAATCTCTGTATTGACTGCTGTATGCTGGAAAGAGGCTTCTCTAATTAAGGCTTAGAAGTGCTGAATATAAACACAAACATGAGGAAAGAGTGACATAATATCTAAACAAAAATATCCTGTTCCCCTCACGATTAGGAGCTATACGCACTCCCATAATGGATGTTTGCCTAGATTTCCAGTCACAAACTTCCCCTGTGAAACAGGTGTCAAATAGAATCAGAGGATAGTCGGTTATTTCTATAGTAGCAGTTCCACTAATGCAGAAGTGGGTACAGGTATCTTTTCAAGAGAGTTCTGGATTTTGCTTGTACGTCATGCTTATAATTCTGTCTGGTTGCATTATGGTTAATATGGTTGGGTAGCATTGTGGTATTCCCAGTTCTTCTGCTCTCTAAAGATCAAGATTGGACCATACATGTGCCAACACACTGACTGGATAAGGGAAGAAGCTGCCTCGAGAGTAACATATCCCTGGAAATTGTTAACATTTGTTCTCTTGGGCTTGAGATTATCTGAAAGATAGGACTACACAAGAAGAAAGATCAGTGTCTAACTCTTTATCTCAATGTATTTCTTGGACTTAGTGTTGCCTAAATCCCTCTCCCATGAGATGGGAGAGAGGTGAATGACAACACCTCAATGCTAATGACATTTGACACATATTGCCATGAACCCTGACATGGAAAACATTCAATTTTCCTAACCTATCTCATTTGGGCGGGCAGTCATCACATAGATAATAATTGAATTCTTTCTCATTGACGCCAATTCCTAACTGGTGGTCTGAAGAGAAATTCTGTATTGAATTACCAACTAGTTACAATAGAATCATTTCCAACAGTAATTAGGGATGATGGAATATTAATCCTGAATGTAGAACCGGATTTTTTACTTTTCCAAAATGAGAAAATAGGGGCCAGTTTATGGACCTCATCTTGGAATGTGGAAGTATCTGTTTGTACAAAGTATAACTTACATAGCACGTATGTGGCCAGCATGTACTCCCCTGCCTTTCTGCTCCTATGAGCTTTCCACAGGATTATAGGAGTAACTGGGGTAAGTTCCACACCGAGAAATTGATTATTCTTGACAAGAGGGGCTCTGTAACTGCTAGCTTGTCTTGGCTTAACATATACAATATGACATCTTGACTCTGTGCTTTAGTGGTGGTTATATACATCAAAGGTTTATCCATCTGAATCATGGTCTTGTTCATCTTTATCTCAATTGATGGATTAATAATGGAATTTGATCTGCTGGTTTTAGTTACTTGGCCCTATCGCTTATCAAAGGAAGAGACATCATCTAACTTGGACAAGATGAAGTAATGACAGTTGTTTGCAATGAGGAGCCACTCTTAATTGTTAACGTCTGGCTGGGAAGCATTCTAAATCTTCGACTTGGCTTGGTGATGTCTCAGGAATTAGTGATTCTCAGGGGAGCCTCAAAGGGTATATTGAAAGTAGTAATATCCCACTTTTTAAAATTTGAGGAGAATCATTTCTTGTTAGGCTTGTATTCCTCCACTTTTATCATGCTAGAATAGTTAGCAGTAGCATCTCGATATACCTTATATCAATAAGGACCAGATGGGATTTGGTAAACCAAGATGAAACCACATGTGCTTGAGAAGCTGATACTGAGATTATGAGCTGCGTTTGCTGGCTTCAAAAAAAGAGCCACAATTATCATGTTTTTGAGCCAATTCTCGCATTAAGCAATTTCTTGAAGAAACCATACCCCTGCTCTTCCCTGTTCTTTAGCAGATCGTTCCAAATGAACATCCCGTCCCAGATCCTTAAAAGTCAGGCATGCTATTTTTTCTGTAGCTCGCTAAAGACATCTCCTTAAGGTTCCTGTGTTCTCAGTCCAGGACTGAAATAACTGCTTGGATAAATAGATTTTTATCTCCCTGGATTGGTATTTTTCTCATCCTCTTTCGTACTCCATTAGCCTTGTTTAAAAAGAAAATGCCGTGGGTTGGTTACCATGTCATATTCAAGACAGAAATGCCATTTCCGAAAGAACTAGCAATGGTGCTTGTAAGATGCAGCTACTTGCAAATGACTGCTCAGACATATCGTGCTAGTGTGAGTAAAACCTTGACATTGTCCCAGATCGTTTGAGTTAAATGTTTACCCACATCCTTCTGAGCCCTGGGCTTTTGCAAACGTCATGTGTAGGTATCATCTCACATTGCCAAGCTCCAGAAGTGCATTCAGGCTTGTGCTGAAACTTGACAGTACATCAAAATGATGATGGAAAGCCAGAGAGAACAGTTGTCAGGAGGCACCGTGAGTTCTGGTGTTGGGTACTCCAGCTTGCGTCTAACCAACCCCTCTTCACAGGGGTAGACCAGTTATTTTGTTCAACTTCTCTAACATTCTCCTTGCTTAGAGCTATGAGCAGCATAGAGGGCCCTTAGGTACTAGTGTGTGAATACATCTGCTCGCCTTCATGCCTGCCTCTGATGCTTGATTGCAACCGACTGTTGCAAATTATTATTGACCTCCTATGACCATGAGTTTTTTCATTTAGAACATGGGACAATGAAAATACTTAAACAGTCATTGTAAGGATTATGTTCCCAAATCAAATACCTACCATCAGGCTTGGCCTGTAAGTAATCCATACCTTAAAATGGTTATAGTTATCCCAGTGGACTCTTACTGATCAAGAGAACAAAAGTGATGATGCTTTCCTGACTGCATGATCTCATGTATGCGGGCACATGAGCATGCAGATGTGCATGTATGTGCATCCACCAGTGTGAAGGTTTCTAGGTGATGTGGATTTATTTCTTAATTCCATTTTATTGACCGAAGTAGGGACTCTCATTGAATAAGAACAGGCCAGTTCTTTTTAGTCTAGACGGTCAGCCCCAGATTGTAAGAGGAGACTGCTCATTCATTTCCAGCTGCTCAGAACTGAATAACCACACAGAAACTATATTAATTATAACACTGTTTGGCCTTTTAGCTCAGACTTCTTATTGGCTAGCTCTTACATTCTAAATTAACCCACTTCTGTTATTTTATATTTTACCATGGTTTGTTATGTCTTGTCTTGTGATATTTTTATGTCTTCACAGGCAGCTCCATGGTGTCTGCCTCCTTTGGGAGCTATACAGTATCTCTCTGACTCTACCTACTCTCTCTCTGTATTCATTCCAGCCTGGCTATATTCTGCTCTGCCATAGGCCAAATCAGCTTTTTTATTAACCAATAGCAATAAAACATTGGTCAATGTTTTATTCACAGCATACAGAGGGGAATCCCACACCACCAGATATTATTTTGTCTCTGCTTCTGAAATGCTGGGATTAAAGACAACCTGGTTCAGCTAAATACATCTGGGGTCTATCCCACTAAACATGTATTGAGCTTGCTCGCTACACATTTCTGAGGCCTGTCCTGCTGTACACATTTGGTGTCACCCCCAGTACTCATATTTGGGGTCTGCCCCACAGCACATGTCTGAGGTCTGTCCAGCTGCATATGTCTGGGGTTGGCCCTACAGTATATGTCTAGAATCGTTCCACTTCTCACAACTAGGTTTTGCATCTACATCATATGTTTAGGGTTTATGACACCTGCAAAGTAGTGATGATGCCCTCAGAGGTCTACAAAGGGCATTGACTCCCTTGGAACTGCAGTGGCTGATGGTTGTAAGCCGGTATGTAGGTGCTGGGAAACAAACCTGGGTCCTCTGCAAGAGTAACAAGAACTCTTAGCTGTTGAGCCATCTCTCCAGCTTTCAGAACGATGAGAATCTGGATCTAACTGGTGGCTCTATCTAGAAGTCCAAACTTCTCAGTGCTTTGCTGTCCTGTGGTTTTAAACTGGCTGCAAGCTCATAAGAGAATAGCTTTCATCGACATTCCTACTTAAAAGCCACCCACTGCCTTAAACAAATAAGCACTTGCTAATTTCTTCGTGTAACTAAACAACTCATTATGAGAACACTGGAGAAAATCAGGGCATTAGCTTCCTTTAGCTTTTCTCACTATCTATTTTGCAGAGTTCAGAATCAATACCTCATTAAATCCAGTCAAGCTGGTGGAAGAGCAAACGCCGTTTCTTTCTACCTGTACCAGAAGGTCTGACTCCTCAGACAGAAAAACGGGCATTATCTTCCCCATCATTATAGATACGCAGTGACCACCACTCTTTGATGTTAATGATTTCTTGTCCGTGCAGGTGCAGGCATTTCTCACCCTCAAGTAGTCAATCGAAAACACTGATCGAATTTACTTCCATGTCTCTTAATCTCTTTTTTGACATTGCTTTATGCGATTTCTTCTCAATTTCTGATTCCATATTTTTATGATACAAGGCCCTAAGCATGCTGTTTCTGGGACTGAATGTTATGGGCTGATGCATTGCTCTAGATTTTTCTGTTTCCTTCTTTCCCCCCTAGTACATGAGTCACTAAGCTCTACAGCACATACTTTCCCTCTATCCTCTCATGTGGTGGGCAGAGTAGTTCACGTGATCATTCAGAGCTGATTCTCTCTGTTCTGAGAACAAACACGAAATGTAACAGCTTCTGGGTTACGACATATGGAATAAAAAGATAATATTTGTTCTCTGATTTCTTGCCCTCCCACTGTTATATAATTTAACCTACCCAAGACAACCATGGTGCCAAAAATGTTAGATCAACCCAACCCCACATTGGTATATGCATTTTTTAGAAAATTGCAGCCTCAGTTCAGCAAGAGGAGAGAATAAATTCTGATTCTCCCTGTCCCCTCATTTTGCAATGACATCTGCAGATGGCACACAGTTACAGGATTCTTTCATAGCAATGGGTATACACCCAATACAAAAGGGGTTAACAAGAAGTATATTTTGAAAGCAGGGAAACTTACTAAGAGTACAAATACCATGTTTAAAAAAATGTTAAGACAAGTAACATAGTCAAACAAATGATTAGAAGTGACATACAAAACAACCTTTGGGTGTTTCCATCATCTCAAAAGTTGCCACCTAGTGAATGTGCTAAACAGATCAATAAATTCCCCATCTAATTCCTAAATGAGAAGCTAATGGTATAAAATCTATTCTTTTTGACTAATGCATGCATATTATGCTCTCCATTGGTGGCGCATGCCTTTAATCCCAGTACTTGGGAGGCAGAGAGAGGTGGATCTCTATGAGTTCAAGGCCAGCCTGGTCTACAAAAGCTAGTTCCAGGACAGGCTCCAAAGCTACTGAGAAATCCTGCCTCAAAAACAAAACAAAACAAACAAAAATACATGCATATTACTAATATCTAGTGAACGACATAATCCTACCACATTGTTATATATCAATCCTCACTGAGGGAAATTTTAATTATAAGGATCATTCCTTGGTCGAGAATAATATTCATTTTAACCTTCATCATCTAGCCTGACCCATACATCCATGCACTGTACTAATATGAAAGGCTCTGTGATTTTCTCATCTCATAAACTATCACCACTCAGTTCTAACAGACCTTCGGCTCATAGAGTTCTTTAAAAAGCTACTGCCGTTCATATTTTCAAATAATTTTTTATTAGTGGTTCTTTTGAAAATTCAGATGTCTGTGAGAGAGAAGTAATAAGAGACTTAGTATAAACATTTAGATCTCATTTTAAGTGTATTTATACATTCTAGATAAATGGGTATAAAACATTTAGCAACTTATATTGATTTTTAGGGACCCCACTTTGATTTAATGGGGCAGATAATTCCTGTTTTCTGTCTGAGGAGTCAGACCTTCTGGTACAGGTAGGAAGAAACGGCGTTTGCTCTTCCACCAGCTTGACTGGATCTAATGAGGTATTGATTCTGAACTCTGCAAAATAGATAGTGAGAAAAGCTAAAGGAAGCTAATGCCCTGCTTTTCTCCAGTGTTCTTATAATGAGTTGTTTAGTTACACGAAGAAATTAGCAAGTGCTTATTTGTTTAAGGCAGTGGATGGCTTTTAAGTAGGAATGCCGTTGAAAACTATTCTCTTATGAACTTGCAGCCAGTTTAAAACCACAGGACAGCAAAGCACTGAGAAGTATGGACTTCTAGATAGAGCCACCAGTTAGATCCAGATTCTCATGGTTCTTCTGTCTTGCACTGGTAAGAATGGCCAATATCAGAAATACTGATGACAACTTATGCTTTAGAGGATGTGGGGTAAAGGGAACATGCCTGCATTGCTGGTGGGAGTGCAAGCTGGTATGGCTCCTTTGGATAGCAGTATGGTGATTTGTTAGAAAATTAGGAAACAACCCACCTCAAGACACAACAATACAACTTTTGGGTATGTACCCAAAGGAAGCTCAGTTGTGCCACAAAGACATGTGCTCAACTATGTTCATAGCAGCTTTGTCTGTCATAGCCAGAACCTGGAAAGAACCTAAATGCCCCTTGACCAAAGAACTGACAAGAAAAACGTGGTACATTTACACAATGGAGTACTGCACAGCAGAAAAAAAATAACGACATCTTGAAACTTGCGGGCAAATGGATGGATCAAGAAAACATATTGAATGAGGTAACCCAGACCCAGAAAGACAAATATCATATGTACTCACTCATAAGTGGTTTTTAGACATGAAGCAAAGAAAAACCAACCTACGATTCAGAATCCCAGAGAACCTAGACAACAATGAGGACCCTAAGAGAGACATACATGGATCTGATCTACATGGGAAGTAGATAAAGAGAAGATATTGTGAGGAAATTGGGAGTGTGGGGACCATGGGAGAGGGTAGAAGGGGGGAAGTGAGGGAGGGAAATGGAAAAAATACATAGCTCAGTAAAAATAGTAAAAAATAAAAAAGAATGTATGAACTGCAGAGACGACCCAGGTTTGTTTTTATCATCCACATGCATGAATGTATATATTTCCAAATATCGGCCACTTTAGGTCCAAGGGAGCGGATGCTCTCAACTGACCTCTGAGTGCACTAGAAATAAACATGATACACATATATCCAAGCAGGCAAAATGGTCATACCCAAATTTCATATAAAATAAATCTTAAAATAAAGTAATATACTTCACCAAGTGGGAAAGAACTAGTTATAATTAGTTTATATATATTGCCTATTTAGTAAGATCTTTAACGTGTATTTTCTCATAGAATATAATTATTTGTCTTTCATTGTTTTAGTTGTGAATTTGACAAAATCCTGAGTTGTTTGGGAAAAGGGAACCTCAACTGAGAAATTGCCCAGATCAGATTGGCCTGTTGCCGTGTCTGTGGAACATAGTCTTAATCGGTAATTGTGTGCCTCGTCCAACGTGAACTCAACTGCCTGTTCCTAGGCAGATGAGCCTTGGCAGAATAAGAAAGGTAGCTGAAAAGGCCAGAGGGGACAACTCAATTGTCAGCATTCTTCAATGGTCACTATTTCAGTTCCTGCCTCCAGGTTCCTGCCTTTTGTTACTGCCTTGACATCCCCAGAGGATGACTGTAGCCTGTAGCCCAAACAAACTTTTCCTCACCAAGTTGCTTTTGATCAGTTTTATTACAGCACCAGAGAAGCTAACTGGGACATTTTCCATATAATTACAAATGTATATAGTATCTTAAAGTTATCCATTAATTTTTTCCTGATCTAAAGGAGGGAAGAAACAGTAGGCTAAACTTTCTTGTTTATCAAAGTTTTAAATTATTGTGGATCAAATAAAATTTCTTCAAAATCAATTTGGCTTTTCTTCTATTTCTTGTTTAAGATTACGCAATTGTTCTCCACCTTATTTCTGAGGAATGTATCGTTATTATAGCAAACAGTCAAAGAATTAAATATACACACATTATATACATATGTATGTATATATTTCTAATTTTCCAGGTTTCATCTGTGATAACCTGGAAACAGTGTTGTTTAAAAACTATCCCACATATCTTGGAGCTGACAATAATAGAAAAAGATTCTATACTTTCCTAACTCTACCCCTAATATAATCTTACTTAAAGAAGGAGGCAATGTTTGTTGTTTTGTTCTTTGCAGTTCTAGTGATCAAACCCAGAGTTCTGCGTATGCTCTGAGAGTGCTTGCCACTGATCTCTATATCTAGAACAAGCAGGGCAAATTGTGTTTCAGAAATATATCAGCTGCGTAAGTACGTTGTAGCATTCGAGGGATATTTCTTGTACATTTAGGTGTGTTTTCAAGAGCATCTTAGATTTTCCTTCAATGATTTGACTTCAGAGTAGATTCTGGACACCTAAAAACACAACGGGAAAAGTGCCTTCCAGTGACTCCTTACAGAATAACCCGTAACAGAGAAGAGATGGTCTGTGTGTATAGTGAAAAAGAATGATTGCCTGAAATCAATTCTATAAACGTTTTCAAAATACAGATGTACCAGGGAATTCTATTTCACCTGCAAAACTGGTGTTCGGTTTATGCAAAGGTATTTAGACTATCCTTAAAAACAAAACAAAAAAAAACCCAACCAAACAACAACAACAAAAAGCAATACTAGAGGTTTCATTAATGTACAAGAGCTGTGTGAATTTAATGTACAAAACATCAGATGTCTGGAGATAAACATACAATTGTGAATTTAAAATGTATGCTCTAAATCTGTCACCTCTACCAGTTTCCATCCACCCTAGTTATTGTTATTCTGTGACAAGGGCTCTTGACATAAGACTTCTTCTCAGTAATTTTATATGTGCAGTGCAGTGTACTGTGAACCATAGATTCTTGGATGCACACTTGATTCTCAGAACTCACTCATCTGATATCATTGAAGCTTTGTACTCTTTAATTAACACATTCCTGCTTTCCTCCCCACATCCCAGTTACTGACAACCATTGTGTGCATTATGAACTTGAATATTCTAGATCTATCACATAAACAGTGTCATACAGCGCTTGTTCTTCTGTGTCTGGCTTGTATCACTTAACTTAATGCTTTTTGTTTTTGTCAGTGTTGTCATAAATGGCATGATTGCCTGATGTTTTAAAGCCAAAAAGTAAATATGTCTGCATTATTATTTATATGGCACATGCAGCAAATGTCTAATTATTATAGATAATGTATGGAATATATTTTATTAATAATGACATGAACATACACAGGCTTCTTTCACATCTTGGCCACTGTGAATAATCCTGTAGTGAGCACAGGGGTGCCCATGCCTCTGTGTTGCATCCATTGGTCTTGCCTTGAAATATGCCTTCTAGTCTTTTCTCTAAGGTAAATCCAGGGGCTCATGTTGCCTTCAATTTTTTTATACTATACTTTTATTTTCCAGGTATAGTATTTTTATTGGCAGTGTTTGCTTAGGACATTTTGAATCAATAATTCTACTCTTCTTGGACTGTAATATTTTAGTAGAAAATCTACTGGGTGTGAATCCTTTCCATTAAGCTTAAAAGAAAAGCATCAGAGAAAGTTAGCAGTCTTTAATCATCTTGAGTAGCAGTTAACTCCATTGTTAGTCACAGTAAAACCAATCTGAGTTAGAAAATATTTACCAATACATAGAGATTCACCTAAAATACACCTATAGAAATAATGGATAAATTATATCAAAAGTGTATGTAATTCAATTTTAAGGAAATAAATGGAGACTCTAAGGTCCACAGATGGAAAGCACAGAAAAGTCTAAGACGATGAAGAGGAAGTGTAGGCTGATGACTAGGAACACAGCTGCTGAGCCTGGAAACCTGGATCCAAATGGTGACAACCGCATTTCCGAACTCGTTTCAATATTAGCAGAAGCACAAATGCAAACCGAACATCTAAATTATTAATTGGCAAAGTTAGAGGCCATAAGAGAAGCCGGAATATAAGTATAAATGAATAAAAACACACATAGTACTTACCGAGTGGACATTCAGTTAAAATGCTTCTATCCAAAGTCTAGTCTTTCATTTGTGTGCTGAAAAACATTAAAATTAATAGGCTCAGGATATAGGCAAAAATTAAAAGAGCAAAACTATGAAAAGAGGAAAAAGATATTAATACAGATAAAAGTAAAAATTAATACAATGGAAATAAGGAAGCAATGGAGAGGAAAACGACACTCAAAGTGTGTTAAGAATATGAATCAAATTCCAATTTCATATATGATGTGTCTGGGGAGAAAATACACTGAGAAATGTGAGGAGCATATTAAAGGTTCATTTAGACATTTTAATACTATAAATGTGAAAAAGGAGTTTTATGTGGATCTCTTTGGAATCTTGACAAAGTAGATTAACATACAGATGCTTCTATGTCTGTCTCTGTCAAGACAGATGCATTGGTAAGGGACTCAAGAGAACTCTAAAAGTCTAATAGCCTAAAGCCATTTAAAATCACATCAGGTTTGGGAGTTTCGTTCAGCAGTAGAGTGCTTGACTTGTTCCTTTCCCCAGAATCGGCCCCCAAAGTCTCAAACTAGTAATTAGAATCAACCATCCTTCAACAAATATATATCCACAAGCACTCACATAGAGTCACATGACTAAGCCAAAGAAAAGGCAGCTGCAGATTGGAAGCCAAGTTATAGTGGATGTTCAAGAAATATGCAAATTTGATATAGATTCTTCAGAGAACTTAAATAGCAAGACATTGTCTCACCTCATTTTTATAACAATATTACGATTTTGAATATTACAAATATGGAAAGAGGCATTATCAAGGTATTTCACTCCTAAGTGTGGATATATGTGTCTGAACAGAACTCAAGCAATGTGAATCCTGGATGATATAAAATAAGTAATGTCAGGATCATGTAGTGTCTGTTCCACAGTGTGAAAATGGCTCGACCTTTCTAAATTCATGATCATGGGAGACAGAAGCCACCAGCAGCCTGTGTTATCTCCTGAAAACAGGCACTTAGAAGTTAGACAATTTGGGGTTAATTCAAGCTTAGAGCTGTTCCTAAGGATGCCATTTCATTAATCTTCTCTCTGTAGTGTTTAGCTTATGGATGGTGCCCTGCACAGCTGAAAGATGTTAGTAGAAAATAATACATCCAGAGAGAAAACTCATGTGCATCCCTGCTTTGCCCTTTTTTTCTAAAACCCATAAGCAGTAAACAACCCATGACTCCTTAGCCAAGGGCATGTCACTTATCCGTATTCAAAGTAGTCACTGACAGAAATAATAGAATTGCTATGGCTAATTATGGTTAGTCAAAATAATCCTTGGTACTATGGAGTAGTCCAGGCTTCTACAGAAACTCTGTATCTAAGCAAAATCGGTTGTTTTCTCTTAGTGAAGTAGATCTGAAATAATGGACCAGGAAACCATGACAGTATTCACATATAGAGAGAGAGTGTATGGGCTGGAGAGATGGCTCGGTAGTTAAAAGCACTGCCCACTATTTCAGAGGGCTGAGGGTCATTTTCCACATGCAACTCACCATGTCTCTAACTCCCCTTCCTGGGTATGATGGTTTAAATGAAAATGGCTCCCATAGGTTCATAGGGAGCAGCACTATTAGGAAGCATGACCTTGTTGGGGTGGGTATAGCCTTGTTGAATGAAGTATGTCACTGTGGATGAGCGTTGAGGTTTCAGAAGCTCAACTGAGACCAACCCAGTGTCTCTCTCTTTGTTCCTGCTGCCTGCTAATCTGGATGTAGAACTCTTAGCGACCTCTCCAGCACAATGTCCGCTTGTGTGTCGCCATGCTTCCCACCATGGCAATATTGGAGTAAACCTCTGAAACTGTGAACCAGTCCCAGTTACATGTTTCTTTTTAAGAGTTGCCATGGTCATGATGTCTCTTCATATCAACAGAACACTGACTAAGACATAGGGCATCACCCATCCTTTTTTGGCCTTCAAGATACTACACAAATGGTGTACTATATACATGGAGATTAAAAAGCCCAAAGATATACAATTAAAATAAACTAAATATTTTTAAAAATTGAATCAATTTACATAGTTACAGCAAAACCAATGGAAAACCCAGGGTTCAATCTTGAGTAAAATCAACAATGAAAATCACTTGTAATAAGGAATTGAATTAAACTAGTTTGATAAAGATTCTATCCCCAGGCCCTAAGACAAGTTCTTTACATTTAGAAGCTAATCAAGTGTGCTAGTTCTCTCAACTTGTATTTAATTGGATGTCTTTACCAAATTCCTTGAAGTGGAAAGGATTTCAAGTGAAATTCAAGATTTAACAGAGACTTTCTTTTGTGGATTGTCTTCATAGAAATTTTAGAAAAATATGTCATCAAATTAATATAATGTATGAACTGACTTAAAGGGCTTCTGAACATAAAAAACTAAATTATAAAAGTATTAATTTATAAGAGCAATGAAGCAGTTAGCAATAAATATCTTGAAATATTCATGGAAAAATCACAGAATCTAGTTAGAGACAAGAAGTTCTAGTTCCTCACATTTCTAGGTAGAAAGGAAACAAGCAGACCTATTTCATAGTTTCTTGAAGAACTCAATGATGCACTATACATAAACCCTTTATCATTGTTTCTTTCTTGACACTCAGAGAGGAGAAGCTTTTAGAATAGGATTTTATGAAAATATTTCACTATTTTTAGAATCTGTGAAATATTTTCCAGGAGCCCTGGAGTTCTTCAAAACAATTATAAATCACAGAATGGTATTTGTGATTCTCAGCTAGTTTAATCCCAACACACCTCTCAGCTCTAACTCAAACCTGGATCTTTGCCTTTGCAATGGAGTCTCTCAGTACTGTGTATGCTGTGTGTCAAAAGGCATATCTCAGAAGATTTTTAACTTCATATTACGTATGGATATAATTTTCCAAACATTTGGATGATTCTTTTTTCTTCTTTATTTTTTATTGATTTTTATTGAGCTCTACAATTTTCTCTGCTCCTCTTCCTGCCTCTCCCCTCCCCTTCAATCCTCCCCCAGGGTCCCCATGTTCCCAATTTACTCAGGAGATCTTGTCTTTTTCTATTTCACATGTAGATTAAATCTATGTATGTCTCTCTTAGGGTCCTCATTGTTGTCTAGGTTCTCTGGGGTTGTGATTTTTGGGCCGGTTTTCTTTACTTCATGTTTAAAAACCACTTATAAGTGAGTACCTGTGATAATTATCTTTCTGTGTCTGGGTTACCTCACTCAAATTGCTGTTCCAACCATTTTCTTGCAAAATCCAAGATGTCGCTATTTTTTTTTCCTGCTGTGTAAGACTCCATTGTGTAAATGTACCACATTTTCCTTATCCATTATTTTGTCAAGGGGCATTTAGGTTGTTTCCAGGTCCTGGCTATGACAAACAAAGCTGCTATGAACATAGGTGAGCACATGTCCTTGTGGCACGATTGAGCATTCTCTGGATATATACCCCAAAGTGGTATTACTGGGTCTTGAGGAAGGTTGTTTCCTAGTTTCCTAGCAATCGCCATACTGACATCCAAAGGAGCTGTACCAGCTTGCATCTTTAAAAAAATAAAATTATATTTATTAATTTAAGAGTGGAGAGCCTAAACACATATATAGGTGAGCAGACAAGTAGCAGGGAGTCAATGCTTTCCTTTTACAAAGTCTCTCCTAGCTGCAACCTGTAATCAGGCAGCAGACAGCTTTACCCCCTGAGTTATCTCACTGCTTCTTTTGATTTTGTTACTTCTGGACACAACATGCAGTGTCTTCACTTTTTAAGAAAACAGTTTTCTTTAGTGTTTACTCTGTTCCAGGCTCTACTTTCAGTTCATGAAATAAATCAATAAAATCTGTGCTCAAAGAGACTGAAATTTAGTTAGGGAGATGAATACTTACTAATCAATATAAGGCTTAGAAAACTATTGTAGTGGAAACTCCCAGCTATTCAATTCCTGTATTTCTTGGCAGAATGCAAAAACATTCCGAGGTGCCTTTCAATTAGATGTGCGCATTGGACCAAATCCTTACTGGTGTGATTGGAAGTGGTTGGAGACATTTCCTGGCCAGTTCTATCTTCCGTGCGTTCCTGTATCTTTTCTTCTACCGAGTAGAATGTATCATAGAGTCCCGTGGGGTGAGGGAGCCTTGAAAGCCAGGAACTAGTCTCATGGAGAAGGTAACCTTGTCTGCTTGAGAGAGCCAATTTCCACAGACTGTGCCACTCAACAAAATCACTTTTCTCAGAACTCGGAAGTCAAGGAATCTAAGGGTAGAGTATCAACAAGACAGGTTTTCATACGTCTCTCACTTTAGTGTGAGTGATTGTCTTCTGTGTTTTCCCTTGATATTCCTTTGCACATTCCTGGATCCCATGAAGTATGTGGGGGCTGATCTGGCGAGCTGATACCCATTTACCTTTGTGAACAGATGCATTAGTTTACCAGGGTTGCTATAACAAGGTACCTCTGGGTATTTAGTGCTTAGAAGACAACAATGAATTGAGTTATATTTCTGGAGACTGAAGGCTCTGTATAAGGTATTAGTCAAGTCTTCTTGTGAGGGAAGGTCTATTTAGGCTTCTCTTGATGACTTATACATGGTCATCTTCATGTTTATGCACTGTCTTCTCAGGATGTAGTATCTCTATCAGCCTTTTCTTTTTTTTAAATTATGCTAGTCATATTGGATTAAAGCCCACCCCAATGACTTCACGTCAACATAATTAACTATTTAAAACCTCTTACTTTCAAGTAACATTCTGAGGTTCTAGCAATTGGAGCATGGAGGGGTCCTGACTCATTCCACAACAACGATATTACACGAAGCCTAGAAACAAGTGACGTGGATGCTGCAGAGTCAGTTAACTCAGTCCAGTGCCATGAGGCAGAATTACCCATAGACTCATGGGACCTCTGGTGTTTATCCTCCACATAAGTAAAAGCCAATGTGGGATCCTTAAAAGAGGAGTGATGACTTAGATATCATCAAAGATTCAGTCTGAGTGTTTTCACAAGCTGGAAGGTCACGTCTAAAGCCTGATACTGTCTGTCAGGAGAGGGAAAACCGGAACAAAAGAAGGATACATAAGGAAAATCTGATAGAATCCCAACTTCCCAGAAAGTATTTCATAGAAGACCTGTTTCTCAACCACATAACATGGGAAAGATCAGATACAATGTGAACCAAGAACCAACTGTTGAACTTTCTAGAACTGTAAAGTAAGTGGTCACTTTGATAACATAGATCTTGGTGGAATGCTGGGGGAATCACCTTTGGTTGGTTTAAGACAAAATTTGAGTAAACAGGTTAAAGACTTCAGGATAGCAGTATTGGGCGGGGGGCAAGTTTTCTGGCCGCAGGAAGCAGAGAAATGGAGCAACGGGCAATACCAGAGGAGAGTTGTAGCTTCAAGGATGGACTTCCAGCAGCACTGCATGCGTACTCTTGGGAGTAATTCAGTTGAGAAGATCGTGCAGAGAAGCAATGGGGCGCTGCTGGATCCGTGCCCTTGGGATGACAAGATAGTGGAATTCAGTGCACATGTGGAGGGTGAGCTTTAGGTTGGAGAATGGATACAAGGCTACCAAGAACAGAAGAGTGATGAGCTCATGTGTGTGCATGCTGAAAAGCTTGCAGATGTCGAAGTGGGATCTGGTGACATTCCTTCCAGATTGCTTAACAGACTGCTTATATTTTCCATGCCATCAGCAGAGGGCGAGGGTGGCAGAGAGAACATATGGTACAGAGAAGAGCGAGAGTGGTATCAAAGGGCACAGGCTTAGATTCCATCTCTTATCCCTCAGAGTCTGGAAAATGCAGGTAGATAATAACAGCTCATGCAAAACTACTGATAGACAACCCCCTTATAAGATGAAAACTGTCGTAAAATTGTTGGGATGTCAGATGTAAAATCTGTACAAAGTGAAATCTAAATACCTTCTACAGAGGATAGTCATGGGTATGCATGAGCTGCTTTTCTTCCTAAAAGCTATTTGACAGGAAAGCATACTTTTATGTAAAATTTCAATAGAACTAGGGATGTAGCACAGTTGATCAGAGCAATTGTCTAGCATGCACAAAGCTCTGGATTTGACCTCCAGCACCAGATAAAGTAAGCTCAACATTATTATTGACTGCATAGAAAGTTTAATGTTAGCTTGGGATGCACGAGGCCCTATTTCACATACCAAAAATAAAAAAAAATAAATGAATAAAGATCATCCCGATAGAAATGCTTTTCAAATTAATCTCACATATATGTATTCACATAGGAAAAACGAGGGTTGAAATCAAATCATTAAGGGACTGGAGCCATGACTTGGTGGTTATGAGTGCCTGTTATTTTTTGTGGAGGACAGGAATCTGAATATCAGCTAACATTTCAGGCAACTTACAAACACCTGGAACTCCAGCTCTAAGAGGGCCAAAGTTTTCTGCAATCCTCTGTCGGCACCTGTAACAAGCATGCACACACGTATAAGACACACGTATAAATACAATAAACTTTAACAGAACTATTTAACAGAATCATTAAGTTGAGAACTTGTTGAAGCAAGTGGTAACATCTGATTTTCAGTATTAAATTACTGGGACAGCTTCTCATACGTATTAGAGTTCAAGCACATTTTGAAATACATTAATACAGCAATGCTAGTCTGTTGTTTCGGTTTGTTGTTTGGTTGCTATGATAAGATCCTGACCAAATGCACCTGGGGGAAAAGGAGTTTATACTTATACTTCCGGCCGTAATCTATCATCAAGGAAAGCCAGGACAGGAACTTAAGGCAAGGGCTTGATAGAAACCACGAAGGAACAAGACTTACTTGCTCATTTTCTGGCTGGACCATAGACTTATGCTTAACTAGCTTTGTTTTTTGTTTTTTTTTTTAAGATAACTTTATTTATTTATTTTTTTTAATTTTATTTTATTTTTAATTTTTTTATTTTTATTTTTTTGAAAGTAATTTTATTAAATTATAAAAAGTTTCCATTTACGCCCCTCCTCCCAACGCCCTCCCACTCCCCCCCCTCCCTCTCCTCCTCCCTCTTTGTCCCCAAGGGCAGTCAGGGTCTCCTGCCCTGTGGGAAGTCCAAGCTCCTCCCCCATCCCT
Source organism: Myodes glareolus (assembly GCF_982192425.1). Taxonomy (NCBI): domain Eukaryota; kingdom Metazoa; phylum Chordata; class Mammalia; order Rodentia; family Cricetidae; genus Myodes; species Myodes glareolus. The sequence continues at coordinate 26,045,187 of NC_142026.1, read as the reverse complement.
CCAGGTCCAGAAAGGTGAGCATCCAAACAGACTGGATCCCAAAAATCCAGTATATGCAGAAGAAACCAGTCCCAGTGTCATTGTCAATGGCTTCTCAGAAAGACTGCAGGCCAGCCACATTCAGAAAATCCGGCCACATTCAGAGAATCTGGTTGGATCACATGCTCGTTCAGTCGCAGTCCAACTGGCCTTGGTAAACTCTCATTAGATCCGACCCCTTGTATCAGTGGGTGATAGTATCCCTCGCAGTCCTTCGTCATTTTCTGCTCCTCATTTGGATCTTGGGGGGCTCAGTTCGGTGCTCCAACGCGGGCCTCCTTCTGTATCGCCATCCAACGCCAGATGAAGGATCTATGGTGATAAGCAAAATATTCATCAGTATGGTCACGGGCCAAGGCCGGTTCAGGCACCCCCTCCTCTGTCCAGAGAACAATCTGGGGATCTCTCCTTGGACCTGGGATCCCATATATAATCAAGTTTCCTGTAAACTCTAAAATGACTCCCTTAGTTGAAATATATTCTTCCCTGATCCCACATTCATCCTTCCTCCCTTCCCCCCATCTCGGTCAACCGAGCTTTCTCCATTCCTCCCCTACTCCCTTCTCTCTAACCCTCTCCCCTTCCAACAACCCTTCCACCCCCCACCCTCCATGCACCCAAGGTTACCTGGGACTCTTGACTATTTCCTACCTCCTGGCGGATAGCTAAATAATCTTCATCAGGTTCGTCTTCTTATTTAGCTTCTCTAGGATCACGAATAATAGGCTCAAAGACCTTAAATTATGGTTAGAATCCACTTATGAGTGAATACATACCGTGTTCCTCTTTTTGGGTCTGGCTTACCTCACTCAGTAAAGCGTTATCTATGTCCATCCATTTGCATGCAAAATTCAAGATGTCATTATTTTTTACCGCTGAGTAAAACTCTAATGTGTATATGTTCCACACCTTTTTTAACCATTCTTCTATTGAGGGGCACCTAGGCTGTTTCCAGGTTCTGGCTATTACAAATAGTGCTGCTATGAACATAGTTGAACAAACACTTTTGTAGTATGTTTGGGAATCTCTAGGGTATATTCCCAAGAGAGGAACTGCTGGGTCCTGAGGGAGGTTGACTCCCAGTTTCCTGAGAAACCGCCACACTGATTTCCAAAGTGGCTGCACAAGTTTGCATTCCCACCAACAATGGATGAGTGTTCCCCTCATTCCACATCCTCTCCAGCATAGGCTATCATTGGTGTTTTTAACTTTAGCTATTCTGACAGGTGTAAGATGGTATCTCAAAGTGGTTTTGATTTGCATTTCCCTGATCGCTAAGGAGGTTGAGCATGACCTTAAGTGTCTTCTGGCCATTCGAAGTTCATCTGTTGTGAATTCTCTGTTCAGATCAGTACCCCATTTTTTAATTGGGTTAATTAGAGTTTTAGTGTCTAGTTTCTTGAGTTCTTTGTATATTCTGGAGATCAGACCTTTGTCTGATGAGGGGTTGGTGAAGATCTTCTCCCAGTCAGAAGGCAGCCTTTTTGTCCTACTGACAGTGTCCTTTGCTTTACAGAAGCTTCCCAGTTTCAGTAGATCCCATTTATTCATTGTTTCTCTTATTGTCTGTGCTGCTGGGGTCCTACTTAGGAAGAGGCCTCCTGTGCCTATATCTTGTAGACTACTTCCCACTTTCTCTTCTATCAGGTTCAAAGTGGATGGATTAATGTTGATGTCTTTAATCCATTTGGACTTGATTTTTGTGCATGGTGATAGATATGGATCTACTTTCATTTTTTTACAGATTGACATCCAGTTATGCCAGCACCATTTGTTAAAGATGCTTTCCTTCTTCCATTGTATACCTTTAGCTCCCTTGTCGAAAATTAGGTGTTCATAAGTTTGTGGGTTAATATCTGGGTCTTGTATTCGATTCCATAGGTCGACTTCTCTGTTCTTATGCCAATACCAAGCTGTTTTCAATACTGTAGCTCTATAATAGAGTTTGAAGTCAGGGATGGTAATGCCTCCAGAAGTTCTTTTATTGTATAAGATTGTTTTGGCTATCCTGGGTTTTTTGTTTTTCCATATAAACTTGATTAATGTTCTCTCAAGGTCTGTGAAGAAGTTTGATGGGATTTTGATGGGGATTGCATTGAATCTGTAGATTGCTTTTGGTAGAATTGCCATTTTTACTATGTTGATTCTCCCAATCCAAGAGCAGGGGAGGTCTTTCCATTTTCTGGTATCCTCCTCAATTTCTCTTTTCAAAGGCTTAAAGTTCTTGTCAAATAGGTCTTTCACATCCTTGGTTAGAGTAACCCCAAGATATTTTATGGTGTTTGTGGCTATCGTGAAAGGTGATGTTTCTCTGATTTCCCTCTCCGTTTCTTTATCCTTTGTGTATAGGAGGGCCACTGATTTTTTGGAGTTGATCTTGTATCCTGCCACGTTACTAAAGGTGTTTATCAGCTGTAGGAGTTCTTTGGTAGAGTCTTTGGGGTTGCTTATGTACACTATCATATCGTCAGCAAATAACGAAAGTTTAACTTCATCCTTTCCAATTCGAATCCCCTTGATCCCCTTATGTTGTCTTATTGCTATTGCTAGAACTTCAAGCACTATATTGAAGAGGTATGGAGAGAGTGGACAGCCTTGTCGTGTTCCTGATTTTAGTGGAAAGGCTTTGAGTTTCTCTCCATTCAATTTGATGTTAGCTGTCGGCTTGCTGTATATTGCTTTTATTATATTTAGGTATGATCCTTGTATCCCCAGTCTCTCCAACACCTTTATCATAAATGGGTGTTGAATTTTGTCAAACGCTTTTTCAGCATCCAATGAAATGATCATATGATTTTTTTCTTTCCGTTTATTTATATGATGGATTACATTGATAGATTTGCGTATGTTGAACCATCCCTGCATCTCTGGGATGAAGCCTACTTGATCATAATGGATGATTTTTCTAATGTGTTCTTGGATTCGGTTTGCCAGTATTTTATTGAGAATTTTCGCATCGATGTTCATGAGTGAGATTGGCCTGTAATTCTCTTTCTTGGTTGTGTCTTTGTGTGGTTTTGGTATTAGGGTGACTGCAGCTTCATAAAAGGAGTTTGGCAGTGACTTTTCTTTTTCTATATTGTGGAATACATTAAGGAGTATAGGTATTAGCTCTTCCTGGAAGTTCTGGTAGAATTCTGCATTGAAACCATCTGGTCCTGGGCTTTTTTTGGTAGGGAGATTTTTGATAACAGCTTCTAGTTCTTCACGACTAACAGGTCTATTTAGATTGTTCACCTGGTCTTGGTTCAACTTTGGTATATGGTACTTATCTAAAAAAATGTCCATTTCTTTTACATTTTCCAACTTTGTGGCATATAAACTTTCGTAGTAAGATCTAATGATTCTCTGAATTTCCTCCGTGTCTGTGATTATGTCCCCCTTTTCATTTCTGATCCTATTAATTTGCAAGTTCTCTCTCTGCCGTTTGATTAACTTGGATAGGGGTTTGTCAATCTTGTTAATTTTCTCCAAGAACCAGCTTTTTGCTTCATTGATTCTTTGAATTGTTTTCTGTGTTTCTATTTTGTTGATTTCAGCCCTCAGTTTAATTATTTCCAGTCTTCTACTCCTCCTGGGTAAATCAGCTTCTTTTTTTTTCTAGAGCTTTCAAGTGTGTTGTTAAGTCTCCAATGTGTGCTTTCTCTGTTTTCTTTAGGTGGGCACTTAGTGCTATGAACTTTCCTCTTAGCACTGCTTTCATTGTGTCCCATAGGTTTGAATACGTTGTGTCTTTGTTTTCATTATATTCAAGGAAGACTTTAATTTCTTTCTTTATTTCTTCCTTGACCCAGGGGTGATTTAGTAGTTGACTGTTCAACTTCCATGAGTTTGTTGGCTTCCTGGGGGTACCATTGTTGTTGAATTCTAATTTTAATCCATGGTGATCTGACAAGACACAGGTGGTCACTAATATTTTTTTGTATCTGTGGAAGTTTGCTTTGTTACCAAGTATGTGGTCAATTTTCGAGAAGGTTCCATGGGCTGCAGAGAAGAAGGTATACTCTTTCCTATTTGGGTGGAGTGTTCTATAGATGTCTGTTAAGTCCATTTTATTCAGTACCTCCAGTAAATCTCTTATTTCTCTGTTAGGTTTCTGTCTGATGGACCTGTCCATTGGTGAGAGAGGAGTGTTGAAGTCTCCTACTATTAGTGTGTGTGGTTTGATGACTGCCTTGAGTTCTAGAAGAGTTTCTTTTACATATGTGGGTGCCTTTATATTAGGGGCATAGATATTCAAGATTGAGACTTCTTCCTGATGAATTGTTCCTGTTATGAGTATGAAATGTCCATCTCCATCTCTTCTGATTGATTTTAGTTTGAAGTCGATTTTGTTAGATATTAGAATGGCCACACCCGCTTGTTTCTTAGGTCCATTTGTTTGGAAAACCTTTTCACAACCCTTTACTCTGAGTAGGTGTCTGTCTTTGTGGTTGAGGTGTGTTTCTTGTAGACAGCAGAATGTTGGATCCTGTTTTCGTATCCAATCTCTAAGTCTGTGCCTCTTTATAGGTGAGTTGAGACCATTGATATTAAGTGATATTAATGACCAGTGATCGATGACTCCGGTCATTTTTTTGGGTAGTAGCTTGTATGTGTTTTCCTTCTTTGAGTTGTGCTTGTGAAGGGTCGCTAGATGTCTGAGTTAATGTAGGCAGTGTTGGGAATATTGGATTCCTTGGGTTGTGATTTTCCTTCTAGTATTCTCTGTAAGGCTGGATTAGTAGCTACGTATTGTTTAAATTTGTTTTTATCCTGGAATATTTTGTTTTCTCCGTTGATAGTGAACAATAGCTTGGCTGGGTAAAGTAGTCTGGGTTTGCATCCATTGTCTCTTAGTTTCTGCAGTACCTCTATCCAGGACCTTCTGGCTTTCATGGTTTCCATCGAGAAGTCTGGTGTAAGTCTGATAGGTTTACCTTTATAAGTTACTTGACCTTTTTCCTTTGCAGCTCTCAATATCCTTTCTTTAGTCTGAATGCTTTGTGTTTTGATTATTATATGACGAGGGGATGTTTTTTTCTGATCCAGTCTATTCGGTGTTCTGTATGCTTCTTGAACCTTCATAGGAATATCGTTCTTTAGGATGGGAAAGTTTTCTTCTATAATTTTGTTGAGTATATTTTCTGGACCTTTGAAATGCAATTCTTCTCCTTCTTCTACTCCTATTATTCTTAGATTTGGTTTTTTTATTGTGTCCCACAGTTCCTGAATGTTTTGTGATGAGAATTTGTTGGATTTGCTGTTTTCTTTGGACAGAGTGTTTAATTTCTCTATGGTGTCCTCAGAGTCTGAGATTCTTTCTTCTATCTCTTGTATTCTATTGGTTAAGCTTGTTTCTGAAGTCTCTGTTCGTTTACCCAGATTTTCCATAGCCAGCCGGCCCTCGGTTTGTGATTTCTTCATTGACTCCATTTCAGTTTTCAAATCTTGAACTGTTTCTATTACCTGTTTGATTGTTTTTTCTTGGTTTCCCAGAATTTCATTTACGGATTTACTCATTTCTTCAAACTTTTTGGTATATTTCTCTTCCATTTCTTTACTCATTTCCTCAATTTTTTTGTTATACTTATCTTCCATTTCTTTACGGCAGATTTTCACCTCCTGTTTAAGTTCCTCTATTATTTTCATAAAGAAGCGCTTAGAGTCGATTTCTTCTATTTCTTCTGGAGTAGGATGTTCAATTCTTCTAGTTTCGAGCTCCCTGGATACTGGCGATGTCATGTTGCCTTTCAGGTTGTTGGAGGAATTCTTGCATTGGCGCCTGCCCATCTCCCCCACTCTGGATGAAACTCCTCAGCACTTTCTGGATAGAACTCCTCAGCACTCTCTGGGTAGGACTTCACAGCACTCTCTGGATAGAGCTCCTCAGCCCTCTCTGGGAAGAACTCCTCAGCAGTGCAACAGGGCTAGCTGGTCTTCCCAGGACCCAGGAGACAAAGGGCCCGCAGCAGTGGGGGGAGGGGAGGGGTCCCTTGGAACACCGAAGACCCTGCTGCAGAAGCTGAGGGGGGAAGGGCTGTGCTCCCTTCCCGGACAGGCAGGCAGGCAGCCCAGGCTAGCACCCACTCACCTCTCTGGGAAGAACTGCTCAGCAGGGCAACAGGGCTAGCTGGTCTTCCCAGGACTCAGGAGACAAAGGGCCCGCAGCAGTGGGGGGAGGGGAGGGGTCCCTTGGAACACCGAAGACCCTGCTGCAGAAGCTGGGGGGGGGGGGCTGTGCTCTCTTCCTGGGCAGGCAGGCTGCCCCGGTGAGCACCCACTCACCGCTCTGGGAAGAACTGCTCAGCAGGGCAACAGGGCTAGCTGGTCTTCCCAGGACTCAGGAGACAAAGGGCCCGCAGCAGTGGGGGGAGGGGAGGGGTCCCTTGGAACACCGAAGACCCTACCGCAGAAGCTGAGGGGAGAAGGGCTGTGCTCCCTTCCCGGACAGGCAGGCAGGCAGCCCAGGCTAGCACCCACTCACCTCTCTGGGAAAAACTGCTCAGCAGGGCAACAGGGCTAGCTGGTCTTCCCAGGACTCAGGAGACAAAGGGCCCGCAGCAGTGGGGGGAGGGGAGGGGTCCCTTGGAACACCAAAGACCCTGCTGCAGAAGCTTGGGGGGGGGGGGCTGTGCTCTCTTCGTGGGCAGGCAGGCTGCCCCGGTGAGCACCCACTCACCGCTCTGGGAAGAACTGCTCAGCAGGGCAACAGGGCTAGCTGGTCTGCTTAACTAGCTTTGATATAGAACCTAGGACCACCTGCATAAGGATGGTGCCACCCATAGTAGGCCATTAATTAATAACCAAGACAGACATTCCCATAGACCATCCTGATGCAATCTATTTGTCACCAAAGCGTCTCCTCTCAGGTGACTCTAAGCAGTGTCAAGTTGATAATCATGGCTAACCACGACATCTACAAGATACTGTTTGTCAATAATATTTGAAATAGAAAGTGAGAGAGAAAGTGACTCAGAGAGAACAACACTGGAGGTGGGATAAATGCTTCTATTGCGTTGTAATGAATACATCTTCACTCTCTTTATTTATAAGTCTAATAACAAGATGTCTGATGACTTAATGCGGGGGAAGATTTTCTCATCAAGCTGACATTAGACTTAAAACTACAAGCAGCCAGGCAATCTTAAATAATCACCAGTGGTTTGAATTAATACCTCAGGTTGAGTTTTCCTTTTTTAAAGCCTTCTCGTGTGGAGAACAGAGACTTCATATCGATAGTTCTTAAATGAGATGCTGGGAGAAATGCGGGCGAAAGTAATGAACAAATAATTGTTTCTGTCCAAGAACTAATCTAGGTCGACAGCGTGGCCGTTTTTATGTTTAGGGCTAAATTAAGGCTGTCTTTTCTGCTAATCAAGAATTATTGGTCTATAAATCACATGCTCAGTGTTAAGGTAAGGGTTACATTTAATTAACAATTCTTGCTGCTTTTCTAGTCACGTGTCCCAGACTATAACAATGTCAGATCATTTTTGGAAAGAATTTTTTCTCATTTGCTGACATTGAGGACTAGAGAAAGGACCGAGACCATCAGTAGCTTATCTGACAAGGTGCTAAATGGAAAAATAACCAATATGGCTTATTTTAGCAGGTTAATGTGACTCAGAGACTAGGACGTTATCCCACTTATTTGTCATGTAACAGTAATGGGTCCTAACAAATTTTCAGAGTGCTGTGGCCACCCGCACAATATGGACTTTCTCTACCACGCCCTAAATACCTTACACCTCACATTTTACATCAACCCCAGTTCTTGTTCTGTCCCTCAGGAACGACTGCTTTACCTTTTCCTTCTTTAGATTTTTGCTACACGTTTCCAAGGAGCAGTTCACATGCCGTGTGATCTTTTGTACCGAGATGTTTTCACTTCGCATAATGCGTTGCTAGTTTATCCCTTTGCTGCATGCCTCTGCAGCCGGTTAATGTTTGTTATTGAATTATTCCATTGCTTAGACACTATACAGTTTTCTGTAGCTAGCTGGCTTGTTATACTTTGGGACTGCGATTCAACATGATATTTACGCAGTCAGTTCAGCATTTCCCACCCGAGCTGCCCCTTCCGTTTTCAGCTAGTTCCACAAGGTGTCTGGCTGCTTGGGATTCCATTCCAACCAGCACACTCAAGTGAAGTGCGTCCCGGGGTGTGGTGCTTTCATTCTGCCCTGGCCTTTCTTTGGCTCAGCACGTGACGAAAGGATTCTTTTTACAGAAACAGTGGAGAAGGGTTTTGTCTGGACTCACGCTGTGGTGATGTCTTCTTGTCTAACTTCCCTCCTGTGTCTGTTTTGGTTTCTAAGGGGAAAATGATTTCACCCATTCCCTGCCAATCTCTGAACTGAACTGTTTTATTCACTTTACCCTTGGTATTTTCTTTGTACATGATGGGAGATATTTGAGGGCCTACATCTAGTGAGCAACCAACTCTGAGTAGCATGCTATTCTGAAATCACCCTCCCACCAGTCTCCAATTCTTTTTATCTAGCCTGGATTAGATGGCTAAACCTCCACTCTTTCCTCTCCTTACACACACCGCAAAGGCCCTATCTTTGTTCTGTTGTATGAGTTTGGAGTCATTTCGCTTGCTTCATCATATTGTTTGGATCCTGCGTTCTTAAGAGCAAATGTTTGGAATGTAGATTCTGTCCGTTCCATCATGCTGTGGATTCCTTTGTGCAAATTGGTTCAGCAGACGGACTTTTCACATGATCGCTCCTTGAATAAATGTCAGAAGGCTCGCCTGCCTTCCAGAATTCTAACCAGGAACTGCAGCATCCAACTAAAATACCTAGAAATGAAACTATACTCATAACTGGCCACACAAAGACTTCGTTTGTAGGAGCCAAAACCCAGATGGAGAAAAGGTTTTGTTCTGTGTAGCAGCACCCTCTCCTAATACTGGCCTCTACTAACTCAAAACACATCAGATCTTCCGCTGAAATATAAAGGATTGTACAGACAGCAAGTCAGGGAGATGCTTTCTGCACTACACACTAGGGATCCCAGGATGCACTGTCACATGGAGGGTGTTGATGGTACACCAGCTCTTTACACAAATGCTCCATGGTCATCCCAGGATATTAATAAATGACTGCCATTTCCATTGTTTAAGATTAAGCATCCCCTTATCTAACCAGAATCCCATCATATCTCTGTTTTGTTTCCATTTTTGCCTGACTCCTAAACATCCCTTCTTTGTGATTCTTTGGAGTTCTTTTTATCTCTGCTTTATAATGCTAGCCTTGTTTTGTGGCACTCCACAGGTCTCATTTCAATGGACCCCTTTTCTCGTTAGATTGGGAAGTTCTCAAAAATAAAGTTTCCACCCTTGAGAAATATCAGAATCTAACTTGCAATGCAATTGCTACTCAATTGGTGATTGTTGAACTAATTAATAATGAAACGATAAAGTAGTTGATGGGTAGTTTAGCCATCTTCTTCTTAATGTTGGGATCTTCGAAGGAGTCCTAGGAGGAAAGAGTTTAGTACACAGGATGTTTGCTAGGATGCCTTTGGGAGGAAGGAAGAGGATGTGAGGTCAGGTTAGAGATTCTCCAGCTGTATTTCATACCCTGGTATCCTCTCAGATAACTCTGCACAGAACTCTGGATCCAAAATGGTTAGGGTCCTCCCCTGTTGAGCTGAAATCTCAGACTGTTCGTAAACCATTTACTGGATATGGTCCATCATATAAAAATAATAACCTGGTCTAGTGACTCTCTCATGGAAGATGTTTTTTGGTGGGATTCAGCAAGAAGCCTTCCACGCCGAGGATCTGGGCTGCCTATCACATCTCTGTTTACTTTTCCTTCGAAATCTTAATTTAGGTAATGCCATAATTGCATTCTGTTATTTAGTTCATATTTTCTATTTTTGTTACAAAGGACACTTAATATAAGTCAAATTCAGCTCTGTTTAAGATGGAGTTTTTTTTGTGTGTGTGTATGTGTGTGTGTGCGTGTGCCTAACAAATTTTATTTTTGAAAAACTGCATCAATCTCGTCAGAAGTACCCAATAATTTTAGTTGGAAATTAAGAGCTAATAGGACTCAAGAAGAAGAATGGGTTTTCTAATCATTTTAGAAGGATTCTAAAATTATTCTGTTTCATCATTTTTGGTAGATAGTTCTCCCCCTGTCAACATATGTGGAAGAAGTTGTTTTAGATTATTGAAAATCTTGGATGAATAATTTATCAAATTGTCAGCAGCTGTTTTATTCCAACAATAGATTTTAATGGACCAGTCCTATTTCATTTTTCAAATGTTAAAAAAAATTAACTTGCTAAAAATATATTCATGAGCCTTTCCCACAACTTCCTGGGTAATATCAAAGCTGGCCATGATTTTCTGTTTTCTAAATACAGTGTCAAAGCTGAAAGCATTTTTTTGTAGCTATTTAATACTTTATTTTGAATATTAAAATTCTCATTTGCTGACAGCGCACTGACCTATTATTCTTTTTGGTTTTAAGCATTCTTTTTTTGTATACACCACTGTTGACTAAAAAGCTATTCTTACGCTGTGAAGGGTTGACCCCTTTGTTCAGGCTTGCACTGTGCATTATCTGAGAACCATTGGTGAGTCTCTTCTGGCTGCAAATGATCTCATCCAAAGTACTAGTGAAAGTCAGTGCTTCAAGCATCCTGATCTTTACTAGGTCATTCCTAGGTACAGCTGATTAAAAAGGGAAACTCTTCTCTGTAGCGCTGTGGTTATTTTCTATTCCTTTGAATCACTGATTGGTCTTTTGTTGGCATAGGAAGCTTGATACACATTGTCTTGTATTGGTTCCCACATTGACTTAATGGAAACCAATCTACTAGTTGACAGCAGTATTAATTAATACTGTTATGAACTTTTTAAATAAGGGCAACTGAGCTTTCAGGGAATTGAGGTGACATGTGCAATGTCCCATTATAGGGCAAAACCAGAACTCACATTGAGGTACCTGAGGGTTAATATCTAGGTAGGAGGGTCTCTCAAATTAGATTTAGGCCAGTGCAATTCCATTTCAAAAGGAGATACTTGCAGAAATGAGAAAAGCATCTTTCAGGTGGTAGAACTAGAAATGGTTCATTCAGGAGTTGACTTTGGAATTTAGAGGATTTTAAGAATTCTAATAAATATAAACAAATTCATTTCATTAGTTGCTTCATTCTTTTTTTAATATTTATTTATTATGTATACAATATTCTGTCTGCAGGCCAGAAGAGGGCACCAGACCTCATTACAGATGGTTGTGAACCACCATGTGGTTGCTGGGAACTGAACTCAGGACCTTTGGAAGAGCAGGAAATGCTCTTAACCGCTGAGCCATCTCTCCAACCACTAGTTGCTTCATTCTTTACTTTTCGTAGGATCTCTTAGGATCTCTTGCAAAATGCTATGGTAGGGTGTTAGGCTCGAATAGGAAAAATTGAATGCATGCCCTTTAAGATCCTTCTCAAGGTTTTACTTTAAAGAGAGTGGGGGGAGTGGAAACAGCATTTGAGGAGCTAAATGAAGAGTGGGACAGCATTGTCATCTGCCAAATACACAACAAATACTATTACATCCAATGGGTCATATGGTAGAAGTAGCAAAGCAGCTTGCAGTGTCATCTGGACTTGATATAGATACTTACCTGATTATGTTCTGCCCAAGGGGTCTGTACTCGAGGTCCAACGGAGTTCATGGTAGATTCGGTGGATCAGTATCTGATCTAAGTGACGTTAATGCTGTCTTCAGAATTCATCTACCAAGCCCTGTCATTTACCCTTCTCTGCCTCCTAATTCAACTTTTAGAAGCAGTCTGACTAGACACCTCATGCTCCAGCTGCCATAATGGATTATATAGATTATACCTTCAACCCATGAGCCAAAACAAACCACTCCCTCTTAAATTGCTTGGGTCAAGTATTTTATTCAGTGACAAGAAAGTATGTGATACACCATCTGCCTTCTTTTATATTTCATTTAATTTCAATTTCTTTCTTTTAAAGAGTTTGACATAATCATATTAGCAATCAAGACTTCAATGCATAAATTTTACGAAGACAATTCAACCCATAACACCATCTCTTGGTATTGTTATTAATTCAATATTACTCTAATAATCTTCTAGTTGACATAACCAATTTTCTTTCAATAACATTGAAATTCATCCTGTTTAAAATGGGTGTATGGAAAGGACCAGTTATTTCTGAATATTAAATGCTTTCTTTATCTGACTAGGTTGAGAACTTTGGCATTATATTCCTCAGAAAGCTTCCAAAGATGGGGCAGACTTTCCCTTCCCTTGCTGGAGTCATTGCATGCAAGTAAAATACAAAACAAACACAAACTCAAATCCCTACTGTCTTACCTAAAGCTACTCAGTTTGGGATCATGGATACCATTTTACTTTTGAGTCCTAGAAAGGATTAGTTTGTGACAGTAGGTGACAATGAGAAGCAAGAAATCAGGGAACTTTTGCCACCCAAAGATACATTTTAGTTTTTGGGTTTAGTTAACCTTCCAGGGTAAGCCAATACTCAAGCTTCTAAGAAAAACTCCCAGGATTAATTTTCTTGTTGCTGTGATAAAATATCTAAGAATATTGGTTATTTCAACTAGAAGATTATTAGGAGTTTATTTGGGCTTACAGTTTGAGGGGCACAGCTCATATGATTAGGGAGGCATCCCCAGGAGCATGAGGCAGTTATTATGTTGTATTTATAGTCAGGAAGCAGAGAGAGAGAGATGAAAGATCACTGCTGGCTCTGAGATCAGTTTCTCCTAATTTTTTTTTTAAGTTTGGGATTACAGACCAGAGAGCAGCAGAGTGCACATTTGATGTGATTCACTGTATCTTAGTTACTCTAATTTAGAAAACCCCTCACAGGCAAGTTCCAGAGCTTTGGTTTTTTGTTTCAGTGATGATTCTAAGTCTAATACTCAGGATTAGCCACCACAGAACTGTAGCTATTTATTTATTGAAAAATAAAAACAATAGTAAAAGAGGGGATTTCTGCCCCCAGCTTTGAGCCCCTGACCCTCTTGTGAAGATGGCCTTCACCAACTGTATTTGGAAAGTGTTCTAAATTATCTGTGGATTGGGAAACAGACTGAGCACGTGGGGCAAGTTCACTCACAACTTGACTCCTCTATACAAGCCAGGAAGTATTTAAATGCTCACATGCCACCAAAATTTTCTTTACTGTTCAGATGAAGAAAACTAATATTTCGCGGCCCACGTATGAGTTTCCACAGCAGTCCTTCTTTGGAATAAAATTATGCTAAAGAATTCCTTAATATAGATTAAAAATCTCAACTAATCTTGAACAATGAGTTTCTAGCAACAGAGTCTCTATTGGGAATGCTGATTTGGTTTGTGTCATCATAGAGAGCCCCATTTAACAGTACCGTCTGTGGCCGTAATTAGTTTGAACTTGTGAAACAGAGAGTTTGACAGGAGGTAGGAGATTCATTCTTTACTTTGCATGGCTGAGAGCACAGAAATGTACCATGAAGGCATGAGCAGAGATTCAGGAATTTCTAACCAGCTTACAGCAAAGGAAAGTGCTTGACAATGATTTGGGGCTGGAAGATGAATCAATGATCCAGCCGTCTGCTTTGACACTTCCAACATAACACCCTTTAAGATGGAGCCAAAATGAATATTTCTATTCCTCTCCAACTGGAGTCCTCCATGGATATAGTGGTATTGGCCAATTGTCTTAGTTTCCTTGTCCTTTGGGTCCCAGAGAAGCTGACAACCAATTGCTGCCTTTCCACAGCTGATGGAAACGCCTGTGTAGCATCATTCAAGTTGAAATCACTTGAGATATTTTGGATGCAGATATTGTTTGTGTGGATTGAGGAGGACCTGAACTCCGTGTTTCTGATAACATAATACTTCCCTGTAATCATACTTTTTCATTAGGACCACCAGTCTGAAAATATTGACATAGAGACTTTTATTAATTTTGAAAGTTGGGCCTATAGCTTAGACTTGTTTCTAACTTGCTCTTATAACACAAATTAACCCATTTATATTAATTTGTGTTCTGCCACATGGCTCATGGCTGTTACCTCTCCACCTGTACATTCTGCTTGTTCTGTGTTTCCTGGTGTCTTCACCCTTCTTCTTCCTAGAGTCCTCTCCCCTAACGGAAGTTCCACCTAATCTCTTTCTAGTCATTGGCCATTCAGCTTTTATTTTTTTATATCAATCACAGCAATACACCTTCACACAATCTACAAATATCCCACCACACTTTCCCTGCTTACTTTGGAGAGCACCATAGAAGACTGGAAGGGGAGAACCTGAGTTCATCTGTAACTGTTCTTCCTCAGCCGTGTCCAAAATTAGTGTATTAAATTGGGCTTGAATTTGTGATACAGCTAAAGTTCATGCTGGACTCCTTATCTGTTGCCTCCATCTTCCAAGTACCAGGATTACAGGTATGTGCCACTACATCTAGCTCATTGACCCATTCCCCTACTCTGTGTCTTTCCTTCCTAGGACCCCTTTTTGATACTTGGCACTGTGTTGAGGTTTCAAGAGGATGAGGGATTGAGGGACAGGACAGGACAAGAAAATCACAAGTGACTTTTGTCCCAGATCCAAAAGAATCATTCCTGGAAATTCTCAGAACCTGTGTTTATTATTTCCTTAAAAGAAGATAGACTGCATCTTCTACATGTATTGGGAGACATAAGATTTGTCTTCAGGTTGAATCTCAAATATCAGAGAGATCAATATACTGGATGCATTAAGTTTAATATTTATTATGAATATAAGGCTTCAAGAAGGCATGGCTTAAAAAAAACTAATGACCAAGGTCTGGAGCCATGTCTCAGCAGTTAAGAACACAAGTTTCTTCTCTAGAGGACCTGGGTTTGGTTACTAGTAGAAATGGTGACACACAGCTGTCTGTAACTCCAGTGCTCAGGGAAATACCTTTCTCTAGTCTCCTTGGGCACTGAACACATGTGGCGAATAGGCATAAATGCATGTAGAGCATCCATTCCCTGTGAATATATTAGAAAACTCCATTTTCACTTCCTCTAATACCCACCTTCATGTTGAAGGCTTGCACAGCTTGACGAAAGTCAGTAAGATGTTCCTCTTCCTAGTAGTATTAGCATCTTCCCCTTCGAAGGAGAAACATGCAAACATGGATACCATCTAGGTTCTTCTGTCTCTATTAAGAACTTACACTTTTTAACCTCCCTATTGAGATATAACCCACATGTTATTTAAATTTTACAATCCATCTGTATAAGGTAAACCATTTCATAGCATCATGTGTATTCACGGAACTGTGTAACCATCACAGGTATTTGGCCATAGTCCATCATCCCCGTAAAGAAACCCTGTACTAACAAGATCACTTCTCCTCTTCCCTTAGTTTTCCCAACTTCTAGGTAACTGCTTATTACTTTCTCAGCCCACTCTCCACACTTCACATACAGTAAAACATGCAGTGACTGGCTTCTTTGACTTTCCCAGATCCTTTTAAAGTTTAGGGACGTTTTAACATGGGCCTGTATTTCATTCCTTTTATTTCCAAATAAAACTCTATCATATAATATATTATAACTTTATCCTTTGGACTACCAAGGGACGTTGGAATTTTTTCAGGAGTTGACTGTCATAAATCATACTGCTGTATATAGACATAGGCTTGCTTCTATGTGGACTTATATTTATTTCTCTGAGGTAAATCCCTAGGAATAAATTGTCAAGTCACATAGTAATTCTGTTTAATATTAAGGATGCTAAGACTGTTTCCCAAAGAATAACTTTCTATTTTTTCATTTCGAGTTGTCAGATTATGAGAGTCGAAAATTCTTAATATATTGACAAGCACTTGTTATGACCATGTTTTGGAGAGAGCCATTTCAGTGATGTGAAGGGCTGTCTCAGGGTGTTGGTTTTCACCTCCTGGGTGGCTGATGGTGTTGAGACTGTTCTCCTTCGGTTCTTTGTCATTTGCATATCATTTGCATATATCCTTTAGAGTGGTGTCTATTCACACTCTCTGCCTACTTTGAAACTAAGTTCTGTGCCTTTGTGTTCCCAAATTGGAAAAGTACTTAACGTCGTCCAGCAGCAAATCTGTATCACGCCTGCGACTTGAATTTCTTCTAGACCATAGATTGTCTTCTCATGCCCTTGATGATGTCGTTGATACATGAATGATTTTGATGAAGTCTAATGCATCTCTTTTCTCTTGTGTTGCGTGTGCTTTTGAAGTGGCATGCACAAAAATGTAAACCTACAACAAGCTACTATTGAATAAAACACTTAATTAAACTATTCGTTCAGACACAAGTATACCAAATCTATTAGCTAAGTGCAACGGAGAGCACTCTTGACAGAAAGATAGAGAGTTACTTGGGAAATGTTCATATCCGCAGGCCATAGGACACTTTGCCCATTCCCCTTGTCTCATCATTAGTCCAGATTTCATGAAGACATTAAAAGATGTAACTGTTGATTATTTGAACGACTTATTCCCTAAGGACTGTAAATCAGCTGGAAAACATGCTGAGCTCCAATTCACAGTGTGGAGACCCTGGGTGCTATTTGCTTGTGACTCGTCCAGATAGAGAGTCTCTTAAATATTAGCACCTAATGCTCTCGAATAGTTTAGGAAACTTAATTAACTCTTGAACAACTGGATCATCATTTAATCCTGCTCCCCTTGGCATCCCTTAGACTTCTGTAGAATGATACCTATTAATTCAAATTGAGAGCATTATATCTCACGGCGCTTTGTATTTCCCAATTGAATGCAGGGCTTTGAATAACTGCAAAGTTAATCTTTAGCTTTTCAAGGTGGAAAGATTCTTTTCTGCCTGATTTCAAAACTATGCTTTTATAGCTTAAAGGCTTAAAATGAATTTTCTTTTCTAAAAAAAATATTATCTTTTTTAAAAAAAACTATCATAGAAGAAAACTAACCATTTTTTTCCCTCACCACCTGGATGAACTATTTCCCTTCACACATTTCAGCTGAGCCTTCTTTCTCCGTGGGTGTTTTTGCTCATTAAAAGCGTAATAAACGTACGATCTGCCTGCAATATTTGATTATCTTACAATCATCCCAGTCTTACAATCACCCCAGTGCACTGAGGGACTGTCATTTGCATTGGTTAGAGGACTTCAGATTTGAAAAGCAGCTTTGCTCTAAACAGCAAGGCCCTATGCATAGAGTTGGATTCAAAATGGGAGCTGTATCTTATGACCTCCTTTTCCCTTGGAATCATAGACTCCCTTCACCCTCTGGTTGTTTACTCTTCCTGCGTGTTCAGCTTTCCTACCCCTCATGAAGGGGAAGGTAATGACCACATCCTCCCCTCAGGCTATGTTTGGATGACTCTCACACTCACCTCTCCCACCCCTGCTCTCCAGTCTATCTGTCTCTGATCCAGATACCAGCGCCAAAGCAGCTCCCTCCTCTGAGCTTTTCACTTGCTCCCCCTTCCACCTAGGACACTGTGTGCTTGGAGCTCTTACATTTGGCTCCTTAAACATTCATGGCTTAGTCAAAATGGCATTTCAGTGTGAATTTCAAAATTTATCCTAACTCAGGATGTCTCTCCCATCCCATCCCAACTCACCCAGATCACCACTCCCCCCTCCCCCCTCACAGCTTTAGTCTAGTGTATGAAAATCCATGGTGTAGAAATGTATAATGTCTGCGTCTGTTTGTTGTCTGTTTCCCCTCTCCTGATATGTGGGTACTTAGTGAAGCAGGACTTCTGTCTTTGTCCCTCCCGTAAATCAGCACCTATCATCACTCGTGGCTTAGGTGGCTCCCCAAGGTCTGATGAAGGTGTGGAATGCTACGCTTGGTTTTTGCACGTTTGTGCCGATGTCCTTTCTTCCCTCTTTTTCTTCTGAGCTGAGCAGAAATATTTCCGCTTGTGCGTGTCATAACAGGAGTGAGAAAAGCAGCCAGGAAGAAAAGCATGAAAATCATTGCTGGAAAATAGCAAGGTGAGGTATATCGTTTCTTTGAGGAGAAACTGGGATGTTGTATGTAACCAACAGTAGTGTCCCTGGGAAACAATTTTTCTGCATAGTCAACACTAAATGACATAACACTTCTCTTGATAGATGAAGATAAACTTTGAATGTTCCACATTCCATGACTTTCACAGGCTTGCGTTTTTGAATACTTTATTCTCAGTTAGCTGTACTGTTTGGGCTGGTTGGGGGAACTTTCACATGCAGGGCTAATCCAGCAGATGTAAGAACGAAAAGGAGATTTTGCATGGTGGGATCAGCTCTGCTTCTTGTCTAGCCCTCTGTTCAGGATCTGCTGAGATGTGAGCAGGTTGCTGCTTCATACTCAGTCAGCTGCCTTAGCTGCCATGCCGCCTCCACAACGATGGGTTATTTCCTCTGACTTCTAAGCCAAAACAAACCTCTCTTCCCTCAAGTGGCTTATCTCAAATGTTTTGTCATGGTGACCAGAAAGGTAGCTGACGCACACAGTTGGCTTGCTTCAGGATCGTTCATGTATAATACAACCCAATATATACCGTATCATTTATATAATACATTCTGTTTTATGATCACTTGGTACATTTCTCTGCCTGTTTTGATCAGCCTGGAGAAAGCTGCCAGCACAGAGACCCTGCTACTCGATTGTAAATGGAATAACACAAACGCTAGCTAGCTAGTAGGGATGGATTTGAAAAGGATTTAAGTCCTGGGAGTAAGCCTGTCACCTCTGAGAATAGGCGAAGAGCCATTTTCTCCTAAGGCTAGCTTTCTTGGAAAGCAATTGTCACTTCTCTGCCAGTTTCAGCCTCACACTCTACAGTCGAATGTGTAGTCATCTTAGATCATGCAGGTCTGCCAGAAAAGTCAAGAAATCCAGAAAAAGATAGATGTCTGGTCTAGTGCAGTCATGTGGAAAAATACCTGAGAATAAAATCCTTTGTCAGGAAGCCCTGAGTATCCTTTGGTCCCCCTAGTGACAAACATGGCTTTTGAACCTAAGTGGGTACCTCCGCATCACTACAGAAGAGTGTGTTGTGCCTGAACACGGGATTCTCACCACCCCTTAAGCCTTTTCTCTGCCCTCTTCACACTTTTTTGCAGGATGAGGGCAGAGTTGTAAGAGTGTTACAGGCATCTAGTTCATCTTTCATTTCAAGGTGGGAAACCCTTGGCAACAGAAGAATGCTGTTGAGATTGAGAGGTGGTGTGGCCCAGTATCCATGTGGACATGAGGTTCCAACTCTCAGGCTTTATCAAGGTAGCACATAGAGACAGAGGAACAATTTCACTGTGCGTGGGAGACAGGAGACACAGGTAGATGAGGAAGTTGCAGAGGGCAAGGGCATACCACTGGGAAATAACACGCTAAAGGTTCAGGCCACGGCACTTCATTGTGTCCTGACTGATTAGGGTTTGTCCTCTGAGTAAGCAGGTATGGTAGCAATGTAAGAGAAGACAAAAGGAGACACTATGGTAATGATATTACTAGACTTTTAGTCAACATTACCTTTTAAAGTCATTTTTTCATCTCTGTGACCAAATAAATAAAACAAATAACTACAGGTGTTTTAAAATCTTTTAATTTCTATTTATTTTAATTAGCACATAGAGTAATGTGTTTACTGAGGACATTTTCATAATACTTACTTTTGGGTAACTCCTTTATCTCAACCCACAGGTTGAGAATCACTGGTCTGGAGGCTTCAGTGCATCACGGCTGGGAAAGCATCATGGCAGGAAGCTGCTCACTCACGTCTTTACATCCATAAACAGAAAAAGAGGAACATTCCCACTCCTCTGGCTTTCTTCCCTCGCCCTTTTATTCAGGTTTGCCTTCAAGCCTTGGCTGCAGCATCCCCTTCAGGATGGCTCTTCCCTCGCTAGCTAATCCACTGTGGAAATGTCCTCACAGATACAGTTTAGGTGTGTTGCACTGCTGTCCTGAGCAGTTTGGATTCCAGTCAATTCACCATGAAGAGAACATGGTGGTTTCTTCTCTCTGTCGCTGTCTCTGTATCTCTGCCTCTCTCTGTCATTGTCTCTGTCTCTCTGCCTCTCTATGTCTCTGCCACTGTTTTTCTTTTCATATTCTGAGATAGAGTCACTTGCTATAAGTCATAAGATCATTAAGTCACCTGGAACTTATGATTTACCTGCCTCAGTCTCCCAAATACTGGAATTACAGATATGTGCCACCATGCTGATTTATAAGAGTGATTTTTAAGAAGCCTTATCAAAGTGAAAAAGTACTCTTAAAATCTCCTGAATGATGTAAGACATTGTACTGAAACTGCAGGATTAACTTTTGCTAGCTGTGCAGCAGAAGCCATTTTAAATGTTTGTTTGTATCACTAATTATTTACTACAACCCATCTATGAAGTAGGTCTGACCTTTGTCCCCATTTTATGTATGAGATAGTGGATTATGGAGATGAAAAAAAATGGAATAAAAGATGGCAATGGAGTCTTTAGGGATGAATTACTGCAGCTATAGGAGTGAGAACACAGGGGAATTCTTAGAGCCAATGAAAGCTATTTTTAGATTCGAGAAGCTTATCATTGTGATGATATTAGAAAATATATAGGCCATCTAGACAATAGGTAGACTCTGGGGGTTGAGAAAAATTAATCTTTCCTGAAAACCTTTGGGCACCTGACTTCCTGTTTTGTCTTAATTGGCTATATTTGAAAGTAAAGTGTTACTTTCAATGCATTTTCTCAGATTTAAAGAGAATAAGTGTTCACCTATATGTTTGAGGACAAAATCATGATTTTTGTAAGAAAAAAATGGACATACAAAATATTCAGTGTGTAGTTACGCACTTTCAGGAGCAAATTATAAGACTTTTCATTTCAGGTAAATGGACGTTAGCATCCCAGTGAAATTTCCTCTGGTGCTCTAGTGAAAGTTGCCTGAGAATGTGTAATTTACTCTTTCATTTATGTATTAAATCCTTTGGATACGTATTATTCATCAGACACTCTGCTAAGGATGAACAATAGAAACCATAAATAAAATCAAAATATTTGTTACCACCCAAGTTTGTCCCCTGAAATGATTCATTAAGAAGGTAACTTTGAAAAGAGAACATTCCAGAACAGGTTGGTGAATGCTATCACAAAGTTATCAGAATGGAGAATAATGGGGAAGAAGGGAGCATCTGACTTTACTGAGGAAGTGTGCCAGAATGTTCTGATGGAGACACAAGATGGCAAAGAAAGGAACAGATGAGAAGTTGTGCAAAATGGCTGACTCCTTTGTAGAAAGAAAGTAGGGGACTTTAGAGGCAGTTCCTGCAGGACCGCTGCCTAGGCAGCCATTCTAGAGCCCCGTTTGCTGTTCCATTGTCTCAGAGACTGAAAATTTTAACTTTCTTCAACATTTATTGCCACCAAAAACATACAAATGAAAACACACCAACTAACCAATCAGAAAACAGACAGAATCCAACCAACTAAGACACAGAGAAGCTAGAATAGGTCTTCTCTCTTATTTATTTCCTCTGGCTAACATGGACCTTCTTTCCCCAAGGTTCACCAGAGGTCAGGCACAGTACTAAGCTCTCCCAGGCTTTAATCTAATTTATCTTTAGAAAATTTGGGTGGGGTTTCTTGGAGTAACTCATTTCCAATGGGGGGGAGGTAAATTTCTGAAGATGGCTGACATTGCAAAGGGCAGCAGAAATTATATCTATTTATTGTTGGTATCTGTTCTCATGAAAACACTTCTGTCCTGCTCAGGAAGCAGCAAAATCTGTAGTGATGCTTAAGTTCTCAGTCTTCCGTGAGAATTCAGACCGGGGTCATTATCAATGAATGATTCAGAGAGCTGATTGGACAGCTTGAACACAACCCTCTAGCAATAATTGTGTTTGCTATTTTTATTCTCTGTATCTGGTTAATATACAAGAAGATCGAAGTGACATCCAGAGCCCATTCATTCATATCCTGAATGGAGAGGTATTTACTATGTGTCAAAGCAGAATGCTTTATGTTTGGGATTAAAAGCTGCAGCATACATGGAAGACAAGCTTTTTTTCTGCCGTGGAGATAGATGCTACAATTAGCAGAGGTTGATGGGAGTAGTTTAGAGAAGTAATAATTGACTGGCGATATTAGAATATAAAGTATGTCTCAGGCTCCCCCTTCTACCAAGTAATTACTTGATAAATTTCAGCCTCAGGGAACAGTCCCTGGGGACTATATACGAGTACCAGTAATTTCACTCATGGCAAAGCTCCCAAACTGGCTTATGTATCCTATTTTGTTAGGAGTGATTTCTTGATGAAAAATATAATTTGTCAGCCTGAAAAAACATGGTATTCATGTTAATGTGTATGAGTCCCATGTAGAAGGGAGGACTTTGGTATGCTTTGTTATGATTTTACAGAATAATTCCAATTTCCTGTTAAAGCTTTAAGGAGTACACCGGTTGACTGTCTAGCTTAGCATTCCCATTCAGGGAAAAGAAGGGCCCAATATTTCACACATTCTGGACACAAAATAGATTGGTAAAAGGGCAAGTTTCAGATTACTCAATGAGAAGGATTTCACAAATCTGAATAGTTAGTCTGAGTGAGGATCCCCGTGAGAGCAGTAAATTATCTCCTTCTAGTTTTTGGCAGTACTTTGGTACAGAGGTATTTGAACTATGTATTTGTATATGGGGATATATAAATACTTGAATGTGGGAATATTCTATGTTCTTCTTCAATGTGATTTGGAGCCAATAACTAGATTAACTGCACATTACAGAAGCAGACAGAGAGGACCCAGGGAGAAGGCTCACTGTGTAACTGAATATGAAGTCACATATGTGGCCAGCTTGAAGCTGGACACCAAAGTTCATGGCACTCAGATACCAGTGCTCATGCAAGGTCTCAACCAATTCTGTGTGACCTTGTGTTGCTACAGGAGGAAAAGGGGTGCTGAGAGTCTTTTGTCTGAAGACGTTTCTCTGCCTGTATGTAAAGAGCTGACTGATTCACTCTTTTCTGTGTCCATTCCAAAGAAAGAATTTACGGAATCACATTGTACGAAACATTAAAATGCATTCTAATTTTAATTTTCTATTTTTTTTAGAGGTAGGGTCTTACTATACAGTACATGGTGGCCTCAAACTAACAATCCTTCTGCTTTATACTTCTGATAGGATTAAAACGCTTAAATATACATTACTTCAGAAAGAGGATTAGTTTATTTTTTAAGAGGTAATATATGCCAAGACGTGACATTCAAAGTATCAAATGCCTACTGACAAGCATACTTTATGCATAACCAAAAGTGGCTATGTGTAGCTATGTAAATATAGCTACATAGATAGAAAAATGTTCTAACAAGGAAAATAGAATGCC
Source organism: Myodes glareolus (assembly GCF_982192425.1). Lineage (NCBI taxonomy): Eukaryota > Metazoa > Chordata > Mammalia > Rodentia > Cricetidae > Myodes > Myodes glareolus. The sequence goes on along the minus strand of NC_142026.1, from coordinate 26,021,810 downwards.
TATATTAATGCTAAATAAAACAGACTTACTAATGAAAAATTAGATTGGAAATTTTGTACTAAAGTGAGGTCATCAGAACTATACAACAATCATGAATGTGTCCATTGAGAGCCTCTGTGATTGCAAAATCTATGTTGACAGATTTAATTCAAGTAAAATACAAACCCTATGCACCTTTGATTAAATGTGCCACCATAGCTGAAGATTTCAACTAGTCAAGAACTGACATAATAAAGCAGCCTTGCCAAGCAGCAACAGGTTCATAAGCAATATTAGTGGCCTTCCTAACCAACTTAATCTTGGAATATTTATATAACAAATCTTAATGCATTGTTTTCAAAGGCACATACTACATCTTTCAAGGTGACTCTTTTCCAGACCCATAAAACAGTAACACTTGAAAGATTGACATAGTATAGTGAGAAAGCAATACCAGTGAGAGACACAAAGTCTCCAAATATTTAGAATTATGTAAGACAAATTTTTAGAACCCACGAGTTAAGAAAAACATTACATAGATAGTTAAAATATTTTGAGTGACAGACAATGGCAGCATGACAAATAAAGGGACACCTAAAAGGAACTTGATCAATTTTAATGATTACATTTGACAGTAAGAAATGTCTAAAATCAGTAATGTAATATCTACCTCTAGATACCAGAAGAAAACTAAGGTCAGAATAAAGGGGAGGAAGAAACCCAAGTGCAATAACCAAAGAAACAGAAAAGAAAAGTCAAACTTTAGGTTTAAATAAATATATTTATGGGATGTATATATATCTATGTGTGTGTACATATGTGTATGTGTGTGTTCCCCTGCATGCAGGAACCTACAGAGGCCCTAAGAATGTCAGATTACCTAGAGTTAAAGGCAGTTATGAGATGCCTGTCATGGGTCCTCTGCCAGCCCAGCATGTAACTGCTGTTCCGTCTTTCCAGAGCAACTAACTTTTTATTAAGCATAATCTGTACTTGCTTTTTACACTGAATTACTCAATTGGGGATCTGTGTGTGTGAATGTGTGTGCGTGTGTGTGTGTGGTAGGTTAGTGTTCACATTCACGTATGTTGGTGCATGTACACATGCATCGTAGGGCATGTGAGGAGGTTAGAACACAACCTCAGGATTCAGTCGTTGCCTTTCCACCTTGTTTTGAGACAAGGTCTCTAGGCCATTGCATAAACCAGGCTAGTGATCTCAAGAACTTCTGTCCATTGACTGCCCTCTGCCCCTGCCATCTTCCCATAGGCATGCTGGAGTTATAGAGGCAGCATAGCTATACCTAGATTTTAGGGAGGTTCTAGGAATCAGAAACCAGGTCAGATTTGTGAGGCAAGAACTTTTACCCACGAAGTTATCTCTCCAGCCTTCACCTAGACATTTTATAGTTTCTTTGATTTGTGATGGTTTCCTTTAAACACTGAAGTCCATAATTTGTCTTTTAAAAACTGTTTGGCTTTATTTATGATAATTTTTTGTCTACTCGTGTATTTTATTGTTTACATAGTAAAGTTGTTTAGCCCTTCTAGACTCTGTGTTCAATTTGGAAAGTCCTATCCTGCACTGAACATACACTGGGAATTCTATAGTGTTGTTTTAAACTGCATCTGAATGTTGCTGTAGAGTGAATGGCACAGTGATTGAGTAGCTTTCTTGAAATGGCTCCATAATTGCCTCATTAACATTTGCTGAATAATCCAGATTGTTACCCTTGATATAAATAAACTAAACTAAAATCCCATATGTCTACAAGTTTATTTACATAGTTATTCATTGATCTATCTACTCATGTGTAGTGAGACACTGCAGTAATTAGATTTATAATAGGACTAGTTTCAGCTCACTAATCTCTACCCTCAAGCACTGATATGTTTTTTTGTTGGTTGCTATTGTCTTTATATTTGTTGGTAAAGAAGGAAGACTTTAAAAAAAAATTTACTTTCTCCATCTCTATTCTGTCTATATCATATTCTTTATTAAATGTATGCTTACACAGATGATGTTTAAGTTTTCCATGATGAGCAATAGATTTTCCTATAGATCCTTTTCCTGCAATAATCTTTAAAGTTTTCAGGAAGAAAATGAGGGTCCCACAGCAACAATTACACCTGGTTGAGATTACATTGTGATCCTGATAGTGCTACTATAAGACCAGTTTTTTGGGTACCAGGCTGCTGAAATGGTGAACTTTCTCATGATGTTCTGACCAGAAATCCTATTAAGAACTTTGTAAAGAACCCTATTGACTGCTCAAAAATCATTTACAATTATACTAGACAGTAATTTTGAAACTTAACCATCACTTTACTTTTGCAGGATCCCATTAAGAAAACATCACCCTCATGACAGTGTGAAGCAATTCTAGAGGACAACGACCCTGATCCCAAAAAAGTTTGTCCTTAGGGTTGGGAACACTGTTTAGGGGTTGTTGATTATTACTTGTACTAGTTACAGGGTTGGGGAGAAAACCATGTTTGTTATTAAAAAAAAAGGATAATAATAGTGTATAATAGAGTGAATATTTGTGAGCTAATATTTATGGATAATTTACATTGGTATAGTTTTTGTATATTGATACAAGTTCAAATTATATTTGTTATTTTTGTTTACATTATTTGTACACCTATGCAAAGTTATTCTGTCAGATTGTATATATGCACATTTCTACCTCTGTTTAAGGTATTTGTATATTGATACAACTTTTAGGATATATTTTTAAATTGCATTATATATTACTCCTACCTCTGATCAAGATACTTATACATTGTTTACATTTTGAGGTCATAGTCCTAATTTGTTGCACACTTGTTTATAGATTATTTAATATTCTAACATGAAGTTTTAGTCTTTAAGTTATACAGGTATTAAATATCATAGGTCAAAAGTTGTTAATGTTTGTTGTACTTATAGTCAGATCAATTACGTTCTTTAGATACATGGAGATTGTAATCTGTCTACATAAGTAATCTTCAACCACTTCAAGGATCTGTAGAACATGGCATTTAAATAATTTAGGGTTCTGCTGACATGGGACATGATTGCTCCTGACAGTACCAATCTACTCCCGAGAGAATGTTGAGCAATAAAGGACACTTTACTTGGAGTTTGTTTACTTCTTGACATAATAGGCCTTTGGGCAAGAAATTGCCCATACCTCAAGCACTGACAAAGTCCATGGTATCTGAAAATGGATTAGCAGGATACAAGGAAAAAGACTGTCAAGTCTTGCCAAGACAGGGTAAGATGGTTCTGAAAAATTTCCTGCCTCTAAAAATGGTCTGTCAGTTACACTAGGCCTTAGCTAAAGTTGGTTGCTTCAACTTTGCAAATGACACTTTGGGTGATTGCTCAGGTAGCTAATTATCTCTGTCATATATTACTCACTTTGGAAGATGCTTGATTGTACTTCCTGCTTGCTCAAGTAACATTATCTTCCTTCTCAGGTCTTCAATTGGGTTGAAGATTAGATAGTCATAGTTACTGTACTCTTATGATCTAGCCAAGCCATTCCTATACAAAACTTAGACTCCTTAGGTTAGAATTTTTATTAAAACATTTAGCATATATTCCTTGCTTAATATTGTTTATTCTGGTTGTAATTCTAATTATACTTGATATCTGTTCCTAGTGTATACAGTTTTGTATTGGGTTTGGAACTCTCTTATTTAAACAAAAGGAGCTGTGTGAGCACATTCTGCTCCTTCAGCTAATAGCCTTTAAGATACCTAGCCCACTTGGTCATGGTCTCTGATACTGTAAAAGCAACTATAAAGCATGTGCCCCCTCTCTTGCTTCTGGCTCCCACTTCTGGCTGCTAGACTGTTTCTGTTCGTGTAGACGACTGTTATCTAGGACAGTGATCTGTAAGTTTTCCCTTAAATAAATAACCCTTTATTATTCATAATTCTGAATTGGTGTGGGATTATTCTGTAACTTCCATCATCAATTTGTAGCCATTTTCTTTAGAAGGCCATGAATATTGAGAAGTGGAAGAAGAGTTAACAACTCATGACACTGAGTTTTAGCTGAGATTAGGTATATTAGATATTAATGTGCTTTCCATAGACTTAGTCCTTTTGGGTGTCTTACTGATGCTTGAAAGTTAAAAGTCTTTCTGGGGCTGGGAAATGTCTTAGTAGGTAAGTATAGAAGGCACAGAGCTCTGATTTTTTTTAGGATGTACAGAGCCTACATAAAAAGATCAGTCAGTATGTGGCTGAAACTCAGCCCTGTGGGGGAGGGCTGGTACTCCAGCCAGCTAACTGAAGAAGAGCAAGCTCCAGGTTCAGTGAGAGAACTTGACTCAAGTGAATCAGAGGATGATAGAGAAGAGCACCCGATATTCTCCTCTGGCTTTGGTGGGTGTTTGCACTTGTATACTAATGCATATTCTCTCTCTCTCTCTCTCTCTCTCTCTCTCTCTCTCTCTCTCTCACACACACACACACACACACACACACACACACACACACACACACAATTTTTCTTACCAGGTGTCATAGTTAGCCTCAGTTGTCAAGTTGGCACAAACCTAGAAGCACCTGGGAAGAGTAAACCATCCTTGAAGTATTGCCTAGATCAGAATGGTCTTTATGCAAGTCTGTGAGACATTTATGAGACATTTTCTTAATTGCTAATTAATTTATTAAGGTCCAGCCCACTCTGGGCAGTGCCATCCCTGGGCAGGTAGTCCTGGGCTCTCTAAGAACGGCAGCTGAAATTTTGGTAAGCAGTGTTCCTCCATGGTCTCTTCTTCAGTTCCCTTTTTCAGGTTCATGCCTTGATCTCCTGCCCTGATGAACTCTTTACTTGCCCACGTTGCTTTTTGTCATAGCTTGATCACAGCACCAGGAAGCAAGCTACAATCCTCTGGATTTGGTGTATGCATACATATATGTTCATGTGTATAATCTCAGGTGTTGTAATCTTTTTATTATTAACTCTGAGAGTTTTGTACAACATATTTTGATAATACTTACCACCCCAGCTCTTCCCAAGTCCAAGCCCCCTTCCATATCCACCAAACTATGTCTCCTTTCTTTAATCATTCAAGACTGTTTTGTGTTTCCCAAGTATTCATTTTTGTATATGTGGTTTCCCTCTGGACTGTGGCTGACTTTTCAGGGTGACAGTCTTAAAGAAAACTATCTGTCCCTCCCTCGACAGCTAACAATTGTTATTTGCTCTATGACTATGAGTGGTATTCTGTGCCCAGATTCCCTCTCCATGCTGGGGTTTGGTCTGGAATTTGGGAGCTTGTTTGCTTGTTTGTTTTTGAATAAGATTTGGCATGAGTGATTTATTAGTTTTTTGCTTTTAAAATTTGTTTTTATTATACTAATTGTTATATATTTAAGCATGTACATATTAGGACACAAAAAGATAGATGGAAGATACTAAACCATCTGATTCATTTCCTTATTTGTAGTGAGTCTCAAGATTTTTATGTAAATGATGGAAACTATCAATAACAGTTGCTTTTCAAGCCTCTGTAGTTTTTATACTTCTTTCCTTTTCTCATTGCCAGTACTTTAGACAATATTTCACTATGTAGTTCTGTCTGTCCTGGAACTCACTATGTAGACCAGGCTGGACTCGAACTCAAAGAGGTCAGACTGCCTCTTCTTTCTTAGTGCTGTGACTAAAGGTGTAAGCCACCATGCCCAGCTGCCAACTTACTGTTCAAAGGGAAATCTTCTACCCTCTCATTGTTCATGGTTCTGGCCTTTAAATTAGAGAAGACTTATCTTAGTAAGGAATTGTCTTCCCAAAGCTGTTGTTGCTCTCATGAATAATGGATATTGGAAATTTTGTTTTTGAAATACTAGAACACCTAGCCTTATTTACATTGCTAGATAAAGTCCAGCAGAGTATTTTGCATTACTCCCTCCGTGTGCTGTTGAATTTTACTTGCTGGTATTTTCGAATAATTTTGCATGACTATTTGTAAAAGCTAATATCATGGTTATGCTATAGGAAATGTTATTATCAATAGTTTTACTATTTTGTAAAAATACAATTAGCAACTGTGTTCTAAAACATGCTTTGTAATCTAGTGTTGTCAGTTCGATTTTTTAAATAAAATTTTATAGAATAGAGCTAAGCATGACTATTCAGTTACTCATTTTAGATATTTGCATTCTACGGACAGAGCTGAATAGATTGAGCAGGAACCAGAAAGCCTGTGAAGTCAAAGGTGTGTAGTGTCTGAACCTTACAGAACAAATTGAAGACTCCTGCTGTGGAATAATTTAACCAGACTAAGAAAGATCAGTTAACTAAATTTGGAATGAGCCTTATGATGTCATTTTAGCTCATTTCTTCCTGGGATTGACACTTTCTTCTCTTTAACTTATCTATTGTTAACATAACTTCTACTAGTCCCTTTCTTTGTGATTAGTATTTTTGACATGTTCCAAATCTCTTGAAAACATTACATTTTTGTGTGCTATATATACAATTAGTTTGGTGTATATTATTTGCATCTTCTGTGCTCTCGTGTTTCCTCACTGACAAGTTCTAAGCAATAATAGGGATGGATTATAAAGTCTAATTGCCTTTTGCATTTCCTAGTATTTTTGTTTTCTAATGTTGCTTGTATATTATTTGAGAGGCATATAATCAAGATAATTAAATTTATAATATGGAGTATCATCTTCAATGAATTAATTTCCTTTTTTTTTCTTAAATGTAATCTTCTCTGAACTGAAAACTGCCTCCTCCATTTCATTTCCAGGAGTTGTTTTAGGTACTTTCATCATTTTGTTATAATTTTTTGTCAGTGTGCTTCTTGCAAAATGATGCAGTATTGAGTACATGTCTACAATCATTTTATTGTTGAATGTGCAGCAGTTTTCCTAGATTATTTAATCTTTTTAATTTCGTAGTCTTAATTTGAGAAGCTAATTCAACTTTTATTACAATTGATTATTCAAATAATTGTATTTCTAATCTCCATCTCTCTCAGCTTGCGCATGCCATTGAATTATACTTTACGTTAGTGATTACTTTTACGCCTTTAGTTCAGACACGGTCATTTTAATTAAGTTGTTGTTTTACCAGTCTTCTCAGTACAGAAGACGAGGACATGAACAATTTCTTTCCTTTTCATCCCCATTTCTTTCAGTTATCTTATCTCTGTATTATCAGGCAGTAAGCTTGGTATTTTCTTAGATTCTAAGTGTAGGTAGTTGGTAGGTGACAGACACATAGATGGATGATGGATAATGAGGACAGTAATATACACTTCATAGGAGTGTTGTGAGGATTTATAATAGTGGTTGACCATTATTACCCAGATATTGGGTATTAGCTTTTAATTATTATTTTAATGTTACTTATAGTCCTTACATTTTTTAGCTCATAGGGCTAGATGAGTCTGATGTCATTCCATTTATAGATTGGTTATCTGAAATTACATCTTTAGTTACTATTTTAAGGAGTTGTATAAACCATGCTTCTTATTTTATGTCCAAAGTAAACTACTTGTTTTATTTTCCAACATGGTCAGTGACTTGGCTAATCCTAAGAGTCTTAGAGGATTTTGTGGATATCCTGCATTTTCACCTGACTTTACATTGTTGTAGAGAAATTTAGTTTAGTCTCTACTGTATTTAATATTAGAGTTATTGATCATTTAGCCTTGATTTCCTCAACCTTTTTCATTTTTGAAGTTTAAAAGAGGCAGAGTTGTTTTTATTCCTATACTATACCTTTTGTTATTATTTGAGTTTTCCTTAGTCATGGTAATTATTTGGCTATCATTTTGCTCTTTCCACAAATATCATCTTTCCCTTCATTTTCATCTTTGTTCACTTTGTTCGCTACTTCTTGCATTCAGGTCCATGAACATTTTTGGTGGGTGTCTTGAAGGGTTCATCTTCCCCTGCTTCTGCACTTTTAAAATTGGGACAGGGTATTCTTTGGTTATTGAGTGTATTTGAATAACTTAATTCGTCCCTAGGATTATTTTAGGGGACTGTACAAGGCAGTCCTCATTTTATGCAAGCAGATCTTTTCTCTCATGTTCAGTTATACATGAAGAATGAATTTATCCTGCGACCGTGCTTCCCAATTTCCTACAGCTGCAGTGGTGAAATTGCATAAGTCATGCAGGGCACTGCTCTCCCACATTACTGTAGACTGCTTCCTGCAACGGGCCCATCAATGTCCTCTCCCTTACAGGCCCACTTTGCTTTTATCTTTGCATCCAGCAGAGGTTCAGGGTGACTTTCATTGCAAACCTGCCCTCCTATTTCCATTCTTGCTAGCTGAGAAATGTCACTGTTGCTTTGTAAGCTTCCTGTATCTGCCTGTGGTGTTTCTTGGACTTCATCTCATATCCCCATATGAATCTCCAAGCTCTGGATACCCTCTCTTTGTTTCACTCTTTAGTAGGGAAAAATGTCTTCTTTTTCCACATGTGAATTTAAGTAGTATTGATTTTGTCTCCTGGATGTCTGATTATGCCACCTTTACCACCATGAAAAGAATCACGAGAGCAAATGCATTTGTTGTTACTAATTAGTAATCCTGGGATCTGGCTTTATGTTTTAGCATTGGCCACTGACACATGTAAAAACAGTATTTCCTTTTCACTATCAGAGCAAGCTGCCAAGCCCCAACAGTTTCCCCCGTTGTATGATACACTGCATGAAAGAACTGCCTCATTAATCATTAAATAGTGAGCTCTAGGTCCGCAAGGACTTCCTGTCGATGGGTGCCTGCCAGAGAGACAGCTCCCTCATCTTCTCCTCCCAGTGACCAGCTATTTATATTCTGCCTGCAATATTTATTAGACAAAGTGTCAGTGGATTTTGGTGTAATTCACCCTTTTAGGAAATCTCACCAAAGACTGGAGAAATATTTTCTTGGGCTTTGCTATGCTTGACAGTCATCCTTGTCTGAGAAACACTGCAACCTCCCTCTGTTTCAAAGCTTTCTCTCCTTCAAAGCTCAGCAAACATCCTGTTCTTTTCTAAGGACATCTCTAACTGCCAGGCACACAACCCAGGCTGCCTTTTCTGAATTCCCAAAGTCTCTCCTTCCATATGGTGGTGTGTTGGGTTATTTTCCCCAGACACAATGCTTATACAGAAATGTCAGTCGTATGAGTCACCACTTGGGTAACTTCAATGCCTTTGCTTCTTTCTGCCTCAGTATCTTAACCTCGAGAAGAGGGTATTTATTTGGCTTTTCCCCCCTTATTTTTAAAATGTTTGATTAAGCACAACTCCTAAAGGCTTTAAAAACAGACCTAAATAAATTAAGACGGCATTTGTTTGTGATAAGCATTGTGGGGGTGCTTATTATTATAAGTGATCACGTGGAAGGACATGGGTGTATTTGGTATCTAGTATACTCTAACCACTGTGCCAGGGGCTTCAGCCAGTGAATTCTCATTAAAACAGGTTAGGTGTCAGAATTCTCTCTCTTAAAAAGATGTGTTTTAATTTTATCCGTATATATGGTGTGTGTGTGTGTGTGTGTGCACTTGAACACAGGAGCCTAGAGAAGCCAAAACAGCATCAGATTTCTTGCAGTTTTATCCTGAGCTGCCTGCTATGGATGCTGAGAACTAAACTGGTGTTCTCTGGAGGAGCAGCAAGCACACTTAACTGCTCAGCCATCTCTCCAACCTCTTAAATTCTTTTTTGATGAATGTGAGATGTAAGTTTTCTTTTCTTTTTTAACGACTTTATTGAAGTATAATCTTTTGCACAATAAACTACATATGAAAGTTATATTTTATTACTACTACTATACTTTATATTGTTTTATATTTATGTGCTTTATATTACTATAAAACATCACTACAAACATAAAAAATACACCCAGCACCCTAAAATGATTCCCTTGGCTCCTATTTAAATCTATCCTCTCTTACTCTCATGTTTCCCTACAGTGATTGGTCTACTGTCCATTTGTTTCTTTATTTGGTTTGGTTTTGTTTTTTATGACAGGATTTCTCTGTGTATCAATCCTAGCTGTCCTTGGAGTAGCTTTGTAGACCAGCCTTGCCTCAAACTCACAGAGATTCGTCTGCCTCTGATTCTTTACTGCTGGGATTAAAGGTGTGTGCCACCACTGCCTTGCTTCAACCTGTTTCTAAGGACTGAATTGTATTTTATAGAAATGACATAGCTGAAAGTCTTAAATTAACTTTCACTTTAAGTAGTTTTAATTGGTATACTAATCATACATATAAATCTTTTATTTGTTACCCTGAGATAGACAGTTTGTTGTTGTCAGCGGTAATTACCCTATGGCACTGTAAAACTTTAGAGTGTATTTCTCCTGAGCAACTGCATGCTTGGACCCTACAGTTCATTTATGTGTCCATATTTTTTCCATGTAACATAACAATTTTAAGATAGAACCAAGTTGTCATATGTATCACTAACCCACTCTTCTTGTTACTCACTGATATTTAATCATTTGGATATAGCATTGTTTATCCATTGAACTGTTGCTAGGCATGGGACTGCTTCTAGGTTTTGGAGTATACTAACAACTGCTATGAATAACCAAGCATAAGATATTGTGGGTTGCTTTCATTGGAACTAGAGTGAACTCCCTAGATGATTTTGTATATATACACATTTAATGTTCATATAAAAAACCCAACAAATCCTTCTGCCTAGTTTTTCTCTTCCTGCAAACCTTTTGCTTATGGAACTAAAATGACTGCATGTAGCTCCAGATAATAGAGAAACCAAGTTTGGTTCTCTGGTATAAAATCATAAATCAAGAACTTTCAATTTCTATCATCCCCTCATTCAGAACCAATATCGATGATGGGCTTTCTATGCTCAAGAGACATGGACAGTCAGATTCTATATTCTTGAGATGGTCTGGGGATAGGAGAGGAGAATTGTCATACAGCATGTGATTATGTTCTCCCAGATGCTTTGTTAAAATCATTACTCCTATGGCATTAGACAGTGATATATTTAGAGAGTGATTCATTTTTGAGTCCTGTGAGTGGGTGTAACATGAGGGGCCGGCTTGTTGGGGTATCTGTCCCTCCCAGTACTCCACAGCCAGCAAGCCCCAAAGAAAATCACACACAGAACTCCATAAGATTATAAACTGATTGGCCCATTAGCTTAGGTTTCTTGTTAACTCTTCTAGCTTATATTAACCCATTATTTTCATCTATGTTAGCCATGTGGCTCAGTACCTTTTCCAGTGGGGGCAGGTTACATTTTGCTTCTCTGTGGTCTAGGCAGGAATGGCAGAGGGAGCTTCCTGCTTCCCAGGATACTCCCGTTCTCTTTGCTCCACCTCTACTTCCTGTCTGGTATTTCCACCTATACTTCCTGCCTGGCCAATCAGCATTTATTTAAAATATGATTGACAGAATACAGACAATTCTCCCGCACCAAGTGAGAATGAGGAGGACACAGCCTGCAGCTAAAAGGAGGAGCAGAGGAGTAAGCTTCCTGAGTATTTAAAACATAGCTCCAATAGTTTTGAGTGATATTTTGTAGCCTAAGGACTTCATAACTTATTTAGAAAGTTATTTTAGAATAATAATGAATTCTATTACGTTAAAAATCTTTATTTCCTCTTAGAAGTATTCATTTAAACTTATAAAAAGCTGGGCTGGTGAATTGCTTAGCAGGTAAAGGTGCTTGCTTCCAAGCCTAATGACATGAATCTATAGAATTCACACTTTGAAAGGCAAGAAATGACACCCTCAAGCTACCTCTGAGCACGATTCTTGCCACCCACTACAATAAAGAAATGCAAAGGTCAAATAAGTATTTTAAAATTGTATTTCTTTTTTAAAATGTATTTTATACAGTTTAAGAGCATTTGAGGCAGGAATAAAAGCTATCATCTAATTGCATCTTAAATAACACATAATTACTTTATTGAGAGGCACTTCATTGCTTTAAGAAAGAATCTCTCTTCTACCTCAATTGTTTTTTTAAAATCTTCTACATGTCAACTACAACATACTATCTACAGACATGAAAAATATGTTTCCTCAGGTGGATACAAGAGGATTGTAATTTTAAGGCTAGACTGGGCAATAGATTTGAAACAAAATCCAAAATTTGCTGTTTCTAGTTTTTGCTTTAAATTGAAATTATAGTTGTGAAAATTTGCAATCTCTACTAGCATTCATGAGAATTAGATGATATCACATATTTGCAGTAATATTTCTTTCAAGTGAATCATCTAGAATTTACTACTTAAAATGAAGGGGAAAGTACATAAGGAAAGAATGTAAGGAATTTATGGAAACTCTGAGGGTCTGCATCTGCCCAAGTGTACGACTCCTTGAGGAAAATTGGTTCACTTATAATATAACATCTGGTTCATATTTAGCATAAATAAAAACACAAGTACAGGCCAGAAGTAACAGACATGAGGACTGGGAGGGCGACCTGTGTGTTTTCCTGCCGAATCACTTATATCACAGCCAAGAAGTCTACTTAGAGGAAACGTCATCGGATGAGACACTAGCCAAGAAAGAAGGAAGAACCTTATGAGACCACAAGAAAAGGAATGAAATTACTAGGTAATTAAAAACAAAACAAAACATTGGAGTAGCATGGAGAGTTGACTCCACTCAGCCAAAACATCAATTACCAGTGTCTCCTGGGGACCATTTATGACGTTAACCACAGAAATTCCATGTTGTAGTCAATATGCCTTATCAATCACGGCAGTGTTCTTACTTGTGTGATTGGTTTTCTGCCAATGTCAGTCTGGAAGAAGATAATATGTCAATTAACTGTGGAAACAGAAACATGCCATCACCCTGGAACATGGGCTAGTGGACTGGCTCATCCATGGAAATTCCATCTCCAATGATTATGTTGAAAGCCAACTTGATGTTGAGTATCATTGATTATTTGTCCCTGAGTTAAATTTTCTTCTGGATTTTTTTATACTATAGAAAGTAAGATAATAAATTAAAATCAAATAACACAGACTATGATTAAACAGCAATGACAGCAAATGGTAATATACTTTAAATAAAAGGGTTCAATAAAACAACTGGGGTCACTTTTGTTCTTCTCTACACATGAGCTAGCTGCTTTGAGTCAGAGAAGTTTTGCCTGGTGATTTTTTCATTTGTTCATTTGTTTCATTTTGGTTTTTTTTTTCTTCTCTTTGCTTCACAAAGCCAGGGTAGGAAGATAGGGAAGGAAAAGTTTGTATGCCTCTTACTGACCCAGATAATCTGATGATACAAACTAGTCATTTAATAGATTCATTAAAGCTAGCTTAAGCCTCCAAAATCAAAGTTTTAAAGAAAATACTGGAAAAATACAAATCTCGCTGAAAATTAAAATTAAGAAAAACAATACATTTGTGTAGGGTTCTTAAAACATGGCTCATCTGTGTTTGTGCCAATGAACTTTCTTTCCCAGCACTTTCTCTGCTAATTACTTTTCTTTATAATTTAGTAAGAACTTTGCTGACAAAAACTAAAATAAAACCAATTAGTCCTTCTGGTGATATTTTGGCAGTAACTATTACATTCTAGATTAAACTTAACAATTAAGCTATTATGAATTTAAAATGTATAACTTTTGACCCACCATTTCTAGGAATTAATTCTAATAGAATAAATACACAGAATCATATAGGAGAGTGATTAGTTTAACATTTTGGCAATTGTGAAAACTGGAACCAAGTTAAAGTTCTAAGTAGGAGCAGCTTCCAACTACATGGATTTCTGGATGTGCCAAGGAGTATGATTTAATCACTGTGAAGGGGCTAGGAGAGACCAGCCAATGCCTCTCTTAAATTTCATGTTTGCTTTTTGAGTCAATCACTCCCAAGAATGTTGGCTTTACTCAGTGACACGGTGTGGGACATAACCTGGAAAGGCATGCTTGAAGGACTTTAATAGTCACCAGTCAGAACTGTGATGATTCATTTCCACAATCCCATATAGTCTTTGAATTGGTCACAGCCTATTTTGAAGATGCTTATGTAAAACCAGCCAACAACTCTAGCTTCCCACTTCCTTGGCTTCTTTATCTCTGGCTGCCTTTTGATTCTCCATTCCCCAATGATAGCATCCTATAAGTTATGTGACAAATAAATGAGATTGTCAACTTTCCTCTTTTTGGTTCTCACTTTCTTTTGCTACACCTAGTTCAGAACGTCTCAGCATTGTCTATGATCATGTTGCTTCTTTCTCAGGTCTTGTAACAATTATCTTAACTATCCAGCTGGGAATCTGCAAAGGTAGACCTAACTCTTTGATGTGACATACGATTCTGCTCTTCAGATTTTCACAGTACTGACAGGATTTCTAGAAAGTGTCCTCTCTGTGGGAAAATTCTGCCCCTTATCTGGAATCTCTATAAATTCAGAAACTGGATTTTTTTCTCCATAAACTTACACTAATTACAATTTAAAGCATAGATATAGAATAAGGCAAGTAATTATGTTAATGCCGTTAGAAACTAGGATATTTGTGCTCATTAGTTTTTGCCAATTTGATACCAACTAGGAGTCAACTGAGAAGAGGGACCTTAATGGAAAGTTGCTTCGATTCAGATTGTCCTATGCTCACATCTTTGGGGGCGTTTTCTTATTTGATGATTGATGTAGAAGGACTTATCTTAATATCCTAATGTCTCATCTGGGAAAGTGGTCCTGGATTATATAACAAATGGAGATAAGAAGTTACTCCTTGAGGAACTTGGCAGTAAGTGGGATTCCTTCACGATTGCTGCTTCAAGCTCTTGCCTTCAGTTCCTGCTTTGACTCTTCTTGATGGTGAATTGTAACATATGAAATTAAACAAACCCCTTTCTCCCCCAGTTTGTTTTTGGGGCCATGCTTAATCACAGGAACAGAAAACAAACAGGAACAATGTTCAAAGCAAATGGGAAGTATTCAAGGATCAACAAAGCAAGTTAATAGCAGTTAATACTACAGAGGAATGGAAAGGAGTACGAATGAAGTCAGGCTTTGTTTCTGGCTATATTTTCAGGAATTAATAACAGAATTAGGTTGCCATCATTTTGTTCTCTCTACTGGGGCAATGGAGAGCGATAAATATCAGCAGTGGTTACCAAAACCATTAGGTGCAAAAGAGGTGGACATTTTTATAGTAAAAGACCCAATATGATAAATCCCTGACCCATGGGACAATCAATATTAGATGTGAAATTAGATATGAAAATCTATTAGATATCAATTAGACATGAAAATGCAATCTGAATTGCTTGGGCAAAGTATCTCACTGCAGGCTCAGAGGAAAGAGAGGGCTGAAGATACATTTTAAAAGACACCATATGGATTCAAATAGTCAAATCCATCACATAGGTTCCTTAGAAAAAACAAACACAGGAAACACCTATTTTCCTAGCATGTAAATTGCAAATAGGAAAAAGGGTACTGAATGAAACATCTGAAGATACTTTTTAGACAGCAAATAAATACCATGGGTGGCACTTTTGTATCAGATTCAAAAGGATCAGAGTACAGACAATATTTATAGGTTGTCTGTGAGATGTTTGAAACAGAAGGGATGTTGGAGCGAGTTGTGAGTTTATATATAGTAGTTTGAGATGAAAAATATGACACCATGTTTATGTTCTTCTTTATCTTTTTACAGAGAACTTCTAGAATATTTTCAATGAAATGATAAGATGCTTTGTTCTTCTAAATATTCCTGGGCTGTAGGGGCGGTAGGGTGAGGGGGATGCAGGAGACAGGATTGACAAGATGATGAAAATTACTGAAGCTATATGATTAGCTTCCCACAAAGGAGGCGTTTTGGAGATTTTTCTCTACAGGTCTAATTATTGCAAATGAATGCCTGTGTTTACAGCATCTTGGCCCATTTTTAAATCGTGGTTTTCTGTTTATTCACAGGCGTCTGTGCTGCAGCGGGATTATTTAGATAGTGATTATGTTGATGGGTGGCTCTATTTTCCCTCTGTGATTTAGAGCAGGTTTTAATGATATCCAAAAAAATATTGGGTATTCTAATTACCTACAGGAATCAGAATCTATAATTAAAGAAAGCATTAGCACCAGATTCAAAGGTAGATGGGTTTTTTAGTAACGAGTTTTTTTTTTTTTTGAGATGTTTTAAAGAGCATCCATTTTGTGTACCTAATGGTTGATATTTTAAATTGAGTTTTTTACAGTGAATGACTTATTCTCCTGGATCATTAATGACTAAGTACATGCAACCCTATTTTAAGCAATGATCTAAATTTTGTGTGATCATCTCTCCAGTCCCGTTTAGAGACTATTTTATTTTAATAGTGCCCAATACCTTTTCGATATCCTAGGAAGAAATGAGGGGCCTCTTCATCTTCCTCAGGATGAGAAACTTTTGCCACCACATCCAGTCTACAAATATTAGCAGTTAACCATCTTAGCGAGTGAAGATAATGATGTTTTTCTTTACTTCTTGTTTTTCTTGAAATTAAGCTCCTCTCCTTTTTCTCCTTTATGGCATTATTCCTTCTCTGACCGCCAATTCCTTGCACCTCCTAAGAATTTCCCAGGAAGGTTTCCCATGAGGTCAGTAAGGCCAGCCCATTTGTCAAGACTTCTTCCTTTTCCCTTATCAGCTCTCTCTTGGTGTCTTCATGAGTCTCTCTGGTCTGGTTTCACTCCAGGTCTGTGTCACACTGACATCAAGGGGACTCCCTGAACTGTTCATTTTTTTTTTTTAAATCTCAACTTCGATTTCCTGGCTTAGATGTCATACTTTCCTCTTTATTATGATGGGAGCATAGGCCTCAGTAACTTGATCTGGATTTAGGTGGTGCATCCTCAATCACATGTAGCTGACTGACTCTCCCATGCCTGCTTCTTGCCTCAGACTCCTGGGAATGCTTCTGTCTGAGGCGTGCCTGCCTGGGGTCTCCATCCACATCAATTTAGAGAGTCTCATCACATTCCTTCCGTACTGAGTCTCTTCCAGTCTAAAGCTGATCATCCCTTCTTGGATCAGTTCCCTCCTCAGGCAGAAGTCATTTTCTAAAGGATGCATGGGAAGGGAAAGTTTTAGGGAAAAAAGTCTGTCCTAGAAACCAATAGTTGAATATAGAGTTTTAAGTTGCAGTAAACTTTTCTTCTGGATTGGGCAGGGGTATTTACATTGTACTCTTAACCCATGGTTAGGGTCAAGGAGTCTGTACTTAGTGGGATTTATGATTCTTTGTAGAAACTTCTTATTTTTACATCTAGAAGATTGCAGAACCCTTTGTCCTTATTTGTCTAAACTTTCCCATATATGCTCTTTCTTTGAATAAATTTTATTCTATTTCATTTCCAGTGGTCATGTCAAACTCTAGTATGACATGTCTTTATAAATGTATGTGCTTTGTCCTGGCTAAGTCATGGCCTTTATTATTTTTATTACATCTAATACACACACACACACACACACACACACACATATATATATATATATATATGTGTGTGTGTATTTTTTCATTCTTTCTTTCTACCTAGAAATCTGTTATTTTGGTACTGACTCTCATGGAAGGTTTTACAAGTCTTTGTGTTTTATATTTATTTATATTTATATTAAAAGCAAATTCATTTGGACATGCCACACAGTTTACTTCTTTATTTATTTATCTATCTGTTTGTTTAATTATTTAATCAAGTAGTTTTCTATTAGTCCTTTCAGAATTTACTACAATGTATTTTGATCATATTTACCCCCTCTTCATAAATATTCTCTTTCTCCTCCATTTTTTTCTCTTTTGCTCTATATTCTGGGTGATCTTATCTTCATATGTGTCTTCCATGGCTTTAAAATATTCCAACATCATGTCTTCAATTGCTAAGATCAATTTCAATGTCTCTAAATGTCTTGTTTTATAGCATTCTATCATTTAAAAGAATCCTTTGAAAATATCATACATGCAGGTATACAACGTATCTTGATCACACTCAACCCTTAATCCTTCTCATCAACGTTTACTTGGACACCTACTAAATACATTTTCCTCCACATTTCATTCCCTCTCTTTTATTTTGTTTTATTTTTTAACTTATAAACCACTGGATCTAACTGGTGCTGCCTGTGAGTGTATTGACTGGTATGGAGCTATCTGGTAGGACATAGGCAACTTAGCAATAACTACTCCCAAAGCAAAGTGACTCTTCTCACAGCAGATATCAACTGCCAGTCACTCCTCAGCTAGGGGCAGGGCCTCAGAATCCCTTCTCACATCTATGCTGTTTCTTTTTTTTAAGAAAACTGGTTTAATCCTATGCTGGTAACCAGAGAAACTGTGAGTTCATTTGGGCAACACCCAAGTCGTGTCCAGAAGGCTACATCTCATAGCTCTCCTCCCCATCCTTCATCTCTTACAAATATTCTGCCCCCTCTTTTACAATCTTTTCTGAGCCTTGGGGGTGGGAGTTGGTACAGTTGTCCTATCCATGGCCAAGCACACAGCCCCTTATTCTCAGAACTTTGAACAATTATCAGACTGCACTAACCATCACCTATGGTTCTAAGGAGCCCTCTCCCCATATTATAATATCATCTTTAAACCTGAAATTAACTTTAAACATAACATTCTTATTGTTTGAAAGTTTCCGACACTTATACAATGTATGTCAATTTTACCCATCCACCATTACCTCTCCCCAACACCCCCTAGTGCCCCCAGCTCACCTCCCTCCCATATCCATGCCCTCTTTTTATTGCTATTGAATTGAATTAGTGTTGGTCACGTGCTCATAGGCTGAGGGGCATCTGCGCACAGCAGGCTTATCCTCAGCTCTCACTGCTGACTGGGACCTGGGTTCACGTGGGTCTGTAAAATCAGACACCAAACCCAGAACACAGCTCCAGCTTAAGCTATACTTATCTCTTTAATTCTGTTTGTGTTGCCTTCACAGCCTTACAGATGTAGTTCTCATGGAAATTTCAAGAGGGGAAAACATTTTTTCAGGTGCATTAGCAGCAGTTGAAGCAGGAATAAGATGAAACAAACAAACAAACAAAATCCGGAACACCATTTTTCTGCTTTATTCTACAAAGAATGCTATTGCTTGAGATGTGAAAATTGACTTCAATATTGACAAAGTACCAGATGAGCTCAATTTAAAAACTGTACAAAATTGTACAGTCTCTAAAACGTCAAGGACATAAAATAAGGAAAAACTCAGGAGCTGTTACAGACTGATGACAATGATATGCAAATATCTTACTCTGGACAGGGTCCATTTACTGTAAGGGGGTTTATTGAGAACATTTGTTTAACTCGAATGAAATAATTTCTGAATATTAATTTCCTTATTTTAGTGATAGTGAAAACACCGAAGTATTTAAATTAACAGGCACTGGGTCATTCAGATTCCTAGAAATTTAATATACAACTCTCATATTCATACAATAAAAATTGCCTAGGTGCTTTAAATTTTTTGATGCATTTTATTGAATTTTTTTTTAACATATGATATATTTTGGTCATATTCTTTCTTCTCCTCCAACTCCTCCAAGACCCTCCCTAAATCCCTCCCACAAATTTATGCTATTCTCTCTCTCTCTCAAAAATAAAAAAAAATCAATAATCAAAGCAAATCAATAGAAAAGAAAGAAATATGAAAAAAGCATACCAATATAAAAAGCATATGCATGTATGTATGTATATGCACACGCACACATATATACAGAATCTGTTTTGCATTGGCCAACTACTCCTGGGTATGGGGCATGCCCTGACGTATGGCTGATATACACAGTGGTGCTCCATTAGAGAAAACTATTTTTGATTTTCCAGCACACATCTATTGCAAATAGATGTTTTCCCTATAAACATGTCTGTCTACCATGTGCGTGTGGTGCCTAAAGAGGTTAGACAAGGGCATCAAATCCCTTGGAAATGGAGTTACAGATAGTTGTTAGCTGCCATATGGGTGCTAGGAACTGAATTACTCAGGTCCTCTGGAAGAACCCCAAGTGTTTTAGCAGCTGAGACATCTCTAAGGTTCTCATGTGGTAAGATTTTTAATATGTATATTCCTAATAGCATATGCTCACAAGATATTAATCAGATCCATAGACCTGCTTGAAATACCTCTATACTAGTAGTAAATAGGGAAAGATACTTAAAAATTTAAACATTTCCTCAATACTTTATGGTTTAGTTAAAAGATAATTACATCATTTCCACCATTATCATTTCTGCCTTCATTTTCTCCTCTTCCTTAAACCCTTCCCATGACCTCCCTACTCCCTCACAAAATTTAATGCTATTTACACATATATGATTTTAGGATTGCCACTTAAATCCCTAGACAAAGAATAATGTCATGGGGCATGGTGGCAGTGTTGGCACACGCCTTTAGTCCCAGCATTTGGGAGACAGAGGCACGTGATTCTCTGAATTTCACGACAACCAGGGCTACACAGAGAAAACACGCTTGAAAAAAATAATAAAAAGAGAAAAAGAAAGAAAGAAATCACAGGATTACAGACAACTAACAGCACCTGAGAGAGAGAATTGTCAAATTAGTCTTCCCCAGGGTTGATCGACCTAACTGGCGACACCAAATGATCAGTCTTGAACTATGTTTTATATTGGTTCCCTGTACATAATCCAGCTCAGTCTTAAACATGGGATCCGTTAGCCTCGTTTTTCTTTATACAGGGGTGTATGTGTGCTGCCAGTTTCTAGCACAGTATCTTTAAACAAATGGCTCTTGCTGACATAGACAGAATTCTTCACACTGTAAAACACAGTGTTTCATTCTTCAAAGTGAGACAGTGCCAGTTCACAAAACAGGATATTGGGATGATTTTTGCTTTGTTTCATTTTGTTTTTAAACAGAATTGAAACCATACCTGTTTACACTCTGGGGCACCATTAATTAAATTAGAAACCAGTAACAAAAATGCAAATGAAAAATTCCAAAATCATAGGAACTGAACAAATCTAAATAATTTATGGGTCAAAGGAAAAATGTTTAGAGAAATTAGACATTATTCTAAGCAGATGACAATGAAATGCATTAAAGTTCTTTAGTTATAGTTACATTAGTTCTTAAAGAAAGGCTATGATTATGGGTGCATGTATTATAAAAGTAGTTGGCTGAGTTTCTAATACATGGATCTAGATAAAGAGGATCAAATTTAACTACGTAAAAAAAAGGGGGGAACACTTATCCATTGATGGTGGGAATGTAAACTTTTGCAATCACTTTGGAAATCAGTGTAGCAGTTTCTCAGGAAACTGGGAATCAACCTACCTCAGGACCCAGCAATTCCACTCTTGGGAATATACCCAAGAGATGCCCTATTATACTACAGAAGCATTTGTTCAACTATGTTCATAGCAGCACTATTTGTAATAGACAGAACCTGGAAACAACCTAGGTGCCCCTCAATAGAAGAATGGATAAAGAGGGTGTGGCACATATACCCTTTAGAGTTTTACTCAGCGGTTAAAAACATTGACATCTTGAATTTTGCATGCAAATGGGTGTAAATAGAAAACACTTTACTGAGTGAGATAACCCAGACCCAAAAAGATGAATATGGTATAAATAAAGGACATTGAGCCTATAATTCATGATCCTAGAGAAGCTAAATAAAAAGATGAACCCAAAGAAAAACATATAGTTATCCTCCTGGATATTGGAAGTAGACAAGATTGCCAGGCAAAAGTTGGGAGCACAGGGGTTGGGGTGGGGTGGGGGAAAGGGGAGATGGGGAGAGAGAAGGGAGAACGGGATGATTGGAGAGAGCTCTGGGGAATGGGATGGTTGAGATGGAGGAAGGGTGGATATGGGAGTAGGAAAGTAGACATCTTAATTAAGGGAGCCATTTTAGGGTTGACAAGAGACTTGACTCTAGAATGGTTCCCAGGTGTCCAAGAAGATGTCCCCAGCTTGTTCCTTGAGCAGCAGAGGAAAGGGTGTCTGAACTGGCCTTATCCCATAGCCACACTGATGAATATCTTGCATATCACCATAGAACCTTCATCTGGCAATGGATGGAGATAAAGACAGAGACCCATATTGGAGCACTGGACTGAGCTCCCAAGGTCCAAATGAAGAGCAGAAGGAGGGAGAACATGAGAAAGAAAGTCAGGACCGCAAGGGGTGTTTCCACCCATGGAGATGGTGGGACTGATATAATGGGAGCTCACCAAGGCCAGCTGGACTGGGACTGAATGAACATGTGATCAAACCGGACTCTCTGAATGTGGCTGACAATGAGGGGTGTCTGAGAAGCCAAGGACAATGGCACTGGGTTTTGATTCTACTGCATGGTCTGGTTTTGTGGGAGCCTAGTCTTTTTGGATGCTCACCTTCCTAGACTTGGATGGAGAGGGGAGGACCTTGGACTTCCCACAGGGCAGGGAACCCTGACTTCTCTTAGGACTGGAAATGGAAGGGAAGGGGGGTGGGGGAGGGGGAGGGAAGTGAGAGGAGGGGAGGAGGTGGAAATTTTTTAATAAATAAATAAATAAAAACATGGTAATAAAGAATAGTAAAATGAGTTGATAGAGAAAATTCAAAAAAGAAGATTAAAATAATGATTCTTAAGAAAGATAAACTCTGGGCTGAAGAAATGGCTCAGTGGTGAAGATGTACTCGAAGTTTGCTGTACTCGAAGAGATGTGGGTTTGGTTCCAGAGCCCACTTAGGCCATCTAGTGCCTACCTGGAATTCTAGCTTCAGAGGATCCAGCGCCCTCTTGTGGCCTCCACAGGCACCTGCACTCATGCGCACACCTCCACACAGACAAACACATACACATAATTAGAAAATAAAATCTTTAAAGACCTATTTTAAAGGATTAATTATGTGATGGGTCGGGGGCCAGTATCAGGGGCTCAAATTTAGTTTAAAGGCAGGAGGTAGATAGTTATATGAGGACAAGTTGTATTTGAAATTAATACATAGTCAAAACTCTGGTGTATACTAGAAGGCCTTTTAGTGTTAGGTTAACAGAGTTAGAGCTGGCTATAGAGCTGCAGACAAAGAACTTGCCTTGGTAACTTTTAATTACTGAGTACATCTAATCAGTGGTGGTTGGATGATATATATCAGCTTAAACATTTTTATGCCCAGCTTGTGCCCGGCTGCAGCAATGCCCTTAATCATAGTAATTGGACTGTTATGGTTCCTATCACAGTCTTGAAATAATGGATGCTTAACTCGTGAACATTCTTATCTCAGATTAGACTAGCTTGCTGTCTTATTGCACATTTTTAGATATTTTATATTCCTTTCTGTCCTTTTTTCTAGAAAGGAAATGGGCAATCATATTCTTTATTCTTAATCTTTTCTTGTATTTTATTTTACCCAGGAACATGTTCTTCATTAAATTAAAGGTGACTTTTAATGATCATGAGTACCTTGATGGTTTTGTGTTCTAGTTAATACAAGGTTTCTCTATGAAGCCCTAGTTGACTTCAAACTTTTAATCCTCCTGCTTCAGCTTCCTAAGTGCCGGGATCACAGATATGTATGATCAACCATGACTTCTATGTTATGTCTTAGTTAGAATTAACATTGCAGATATGTCCTTTTTGTGGTGTAGTTAAAGGAAATAAGAGAGCATCCCTTAGAACAGGTCCCTTAACTGACTGTCTCTCAAATATGTGTCCAGACCACGTGCTCAGCGAATTACAAAAGTGGAGTCCATTGTAACAGATGTCAAACGAGGCCTGGGGAAGACATGTGCTGTGGTATGGTTTCAATTTGCACTTAAAATGCCTAAAATGCTCCCCAATGGCATGTTCTTCTTCGCTCTATATGCTGTCTGTTGTAGAAATGTCCCTGTCAGACAGAAAACAAAGGGAGAAAGTTCAGCCCCATTTAGAGGATGGTGGTGGGTATTTACGAAGAGGGGCAGTATGGTAGCAATGCCTCCTAGGGGCCATTGGGTGTCTTAAAAAATAGCAACAACTAACCAAGATGGATATGGGGTAAAGTGCTTGCCATGCCAGCAAGAAGACATGAATTCTGGTCCCTAGAATTACGTAAAAGTTGAACACAGTAGCACTTGTAGCTATAACCCTTGTGCTCCAACCAAGGTATGAGAGGCAGAGACAGAGGAGTCCTAGAAGCTTATGGGCCTGCAACCCTGGCCTGTGCAGCATGGAGCAGGAGAGAAACTGTCTTGCACTAGGTGGAAGGTGAGACATACATACTGTGACTTGTGCGTGACCTCCCTCTCCAACACATGAAATCATATGAACCCAGCTTCCAAATCGTAAGTGTCTGCTGTTCTGGATAACCAACTATATCAGCTGTTCTGTGGCACCTGACATTGAAGACTCAGGGAAGAGCAGGAGAGGAAGGTCCACTTCCACCTGTGCCCTCACTTGGTCACGCAACCTTCGCTTTCCTTCCTCCACACAGCCAGCGATCAGCTGGGAAAGTGTGAACGAGGAGAGCCGGAGCCTTATTTATGCTGAAAAGAAGATAGATGGATCTTATTAGAAATTATCTAAATAGGACATACTGACAAGTGTCACTTGTCACTGTTCTTTGAAAAAAAAATGCCAGAAGAACCGTATGAAATCATCTAAGGGAAGTTTCTCGGGAGAATTAAGTAAAGCATTATAAATTTGTGACTTGACTATATATAAATGCAAAACAGTATCTCCAAACTGGTCAACAATTATCTGTATTATCAACACAGGTGTATTTGGCTTGCAACTTAGCAGAGAAGCAATGAAACAGGCTATGACAACGAACCTGGATTCTGGAGATAGGTCCTCCTCTTTTGAAATAAGGGCAATACCATCATCTGCCCCACCGGATGTCATAGGGATTTAAGTAGTCAGTGTACACAGAATGTGAGATAAACTGCCTCACAGTAAAGTACTCATCAGCAAACGACAGACAAAGAATGAAGCAAGTGCTTTTTAAGTTTGGATGTGTGTGGGCTCCTTGCAAAGTGAGGTGTTATAAACTATTAGTAATGTGAGGACCAGCTGCTTTTCATAAGAAGGAAGGCACCCAAAGCCAGGGCTAGAAGGGGAGCTAAGTCATGCAGTCTGGTGAAAGCAAATGGTCTTTAATAAGAAAGGATGTCACGGGTGTCTAGACTTTAACAACATAGACACAGGGTCATTTCCTCAAAAATGTTCAACATTCTGTTTGTTCTTAAAGACTCATAAAGAATGACAAATGCACAGAGATTTCGCATATCAGCAGGGCCAGAGTTTGCACCCTAGACATAGGAAGGTCTACTTAGGCTTATCTGTACTGTTGTAGGCCTTGGAGGTTCCTCTGTAGTAGTTTTTATCACAGTTCACACCTGGAATCCCATCCCTATTGACAGGACTTCAGGACACACCCACAGACTAGACACACCTTTTCTGACAGTCAAGACGTGTATCAGCAGGCATAGAATAAATGCATTAAAGTTACAAGGAAAAGGATGTCTGCTGATTTATGCTTCTTCTTCATCATTTTTAGAGCTTCATATCACAAGTGAAAAAGTAGAAGGAGGAAGGCTGCCATTTTCATGAATGCAGTGTATTAAATATTACAGTTCTGACCTTTGGAGTTCTTTCAACCTGATCTTCTGTGGCTTTTCCTTCTGAATGGAGGTTATCCATATTTATTTAAGCTCCTTCTCTGGATTTCATGAGCAACTTTCCCAAGGATCTTCTTGATCCATTCACTTTGAACCCATCATTCTACCTGTACAGTCTTCCTTGGATTGCCCTCTGCCCCATGACTCACATCTGTTTGTTCTGCTGAGACCTCTTGATCTAGGTTCTTGGCCTTATTCCACCTAAACCCAATTGTTTACTCAAACGTAGCTAACACTGAATTAATGGGATTGTTATGAAAGACAATTCTGTGGTACAAGTTATAGAATTAAGCAGATATTTGCTGGAAACCAGGCTGTTAAATCAGCTTTTGTGTTCTCTGTGGAGTCTGATTGATGGTAAAGATTTTGATAAAATTTTGACAAGTCATTGTGATTGGTTGATTTTGGTTGTCAACTTGATTGGCTCAGAATTGCCTAGGAGAATATCAAAACACGCTGATAGCTGTGTGCATAGCATTTCAAGAGACAGGTCAGGAAGATGCTGACATGGTAAATGTTTTAATGCCTCAGAGGTTCAAAACATGATGATACCCTCGGGAAGTAGTGACAAATTAAAGTAAGGCCCATGTGGAGGAAGCAAGTTGTTAGAGGGCAGGTCACAGAGAGTCATACTTCCCATGGTCCCTTTCCGTATTCCCGTTTATTCTTGATGTATCTGTTACCATGATGTAGATGGCTCTGACTCACCCCTCCTGCCACCATAGAGGGATACATGTGAAACTGAGAGTCCAAGTAGTAATGTACCCTTTAAATTGCTCTTTTAGGTGTTTGGTTTACAGTAATGATAAAAATGAGTGATACAGTCATGGAGGTGGGGGAAGATGATGGTGGAGAGAGGGAGCGAGAACAACAGATGTGGCATAGGATAAAAAACAGATTGACTAGCCTTCTATCATATTTCAGTTCATGCTTTATTGACATACATAATTCAAGAATGCTAAACACATTCTAATCACTCTTTTACACAAATATCATGTGTTTAGGGAAAGAAACTAAAGCTAAGTGAGCTTGAATTGCCTAAGGCTTTAGAATAATAAATGATAAGACTAGGTGTCTGTTTCATGTTTCATCTTGAGTTCACAACCTGACTTTATAAGCATCATCTCCTACGCATACAGCGAGAGTGAAAGGCATATGCTCAGTCCCAATGCTAGTTCAGATATTCCCTCTGAGAAACCCAAGAGTCACAGGATGTTGACAACAGGTTCCTAAGGGTTAGGAAGCAGGTTTCCCACTTAGGATCTGTATTCCCGGGCTCTCTGTGGTCATGACAAAAGACCTGAGCTGGTCGCACTGACAGGAGGAATAAACAGTCTTTGGCTCATGGTGTCAGAGTGTGCAGCCCAGGGTTGCTTGGCCATGTTGTCTTTGATCCCCAGGAGCATCAGGGCAGGAAGCACACTGTGCCGTGAAAGTGTCTATTCTTGGAGGCAGGAAGCAAAGAGAATGATAGCAAAACATCTTCAGCAACGCATTACTTCCTTCCACTAAGTTCCACCTCCCAAGGTTCTGCTGCCTCAAACATGGTCACAAGCTACCAAGTGAAACAAAACTTACAGCCCATCAGCCTTTTGTGATCACTAAAGACCTGGACTATGACAGTCTGTGGTCCTGGAGTATGCGACCAATACCTTCTTGTTCTGAGTCTAAGAGTGACAAATGCAGTCTATGACATGCCTGCCCTGCATTCTCTTACCCATCAACACTCTTCCTGTTGCCCCAATCTCAGATTTATTAGATACAAATGCCCATTGAAAGCTATATGTGAAAGACCTAATATAAAAGACAGGAATAAAGGTTTATCTCCAGGGCTTTCAAAGACAACCTTGTAATCCCAATATTGACAAGATGCTATTAAAAATACAGAAATAATAAGAAAATGCCCTTTGTAGGAGCCAGAGGGAGCAAGGACATCACAAAAAAACTCACAGAATCAACTAACCTGGGCTCACAGGGGCTCACAGAGACCAAATCGACAACCAGGGAGACTGCATGGAACTGACATAGGCACTCTGCATGTATGTAACAGTTGTGTGGCTTGTTCTTCCTGTGAGACTCCTAGCAGTGGAGTAGGGGCTGTCTCTGGCTCTTTTACTTACATATGGGATGCTACTCCTCATAATGGGTTGTTTTGCCAGTCTTAATACATGAGGGGGTGCTTAGTCTTACTGCAACTTGATATACCATGTTTTATTGATATCCATAGGAGCCCTGCCCTTCCCTGAATAGCAATGAAGGAGGAGTAGATGGGTGTGGGGAGAGGATCGGAAGGAGGGGCGGGAAGGGAAACTGTGGTAGGGATGTAAAATAAGTAAATAATTTTTTTTAAAGAACTGACATGCCTCCATTGATGGGCTAAGTCCATGGAAGGCCTGACTCACAGTCTAAATACAAATTCATAACCCTATATGCATCCTCTGAAATGCATCATTTCTGATCCAGTCGCCAGAATGAGAACAGCTGGATTCTATTGGTATTTGGACTCTGTTCGGAATTCCTTTGTTTCTCATCTACTCTAAAAGTATTTTTTGAAACCTCTCTAAATAATCCAGAATGCAGAGAATGTTTCTTGGGGGATGCTTAGTAAATGTGGGCCGTATGATACACATCTGTGAGGTACATGAGGAAGTGTTTTGTGTTGTGTGTTTTTATATTTATCTTTTGTTTCAATCTGATGTTTTGGAAAAAGACAAAGGACCATGTGCTCGGGGCTCATGTGCTTGCCGGTGGTGTTCAGCTTGTTTAGATTATCAGATTTTTTTTTTACTAAATTATAATTATCTTTTATTAAGGCCAGAATACCATTTGGCTTACAGCAAGAGTCATCTGGCTGGGGAATCATGAAGAAGTGAACTTAATTCATTCACAGATTATAGAACAGGCTTTCATTTATGGTCATTGGAACAGGCACTTTGGGTATTTCTTAATAGCCCCGAAGAATCAAAACTTGTAATGTCTGAGGAGGTGCCAGTTTAACTGAACTTTATGTGGAAGACTCATTCTAACTCCAGATTATAGTTGTTCTCGAGATGCTGTGGTGTTTAGAGGATCTGGCAATGAGATGAGCCCACTTATGACTTCCTCAGCTGAAGAATGGTTTTCATCTGGTAAAGGATCTCCGTTGCTCCTTTCTTCTTTCCCTTCCCCCTCCCATTTATATTTAAAGAGTGTAACAAGCAAGAGTGACAAAAATTCCTCATGTAACTCAGCCAATCAAATCAACCCTGGCCTGAATGGAGATCTGAATCCTGAGGCTTGAATAAACTCGTGTACAAACATATGCTTCAGAGAAGGATTTTATTTTCCTCTCATGCATTTGGTATGCTAAATATGTCAAGAACAAACTAGAGTGGTTGAGGATGTAACTCACGGATAGACATATGCTTTCCTAGCCTGAGGCAAGGTCCTGGGTTCAATATAGAGTACTAAATAAAATTTCATACAGGGAAGACATTTCAGTGGGTACCAGAGATGAGAAAGGTGTAGCATCATGTTTTCAGGAGGAAAATGACAAGGATTCCAGCGGGAAGTAATGGCCAGAAGGTCAAATGGTGGGAAGGACAGAAAGTCATGGTGCCTCAAAGCCAGATGTCAGATGTGGTAGGATTCTGGGTCTCAGTTCTTTTGTGGACATTAATTAGTGCCATATGTCAGCGAGTCTCAACCTGTGGGTTGCAACAGTGTCAACAAACCTCTATCTCCAAAAATATTTGCATTATGCCTCATAAGAGTAGCAAAAACACAGTGATGAAGTTGCAAAGAAATTAACTTTATGGTTGGGGTCACCACAACATGCAAAACTGTATTAAATGTTCACAGCATTAGGATGGGTAAGAACCTCTGCTCAATGTGAGAATATTCTACTGCATAACCTCGGGTGAACATTACATTTCAATTACTAATATTTTCCCTGTGTGATTTTTTTCTCTTTTATTCTAGTATCTATCCCAGGTTCTTTAGAGTCTGCCCTGACTCAGTCTACTTTAGATGTTCTGGCTTGATGTAGGAGAAGTTTGATTCTCACATGTGTGTGGTGCACAGATCTTCTGGAATATAGCCAGATTTCTCCCAGCCTCCTGTGTGGATGACGCCTCACAGGACCGGTTGTTTCTGTATCTCATTCTTACAAAGATGCTTTTCGATGGGTTTCTGCAGAGCTGTGAAATGGTCTAGGATTAGAGCCAACTTCCAGTTGAATCCTTTACCCCAACCATCTCAGATGTCTGTAGGAACCATGACAGATGCAGCATGTGTGGCACTGGGATCAGGTCACTGTCTTCTCCTTTCTGTACAAGTTTCACATTATCTGCTTCCCCTGATTATCAGTTGGCTGTGGTTAGATCTACACGTCCAAGTACTCTGCCGTCTTGGTACCTGATGCTAACTTAAGTCTCTTAGATTCAGTGTCACCCAGAAGATGAAGGAAATGTTCCTCGGTTGCCTCCCTACAATCCTATCATCAACAAGGAAAAGAGACCCAGTATGAGCCCTCATTCTTCACTCATTACAGTTTTCTGATTAAGTGCTTGTGGAGCAACTGATCAGTGGTAAGAGGACTTATTCTTTCTGACACGTGTCTATTAAATACAGTGCTGTTTCATAATTGCTAACTTTTCGCAGCCATCTATGTATGCATAGATTAGGTTATGCGCCACAATTATTGCACAGCTGTGTGTGGTGATAAGCTGAGGAATGGGGGGAAAGGACAAATCTGTAACACATGACACAAGAAAAGGACCTCACAGGTGACAGTTCCTATGATACCCTTAACAATAATCATTTTTAGTGCTCTCATATTCTGATTATCCTGGTAGAGACCCAGTTCATTCTTTTTGCTTCAGTAAATTCTTAAGTGCCAATTTTTCATTTTCATAATGTTCTCGCCTGGATGGCAAATTACATGATCACTCTATTCAAAGGATAATTTCATGAGGGAAATGGAGTTTAGCTGCAGGTCAAAGCTAGAAGATTATTTTTAACTTATTTATCAGCTCTAAACAAAGGAAGCTTCCGAGGGACTGGCTTGAGATTTCAAGGCTGTGCTTTAGATCAACAAAGGTGATGAAAAGCGTCCTCCATGAGTACAGTAGAGGTGAGTATATAAATTATTCCAATTTTCTAACTCACATAGAACTTTATAGATTGCTCATTGTACTCCTACAGTGTATATAATTCACAACCTTTGGTCATTTGGTATCCAAATCCCAGCTAGATGAAGTAGAATGATTCATAGTCACATAAGGATTAATCTACAGGTTCCATAATCAAGCCACTCAACTTATATACAACTATACTCTTATTTATTGTTTATTTCCATCATATATGGCATCCGTTCATTGTTTGCCTATTCAGAGTTTACAAACTACCATCTATCTGTTTATCTATCTATCCATAGATATTATCTCTGTATCTATCATCTATATATCTACCCATCTATGCATTCATCTATTATATATCTAACCAGCGTATCATATATCTAACTTCTGTTATTTGTCTATCACCATTTTTCTTTCTAGATTTCAATTTGTATTTCCATTGTTTTATATAATCCTTATCCCTTCTTCCATTTTTCTGTCTAAATGATCACTACAATTTATCCCTCTTTATACTTTTCTACATGTATCAAAAACTTATCCCGTTACATGGACTCAATTCAGGTCTGTTTGAATGAAATGATTGAATGAAATATATTCTTTCTAAATGAAATAGATCGAATGGAAACAGTTATCATAACCATCTCTCATATGAATCACTGACAAGAATTTTTAGACTAATCACTTACTATGCAATTGGACGCTTCACCCAACCTATCACTAGAAAGTCTTACCCAGTTGCTAGAAAAAAAATATTACAGCGCACTTTGAATGTAGAGCATTGTTCTCTGAATGTCCTACACAAGTCACATCAGCCTCTCTTGAAAAATGCAGTTTCTTAGATGGCTACCACACTCCTCTGGGTTCACATATGAGGATCCCATACATGTGCATTTTACAATGAGGTCACATGTCCCTCAGGCATACTGCAATTGGCAACAGCTTTTCTGGAGGCTGAATTATTCTCTGCTAAAGCATGACTCAAATCACCTTTTACATATCTCTAGAGACATGCCAATTATCTTATGCTTTTTTTGTTCCTTACCATGGCTCTTATCTCTTGCTTTTTCTTCAGAAAATTATGTTTTTGCCCAGTCATTCATATGCTTGGGATGACATTTTCCTTCGAACTGTCCATGGCTATCCTTTATGGTCAAGCATATTAATGTATTCTCTAATTGTAAAGATCCTGACCCTAATCAGCCCGTCTATTTCACTAGAGGTAATGACTCTCTCTGTCTCCTCTGTGCCTTTGTAGCTCTTGTCATGCATTTCCATTATACTCTCATTATGCATTTTTGGTTTTACATCTGTCATCCTCTGCTGGAATACTTTTTATAATAGAGCAGGATCCTGTCTTAGTAGCTGCATGAATTAGTGAGTCAAGAGACTATTAACTTCAATGCTGACTCTGATGTTACCATTTCTTAAAGGAACTTTTCTTCGACTTCATATTTGAGGGAAACATACTTTGATAATTTCTTTCAAGGACTGTACAGAAATCAGAGTACTCTTTCTTAAGTATCTTTTCTCTACTCTTGCTTTATAGCAGGCACATAGCAAGGAGGGTGTCAGGAAGGGGTGACCTGGCTTTGTCACTAACAGCTTAAGCAGCAGCAGAAGGAATTCTTGCCATCACCATTACGGATAACATGCATATTCTGTTCAATTTTGGCAAAATATCCCGTATCTTATTGCTAATAAGCATTGTAAACCAAAGTGCAGAAATAACTCCATGTGTTTATGGTAGAAGAAAAGGACATGTGTGAAGGAATTTAAGTTGGTAGAAGAGAAGATGGCTTGCATGAGGTTGGAGATTTGGGAGGGATCCAGTTTTCACGAAAATCATAGACCCAGGAGAAGGAATGGGGTTAAAGACAGAAGGACAGAAAGGAATGTGAGCTTATTTATTAAGTTTCCAAGGGTAACTTCACAGAGAAATTATTATATAGCACACTATTCTAGTTTTATTTCTGCTTGTGTGGCATCAGCTTAAGGGAGAAAAGACTTGCGTGACTTGCAATTTTATGTTAAAGTTTTTCGTTGTAGGGCTGTGAAGGCAGGAACTTGAAGTAGCTAGTTACAGCTCCAAGATGTACAAGAGCAGAGAGAAGAGAGTGCATGTGTGCTTCTATTTGGTTTTATTTCTCCATTTTTATACAGACTATGACATAAAGCCAAGGGATGGTCTTAGTGACTTCTGGGTTGAATCTTTCTACATCAATTAATTAATCACTACAGACACTATGGAAGATCAACCTTTCCTATACAATCCCTGTGAAGACCCTATTCTACACAGGGTGATTTTATATTGTATCGGGGCAACAATAAAAACTATCAAACAAGCGAACCTATTACAATAGGTAACAGCTAGGTAAACAATTTTTATATCCTATTTCATCTTGAAATTTCTTTTTAAAATAAAAACGAAACCCAAATCCTTTTCTATGTTAAACCCAAAGTCTGTACTTGAATCTAATTTCAACCACATTTTCTTGACTTGAAAGACCAAGGCCTTTTTTTTTTTTATTTCAATCATTCATCTGCATCTACTTTTTTTTCTGAACTACACCTTTCACCTTTATGGCCTTTCCCCAGTTGTCCACTAGGAGCAAATATACATGCATGTATGTGATATGTATATCTATCTATCTATTCAAAATATAGAATTCAAATATATATATACACATATACACATACATACACACATAGTACAGTTTTAGGATTTCCTTTTGGACTAAATTAAATACATATTTTGTTTGTGCTTGTTTTAGTTCTCTTGTATCTACCTTTTATTTAAGTTTTAACTTTATTTCTTATGTTCTACAACTTTAAGTAATGTTGAAATATTCCTTTTCTTGGTGTAGTGATGGTTGTTCGCTTACTTCTTATTTTGATATTTATAATCTAGGGCTACTCAAATTCTGAACCACTTACTTATATTGGTAATTTCAGATCATAAATTATGTCTGCAGGTAGAGCTCCAAGCTGTGTTCCTAACCTGAAGGCTGAAAGACCTGCTTTTGTAGTTTGCACAGGGCGGATGCTTTGCAGTCTATGCTTGACTTCTCCCATATTTCAATATCAACATCAGTGGAGGAAGTGTACACACCCAGGGAAGAGGCAAGTGCAGCAACATTCTTACCTGAGGTCATTGGTGGCAGTTGTGCTTCTGGGAGACTAAAGCCCAGTCCTTGCAGGATACTGTACAAACTCTCCACCCTCCATGGTGGGAGCAGATGGTTTTATGGTGACTATGGTTTGCCCTACCTTCCTTTCTTCTTGATAGTTTTCAAAGCCTTCATGGCTAGCTTCTATTTTATCGTCATTGTCATTTTGACTGAAAAGTAACTGCCTGACCAGGACGGTTATGTAAACACTTTTAAAACATATACTGATATTTTCTTCCTCTATTTCTAAAGTTTATCGATGTGCTTCTTAGAACTTAAAGTTTAGAGTGTCTTGGGGTACTTGGAAGAAAGAAATGGGATAGTCTTGGGGTACTTGAAAGAAAGAAATGGGATAAATTCATCCCCCTCTTATTCCTGTTAGCACCACCAAATATTGGGTCATTTTGCCAGTCTCCCTCATTGAACACGCCAACACAAATCGAGCATGTATTGTATGCTTACGTATTTTATTAATTGTTCTAGGTAGTCCTGCATTTCTTGTCCAAATTTTAATAGTGATTTCTAACTTATTTTAAATGGGTCAGTCTTACGTATTACTCTCTCATCATTTAGAATTCATTATGTTCTTCTTATTAGATTACTTTTTCTAGATAAACATTAGGACCATGATGCTGAATACTCAATGAAACCACATAGTTATGTCTATCTAAAGACATCTCCCCCCCACACAGACTACAATAATGGTGATTTGAAAAACAGACATTTCTCTGTGTAACAATTCTACTGACAGCTAGACAATCCTTGCTCTCGTCTTCTGTTTAAGAGCTGGGGAAAACCTTTTCATTGTTCTGGAAATAATGCTTTTCTGCTTTTCTCTACCCTCCCCCCACCTCATTATAACAAGGCATGCGCAGGGTTTTAAAAATTATGTGTGTTGTAATACATCACTGTCATTCTGCGACATGCTGTTCTAGCCCCCTGCTTTGCCAGTGGGACTCCCTGGAAGCCAGCTCCTGTGTCCTTTTGGCATGACTCCATTAATCTTTAAACATAGCGCCCATAAATCCTTCTGGCTGAATTTCTACTATGGGTGGAAAGCTGAATTGCATATGATTAAATTATAGAATGAAATAAAATGCCACTGGCTCCCCCTGTCACTACATGTATAACAGTTCACACAACACTTTGGTGCAAGCTATCTAAGAACATTTGAGTAATATCAGTATATTTTGGTATTGTATTGTTTCTGCTTTCACAAGGATCTAATATATCCTGAACACACAAGAATGTCAGTAACTATTCAGCTTAAAGAATTTTAAGATAATCAGAGCTCCTTTATCTCGTGTGGGGGAGGAACCTTGCCTGGGACAAGCATGAGTGTGTTCTTGAGAAGCCTCAGCTGGGATAAACTGAGAACCGTCGTCTGTTTCTACACATGGTGCACAAGTCTATTATATAGAGCTGCTCTTAGGTTATACAAGACTTAATAAAAATTTTGGCCCCATACCAAAACCTTGATTATTATTTTTAATCAACTTTAAAGGGTGATCAAATTATATAGATCATAATTTAAAGACCTATCCTTACAGATACTCATAACTGTTCAAAGTACGGAGAACAACTGGCTGTGAGTTATAAGCTGTAGATGAGATATCTGTGACCTTTCTTCACCCCAGTGCTCAGGAAATGATGTAGAAGAGGAGAATGAAAGAATGTCAGAGCCAGAGGATCAGTACAAGGGCCAGGTCATGTCCAGGAATCAGAAAAGTATAAGGGAACTGTGGGTGATGTGTTGGGAGAGCATGAGAGGGGACAATAGTAGGGTCTGGCTAATGTGAATAGGAAAAATGGGAAAAGCTGGGGGGAGGGTTTACCTGGGCAAGGTGGGAGGAGGTTAGTGCAAAAGGAGAGGAATATGATGCTAAAAGTCTCAGCAGGTTGCTAATATGTACACATTTATAGATATATGTAACAATAGGAGTTAGAAATGATTTTAACAATAACAAATAATAATAATGATTGTAAGAATAACAAATAATCAGCTAAAGTAATGACTTTATGAGGAAGCAAGATGAAGTATATGAATAGGTTTGAGGAGAGAAGAGAAAAAAGATATCATTGTGTTTTAAAATTTTAATTAAAATATAATTAAATAAAACAAATTTTTAGAGTTGCTGGCTCAAGTTTCATAAAAGAAATCATTAAATGAACTTTTGTTTGGGATTTGGACAGTATTTAACAATTGCTGAAATGGTGCTAAACCATTCCTTTTGCCATTTTATATTATTATTTATGCTAAGTGGCATTCTCAGTATTGATAATTATAAATAAAAGATATCACTCAGCTCTGGGAAAATGTTGACAGTTCTTTTTTTTGAAAATAACTTTATTAAATTATAAAAGTTTCTATTTACGCCCCTCCTCCCAACGCCCTCCCACTCCCCCCCTCCCTCTCCTCCTCCCTCTTTGTCCCTAAGGGCAGTCAGGGTCTCCAGCCCTGTGGGAAGTTCAAGTTCGTCCCCCCTCCCTCCAGGTCCAGGAAGGTGAGCATCCAAACAGACTGGATCCCAAAAATCCAGTATATGCAGAGGAAACTAGTCCCAGTGTCATTGTCCATGGCTTCTCAGAAAGACTCCGGGCCAGCCACATTCAGAGAATCCGGCCACATTCAGAGAATCTGGTTGGATCACGTGCTCTTTCAGTCGCAGTCCAACTGCCCTTGGTAAACTCTCATTAAATCCGACCCCTTGTATCAGTGGGTGATAGCATCCCTCACAGTCCTTCGTCATTTTCTTCGTCCTTCTGCTCCTCATTTGGACCTTGGGGGGCTCAGTCCGGTGCTCCAATGTGGATCTCCGCCTGTATCGCCATCCATCGCCAGAAGAAGGATCTATGGTGATAAGCAAAATATTCATCAGTATGGTTATGGGCCAAGGCTGGTTCAGGCACCCCCTCCTCTGTCCAGAGAACAATCTGGGGATCTCTCCTTGGACCTGGGATCCCATATATAATCAAGTTTCCTATAAACTCTAATATGACTCCCTTAGTTGAAATATATTCTTCCGTGATCCCATATTCATCCTTCCTCCCTTCCCCCCATCCCGGTCAACAGAGCTTTCTCCATTCCTCCACTACTCCCTTCTCTCTAACCCTCTCCCCTTCCAACAACCCTCCCACCCCCCCCCCCCATGCACCCAAGGTTACCTGGGACTCTTGACTATTTCCTACCTCCTGGCGGATAGCTAAATAATCTTCATCAGGTTCATCTTCTTATTTAGCTTCTCTAGGATCACGAATAATAGGCTCAAAGACCTTTAAATTATGGTTAGAATCCACTTATGAGTGAATACATACCGTGTTCCTCTTTTTGGTTCTGGCTTACCTCACTCAGTAAAGCGTTTTCTATGTCCATCCATTTGCATGCAAAATTCAAGATGTCATTATTTTTTACCGCTGAGTAAAACTCTAATGTGTATATGTTCCACACCTTTTTTAACCATTCTTCTATTGAGGGGCACCTAGGCTGTTTCCAGGTTCTGGCTATTACAAATAGTGCTGCTATGAACATAGTTGAACAAATGCTTTTGTAGTATGCTAGGGAATCTCTAGGGTATATTCCCAAGAGTGGAATTGCTGGGTCCTGAGGGAGGTTGACTCCCAGTTTCCTGAGAAACCGCCACACTGATTTCCACAGTGGCTGCACGAGTTTGCATTCCCACCAACAATGGATGAGTGTTCCCCTCACCCCACATCCTCTCCAGCATAGGCTATCATTGGTGTTTTTGACTTTAGCTATTCTGACAGGTGTAAGATGGTATCTCAAAGTGGTTTTGATTTGCATTTCCCTGATCGCTAAGGAGGTTGAGCATGACCTTAAGTGTCTTCTGGCCATTCGAAGTTCATCTGTTGTGAATTCTCTGTTCAGTTCAGAACCCCATTTTTTAATTGGGTTAATTAGAGATTTAGTGCCTAGTTTCTTGAGTTCTTTGTATATTTTGGAGATCAGACCTTTGTCTGATGAGGGGTTGGTGAAGATCTTCTCCCAGTCAGAAGGCAGCCTTTTTGTCTTACTGACAGTGTCCTTTGCTTTACAGAAGCTTCTCAGATTCAGTAGATCCCATTTATTCATTGTTTCTCTTATTGTCTGTGCTGCTGGGGTCCTACTTAGGAAGAGGCCTCCTGTGCCTATATCTTGTAGACTACTTCCCACTTTCTCTTCTATCAGGTTCAAAGTGGACGGATTAATGTTGATGTCTTTAATCCATTTGGACCTGAGTTTTGTGCATGGTGATAGGTATGGATCTACTTTCATCCTTCTACAGGTTGACATCCAGTTATGCCAGCACCATTTGTTAAAGATGCTTTCCTTCTTCCATTGTATACCTTTAGCTCCCTTGTCAAAAATTAGGTGCTCATAGGTTTATGGGTTAATATCCGGGTCTTCTATTCGATTCCAAAGGTCGATTTCTCTGTTCTTATGCCAATACCAAGCTGTTTTCAATACTGTAGCTCTGTAATAGAGTTTGAAGTCAGGGATGGTAATGCCTCCTGAAGTTCCTTTATTGTATAAGATTGTTTTGGCTATCCTGGGTTTTTTGTTTTTCCAAATAAACTTGATTATTGTTTTCTCAAGTTCTGTGAAGAAGTTTGATGGGATTTTGATGGGGATTGCATTGAATCTATAGATTGCTTTTGGTAGAATTGCCATTTTTACTATGTTGATCCTCCCAATGCAAGAACAAGGGAGATCTTTCCATTTTCTGGTATCCTCCTCAATTTCTTTCTTCAAAGACTTAAAGTTCTTGTCAAATAGGCCTTTCACTTCCTTGGTTAGAGTAACCCCAAGATATTTTATGCTATTTGTGGCTATCATGAAAGGTGATGTTTCTCTGATTTCCCTCTCTGCTTCTTTATCCTTTGTGTATAGGAGGGGCACTGATTTTTTGGAGTTGATCTTGTATCCTGCCACGTTACTAAAGGTGTTTATCAGCTGTAGGAGTTCTTTGGTTGTAGAGGGCCGCAACCACACTCTCCACCATAGATGGCGCTGCACCGCCAGGTGAGCTAGAAAGCTCACATGTGTTGGTATTTTCCACTACTCCCAAGGTTTCACCTGGGACTGGGAGCAGTTGACCAATCCAAGAATGACACGTCCAGAGCGGGGTCTGTTTCCTTTATAAGGGATGGGTTCCATCTTATCTGGGTCTCCGCCATGTGGCTTATGCTCTAGCTCCCAAGAGACATAAAGCTTTTCTGCAGAAGGATCCTATGTGTACCGCGTGGTTCTTGCTGGCGAGACGGAAGCGCGGGACATTTGGTAGAGTTTTTGGGGTCACTTATGTACACTATCATATCGTCAGCAAATAACGAAAGTTTAACTTCATCCTTTCCAATTCGAGTCCCCTTGATCTCCTTATGTTGTCTTATTGCTATTGCTAGAACTTCAAGCACTATATTGAAGAAGTATGGAGAGAGTGGACAGCCTTGTCGTGTTCCTGATTTTAGTGGAAAGGCTTTGAGTTTCTCTCCATTCAATTTGATGTTAGCTGTCGGCTTGCTGTATATTGCTTTTATTATATTTAGGTATGATCCTTGTATCCCCAGTCTCTCCAACACCTTTATCATAAATGGGTGTTGAATTTTGTCAAATGCTTTTTCAGCATTCAATGAAATGATCATATGGTTTTTTTCTTTCAGTTTATTTATATGATGGATTACATTGATAGATTTGCGTATGTTGAACCAGCCCTGCATCTCTGGGATGAAGCCTACTTGATCATAATGGATAATTTTTCTAATGTGTTCCTGGATTCGGTTTGCCAGGATTTTATTGAGAATTTTCGCGTCGATGTTCATGAGTGAGATTGGCCTGTAATTCTCTTTCTTGGTTGTGTCTTTATGTGGTTTTGGTATTAAGGTAACTGTAGCTTCATAAAAGGAGTTTGGCAATGACTCTTCTGTTTCTATATTATGGAATACATTAAGGAGTATAGGAATTAGCTCTTCCTGGAAGTTCTGGTAGAATTCTGCATTGAAACCATCTGGTCCTGGGCTTTTTTTGGCAGGGAGATTTCTGATAACAGCTTCTAATTCGTCACGACTAACAGGTCTATTTAGATTGTTCACCTGTTCTTGGTTCAACTTTGGTATATGGTACTTATCTAAAAAAATGTCCATTTCTTTTACATTTTCCAACTTTGTGGCATATAAACTTTCGTAGTAAGATCTAATGATTCTCTGAATTTCCTCTGTGTCTGTGGTTATATCCCCCTTTTCATTTCTGATCCTATTAATGTGCATGTGCTCTCTCTGCCGTTTGATTAGTTTGGATAGGGGTTTGTCAATCTTGTTGATTTTCTCCAAGAACCAGCTTTTTGATTCATTGATTCTTTGGATTGTTTTCTGTGTTTCTATTTTGTTGATTTCAGTCCTCAGTTTGATTATTTCCAGTCTTCTACTCCTCCTGGGTGAATCAGCTTCTTTTTTTTCTAGAGCTTTCAAGTGTGCTGTTAGGTCTCCAATGTGTGCTTTCTCCGTTTTCTTTATTTGAGCACCTATTGCTATGAACTTTCCTCTTAGCACTGCTTTCATAGTGTCCCATAGGTTTGAGTATGTTGTGTCTTTGTTTTCATTAAATTCAAGGAAGACTTTAATTTCTTTCTTAATTTCGTCCTTGACCCAGGGGTGATTTAGTAGTTGACTGTTCAACTTCCATGAGTTTGTTGACTTCCTGGGGGTAGCATTGTTGTTGAATTCTAATTTTAATCCATGGTAATCTGACAAGACACAGGAGGTTACTAATATTTTTTTGTATCTGTGGGAGTTTGCTTTGTTACCGAGTATGTGGTCAATCTTCGAGAAGGTTCCATGAACTGCAGAGAAGAAGGTATATTCTTTCCTATTTGGGTGGAGTGTTCTATAGATGTCTGTTAAGTCCATTTGATTCAATACCTCCAATAAATCTCTTAATTCTCTGTTTGGTTTCTGTCTGATTGACCTGTCCATTGGTGAGAGAGGAGTGTTGAAGTCTCCCACTATTAGCATGTGTGGTTTGATGACTGCCTTGAGTTCTAGAAGAGTTTCTTTTACATATGTGGGTGCCTTTACATTAGGGGCATAGATATTCAGGATTGAGACTTCTTCCTGATGAGTTGTTCCTGTTATGAGTATGAAATGTCCATCTCCATCTCTCCTGATTGATTTTAGTTTGAAGTCGATTTTGTTAGATATTAGAATGGCCACACCCGCTTGTTTCTTAGGTCCATTTGCTTGGAAAACCTTTTCCCAACCCTTTACTCTGAGTAGGTGTCTGTCTTTGTGGTTGAGGTGTGTTTCTTGTAAATAGCAGAATGTTGGATCCTGTTTTCGTATCCAATCTCTAAGTCTTTGCCTCTTTATAGGTGAATTGAGTCCATTGATATTAAGAGATATTAATGACCATTGGTTGTTGACTCCAGTCATTTTTTGGGGGGGTAATAGAGAGTATGTGTTTTCCTTCTTTGAATTGTGCTAGTGAAGGGTCGCTAGATGTCTGAATTATTGTAGTCAGTGTTGGCAATGTTGGATTCCTTGGGATGTAATTTTCCTTCTAGTATTCTCTGTAAGGCTGGATTAGTAGTTACATATTGTTTAAATTTGTTTTTATCCTGGAATATTTTGTTTTCTCCGTTGATAGTGAATGAAAGCTTGGCTGGGTAAAGTAGTCTGGGCTTGCATCCATGGTCCCTTAATTTCTGCAGTACCTCTATCCAGGACCTTCTGGCTTTCATGGTTTCTATAGAGAAGTCTGGTGTAAGTCTGATAGGTTTACCTTTATAGGTTACTTGACCTTTTTCCTTTGCAGCTCTTAATATCCTTTCTTTAATCTGACTGCTTTGTGTTTTGATTATTATATGGCGAGGGGATGTTTTTTTCTGATCCAGTCTATTCGGTGTTCTGTATGCTTCTTGCACCTTCATAGGAATATCCCTCTTTAGGATGGGAAAGTTTTCTTCTATAATTTTATTGAATATATCTTCTGGACCTTTGATCTGCAATTCTTCTCCTTCTTCTACTCCTATTATTCTTAGATTTGGTTTTTTTATTATGTCCCATATTTCCTGAATGTTTTGTGATGAGAATTTGTTGGATTTGCTGTTTTCTTTGGTCAGGGCGTTTATTTTCTCTATGGTGTCTTCATAATCTGAGATTCGTTCTTCTATCTCTTGTATTCTATTGATTAAGCTTGATTCTGTAGTCTCCGTTCGTTTACCTAGATTTTCCATATCCAGCCGGCCCTCGGTTTGTGTTTTCTTCACTGCCTCCATTTCAGTTTTCAATTCTTGCACTGATTCCATTACCTGTTTGATTGCTTTTTCTTGGTTTCCCAGGGTATCATTTACGAATTTACTCATTTCTTCAAACTTTTTGTTATATTTGTCTTCCATTTCTTTACTCATTTCTTCCATCTTTTTGTTATATTTCTCTTCTATTTCTTTAAGTGAGTTATTCATACCCTGTTTAAGAGACTCTATTGCTTTCATAATGACACTGTTTTTCACTTCTTCCGGAATAGGGCGTTCAAGTCCTTCTGTCATAAGATGGTTGGGATCTGGTGTTTTCATGTTGTTTTTCAGATTGTTGTAGGAATTCTTGCCTTGGCGCCTGCCCATCTCTTCCTTCAGATGCTCTCCAATGGCTCTTCCCTCCGCTGGGTCTTCTTCTACTGGATTAGTATCCCTTGCTATCCAGGAATCACTTTGCCTGCAGTCTTAGCTAGCTGCAGGCAGGCTATTAGAACAAAGGGACTCCCGTCCCTTTGCACTCACCTCCTGCCCCGGCCCGCGATGCCCACCCCGGCTGAGATGAAGGAATTTAAGCCCCGAAGAAGGGAGAGAGGAGGGGAGGGGTTCGAGGCCGAAAGCTGGGATCGACAGTTCTTTGTATTCTAAAGTATCTAGTACTCAACCAAAATTTAATAATTTATATAAAAGTCAACAATTAAATTCTCATTTATATACAAACTTGGTTTCAATTTTTAGTTAAAGGTAAGATAATCCTTACTAAAAATACATTTAATTATGTGTTATCAGAAAAATTAACAGAAAGACTGTTAATACAAGGAAATGTAAGTAAAAGAATCTATTCTCTACCTCATTCTTTCTAAGTCCGTTCCTGTGTCCAGGGAAATTTTATTCATAATCATTCACAAAGCCATTTCTCTCAGAATGGGTTTATGGTGACACACATCTTTAGTCAAAGCACATGGGAAGC
Organism: Myodes glareolus; assembly: GCF_982192425.1. NCBI lineage: Eukaryota > Metazoa > Chordata > Mammalia > Rodentia > Cricetidae > Myodes > Myodes glareolus. Next base: position 25,978,785 of record NC_142026.1, on the reverse strand, counting down.
AGAGGTAGATAGATTTCTGATTTTGATGACAGCCTGCAAGTTCCAGGACAGCCAAAGAAACCCTGTTTTGAAGAAAAGGAAGACAAAAAGTGGTCCTGCATGGTCAGTTGTTGCCATAGCTGCTGGCTTTTGCCTTGATGGAGGAGAAGAGGGTGAATGTGGCAACCATCCTCCTGTGCTTTGCCCCATATAGCAAGGTACCAATTTCCATGCTCTCTGGAGGACTGCTTTGTGATTGTGAGCAGCGAGACTGTGTTAGCTCCGTTTGGGCCATTGCAGCAGAATGCTACACCTTGTGTGGTTTAAGAAGCAGATATGTGATGTGTTGTGTGGGAGTTCTGGAGACTGGAAACCCAGGATGTAGAGTATCAGAAAGGCTGGCTTCCTCTGAGGGCTGAGAATTGGGGTCTGCCCAGTTCCCTTTGCTGGGCATATAGGCAGCTGTCTTTCTCCATGGATTTAACACACCCCTTCACCTCTACACACAAACTCCCCTGTCCTTGTCCCCACTTTTTATAAACAAACCAACTATGTTGCATTAAGACCCGCTGTAGTGGTGCCCTTTAACTTAAGTATCTCTGTAAAGACCATCTACAATCATCTACACTTTGAGATCCTAAGAATCAGGACTCCAACATATATTTTGAATAGGGCACAACTGAAACTCAGTGACTATTCTTTTATATTCTATAACACCAACTATGTGGTTTAAATGAGAGATTTTCCCCATAGGTGCAAGTGTTTGAACACGTGGTCCCCAGGTGATGGTGCTGTTTGGGAAGGGTGTGGAATCTTTGGGAGGCGTGGATGGTGCTGTCTTGCTGGAAGAAGCAGGTCACTAAGGATGGCCTTAGAGATTTTATAGCCTGATCCCATTTCCAGTTCATTTACTGGAAATTTTCAGTTGAAGATGAAACCTCTAAGCCTCCTGCTCAGGCTGTCCGCAGGGCTGTCTACTCTACGTATGGAATGCTCCCTCAGGGACCCTAAGCTTAAATAATCACTTTCACCCTACAGTTGCTTCTGCGTTTTATCTCAGTAGGAGGAAAGTCAGCAATGCAGCCAGGTTAGACATTCTCTTTGAATGATCCATTTCATGCAGCGACAGCCATCATTTTGCCTATCTCTTCAAGTCTTCTAACAGCAACTCCCCAATCCGTGTTCTCTGCTTTACTTTTATTTATTTATTTATTCATTTATTTATTATTATTTATTAAAAATTTCCTCCTCTTCCCCACTTCCCTTTTCCCTTCCCCTCCCCACCTCTCCCTCTCCACCTTCCCCTCCCCACCTCCCCCTCTCTCTCTAGTCTTAAGAGCAGTCAGGGTTCCCTGCCCCGTGGGAAGTCCAAGGTCCTGCCCCATCCATACAGGTCTTTAAAGGTGAGCATCCTAACAAACCAGGATCCCACAAAGTTAGTCCATGCAGTAGAATTAAATCCCAATGCCATTGTCCTTGGCTTCTCAGCCAACTTTTAAACCAAGGAAGATCCATGCTGCATCTTCGTTAAGCGACTTCCAGACTTTCAAGGTTATCGATAGCTTGATTTCAAAACTTGAAATTCCATAAATGCATTTTCATTACTATTATTATTATGACTAGATAAAGGCCACTCATTGTAAAACTGTCCCTTGATCATGACCTTCTGGTCTCCAAACTTGTGAGAGAATAAGATTCAAGCATTTGACCGCCTTGGTCTGGTTGTGTTCTGTGATGGCAACCTCAGCAGTTGGATGAACTCTTCCACTAACTCCTTGTGTCTCTAACCCATAATTCCATGCAGAACACATTCTCTCCGTCTGTAACACAGATAGCATGGTTAGAGCTTCAGTCTCTGCTCTTCTGAAAGATGAGCACCCACCCCTTCCTAAGACCCGCCTTCTGTCTATTTCCTGTAGCATCACACTCACACACAGTCTCATGAAGCCTCCCAACAAAACTGTTTTCTCAGGATAAATTTTGGTGTTGCAGGACATTGGATATATCTCTGTTTCTTCTTCATTCATATAAGCAGAATTAAAAATTGAAAATAATTTCCTCTTAGAAAATTCCTCACATATTAGTGATAAAATAATTGTGTATTTTCTGTTTCTGTGTTTGCCTTGTTCCCTGATTTTATTGTTGTTCACCTGGAAGTTCCGAGGCTCTCTTTGGAGGGGTCTTAAGTTACAATATTGTTCCCACGCTTTGGTGGTTGTCTGTCTAAATTTCGCTTCATCTCAAGACATGTCATTCATAGGGAGCAACTTGCAGGGGCTTTCAGAGGCAAAAAATTAGGATAATCAGACCTTCTAAGCAAAAATGACAATAGTGGATAACAGTATATTGAATAACATTCATATATATCTCTAAGTCATTAGTATTACCTAAAGGGTTAAAGGACTTGGCAGAGATGAAAAGTCAGTGGTGAACAGGCAAACATCACTTACTATTTTTGATATCATGAAAAAAATTCAGTTAAGGATTCTCCATGGATGCTTATACCAAGGACTGGATAATTGTGGGATAGACTGTGATAGCCCCAAAGCAGCAGCTCGTGAGTTCACTCTTAATTGCATTCAGGAAGTCGTACTTCCTTAATAATAAGGATGTACAATGTTCTCCATCTGATGATCATAGGTAGCATAATCCACACCACCAATCATACTTTAAATGTCAAAGAAAGTCTCTTTTCTCATTTCTCATAACTCCTCAATATTTCGTTTTTTCTATCTCTTTATAAAGGTAGTATCTCCTTAAATATCTTTTAAAATGATAGATAAAATTATTTTAAGCTGTCCTCTGTGTGAATAATAATCTTTTTTCTACAAATATTGCTTTATCTATGGAAGTCCTGTGTGTGTGTGTGTGTGTGTGTGTGTGTGTGTGTGTGTGTGTGTGTGTGTGTTGTAGACTTTACTTAAAGACAAGCATCTTTTGATAGCCAAGAGTGGAGAAGCAGGAAACCATGAGTTCTATAGTCTAAGTGAGGTTCCTTCAGTATAAGTACATTTTCGTTACTTGCTGAGCTTTGGCTGACATCAGCAATGAAACGTAAAGTTCAGGGCTTCTTTATAGTATTTGAGCTCCCTGGTGTCTGTGGGTCTAGTTCAAGGTCCAGCCAACTCATAACAGGCAAGTTGCAGTTTTCCCTCATGCTTTTCTATGTCTGTCTTAAACTGTCCCAGCATCTCTTTTCCAACAATTTTCCATCCTCCAGAAATTATTTATTCTTCTTATCCTCAGATGTCCCATCTCTAGCTCTGCTTGTGAGATTTCACAGCATTTTCCCCCTCTGCTGGACTTTATTTTAGCGGTTGTGACCACCAACCACATTAACTCAGTGGCTCATGATGTGGGTTTATTTCCTGGTCATATTGCATGAGAGTATGTGGTCAGTAGTTGTCCGGCTTGATGGTGCCTGGCTTCCCTGGGCTCCCAGTGCCTTCCCCTCATGAATGCCCAGGGCAAATCAGCAGCCCTTATCTGAGTGAGACTCTGTTCCGATAGGGAGAACAAAGACGCAAGAAGTCTAGTGCCAAGCCGTTTGGTTTGAGCCCATTTAAAGTCTCTACTTGAAGTGTGACATTTAAATTTCCACTCATGTCCCATAAGACAAATACAGCCACTTTGCCAAGATCAAAGTAAACAGAACAGGACAGCTAGCGAAACATATTCCTTCTACAGGAAGTGCCCCCACAGATTAACACACACACACACACACACACACACACACACACACACACACACAATCCAACTTCTTGTTTCATATGAAATTACTTAAATTCTTGTGATTTGTTTTAATTTTTAAGCTTCTTAAATTATATATAGGTGTGCATGTGCATGTGTGTGTATGCGATGGTGAATGAGTGGAAGGCAGAGAATAACTTGCGGCGATTGATTTTTTTCCTTCACCACATCAGTCTTGGGGTTTGAACGTGAGTCCACAGGCTTGCGACCAACACCTTTACCCAAGCCGTCTCTCCAGCTCCACGGTTTCTTTGTCTGAAAGATGAAGAAAACGGTAGTAGTAGTTCCATCAGAGCATTGACAGAGAGAAAGAATTAGTAAATGTGGTTAGAGGCTCTGATGAGTTTGGAGCACAGAGTAAGGGCCGACTGAGTGCTGGTCTTCATGACTTTGACTAAAACCATGATTGACTTGAAGACACATCCTTAATAACCTGTAAATGCTTCTCTGTGGGAAATGGTTCTGGGAAAGGCACTCTCTAGTTCCAAACCAGTGTCACACTGAAGTGCGTAGGAAGGGCAGGTGCACGCCCTTCCCTACAGGGCCCTCTGCTTTCCATCAGCCACAGAACTCCAGTGTGATACACTCAAAGAGCAGAGCGGACTTTGCAAGTCAAGGCCGCTTTCAGGATACACACTTGAAAACGACTGAAATTCAGAACTCCAGGCACTCAAAGAGGTTTTGATAATTTGATAGTTCCTTTCCATTATACAAACCTTAACTGTTAAACAGAGATGGCAGTCTGGCAGGGGGCAGACAGTCTTTCTACATCTGGTTTCTCTGAACTGAAAGAATCAAAGGAAAAAGAATGTGATGATATTTTGCTCCGTTATTTTTGGAATTATATTATCAAATAAACATTTGGGAGCTCAAAATGATTTTTCCCAGCTTGAGGTTATATTTAATCCTTTCATTTATTTCCTTTTCATTTCTTTTCTTAATGAAGTTAATTTATTGTCTAGGAACAAGTTCTCCAGTTTAGGCAAGTACTCCTAACCTCCAAGTATTTTTATGTTACCGATTCACATAATCTATCTTTGAGCTGGGACTCTGGGAAAAGTCAGATTGCTATCTGTACTTAGAACAAAACAAGAACTCATGAAGGCCATAAAACAATACTTGTCTCCTCCCTCATTCCTCCTCCAAAAGGAAAATGTTCAATTTTAAACACTTTGATAATATTCATCTGCGGTACAAAAATACTCTTAAATATTGTGAATAAGAAACTTGACTGTGGAGGCATCCCAGACTTGAGTATTTCTGGAAAGACGTGATCTTTTGAGCAGGACCAGTCAACTCTAGGTATTTAAGAAGGATAAGGTAATCACATACTATCATCTCATTAGTTTTGGATGCTATTCTTGAAAGAAATTGTATTTTGTGGTATTTAAAACCTAATAGACTTTTCAGTAAGTCTGGAGAGAAGGCAGTTGATTAAACACTGACATCTAGCATGGAGGAGAGAAAACATTAGACTTGAAAGAAACAGAAGTTAGGGGAGGCTGAAGGCTGGCGATGGTTTGCATCTGTGGACTTGTATCTACGTGTGCTGGGGAGGTAGCGATGGGATCCTGAACAGCATCAGAAACTGCTCACATACGCAAACCATTGAGTCAGGCTACCAGTTCTGTGAATGCTAAGGACGGCCCAAGAAATTCAGGAGCGATGCACATGGCTTGAGCGCAGCAGGAAAGATCACCAGCATGGTCTGTAAGCCATTGGCGAAACCCAAGGCTTTCGATAGGGCAGTGCAGTGGATCCTGGCCTGTGCACTGAACTGTCCACTTCCATGCTTTATTCCTAGGTTCTGCCATCAAATACGATAAGGTTCGTGTTACGTGACTGTAAAAACATTTTCCAATTGACCTGTATTATTGTGTCTGAGGTTTATTGCAAATTTGAGCTTGACTTTACAAAAAGAAAAACTTGAAAACATGTATGTACCCAGGTTTTTACCTAATTAATGCTAAGAGTGTGTCATCCAACATGTGTGTATGTGCATGCTCGCATGTGTGTATGTGTACGTGTGCATGTGTGTGTTGCTGCGTGGGCTTAGTCTGCCCTGTGCATTTAACCAGCTGAGTTAGACCACTGCTATCTTCGCACTTTTGAAGAGAAACTAGCCTCTTCCCCAGCTTTAAAATTTCCCCTCAGGTTACAGGAAGAGGAAAACGCATTTGAGTGGGCTGTCGACATCTGGCAATTTGTAGGGTCTTGAAGCAATTCCATTAGCCTCGCAGCAGCATAATTGACTGCAGGCAGCGGTCCCTCACTGCATAGCTATGCATCCCACAGTCAACTGTGCATGGGGTGGGGGAGCTTCTGGCAGCTTTTATGGAGGATGAAGTGTCTCAGCTGCACGTGTTTCAGCGCCATGCTCAGGATGCCCTCAAAGACGAGATTTCTGTCTTGGAGGCGAAGGATGTGGACCATCAAATGAGGCAGAGCTACTGTTCTTTAAAGATGCAGAACGCAATGTGATTCTTGGAATGAAATAAACCAAAAGGAGCTTCCGGGTTTATCTTATTGTACCCTGCCTCCTTGGGAGAAAGAAAGCCTGCTCTATTGCATGTCACAGACTAGGAAAGAGGCAATGTGCTTGTGCTCACAGAGTCCATGGGCACAGGCTCAGGCCGTAGTCACTGGAGATAAGTATGTATCAAAGGCATCACTGCTAGGCTTGGCAGTGCACAATAAAGCAAAAGCAATGTCTGCTCATGGTAGGCAGGAGAATGACCTTCCCATGCTGTGTTTGTGGAATTACAAACTGGAGCTAAAAGGTTAGAGGCTACCCAAATGGATAACCACACACTTATAGACTCCCAGAGACTCTGTGTAAAAATTTTAACGCAGAGCCATTATCATCCCAACAACTGAGGACACACAAACAGGAGTATCTATTGAAATATCATTTGTAAATAAAGATGAATTGGCAACGGTGTGGATGCCCATCCCTAGGAAGTAAGCAAAAAAAAAAATCAGGTAAAACTGAAAAGTTTAGTACTGGGGAGGTGGCTTGGCTAGTAAAATGATTGCCACGGGAGCATGAAAGGCAGAGCCCAGAACTCTGACACCCACCTGGAAGCTAGATACATCGTCAGGTAACTCTACTCAAGAGCGGGGGAAGCAGAGGCGATCCACGGAGTTTACTGGACAGCCATGTGAGCCAAATTAGTGAGCTCTGGGCTCAGAGGAGACTCGGTCTCTAAAACTAAGGTGGAGAGTGGTTGAGAAAAACACTGGACGCCACCTTTTGTTCTCCACCTGTATAAACATGCACATGCATGTACACAATAGAAGGATGAGTGCATATTTGTCGCTAAATAAGGTTGGCATTCTGGCAAGTCTCTGGTCACTCTTTACTGCGACTTTATTTTCCTCTGTTCTTTGTGAACACTTCCTGTCGCTGCTCTCATCCTATTTAGTACTTTACAGAGGATGGAGGAGGGGTCGTTGGTGATATAGATTAGATCTTTGGAGAATGGACAAGTGGTGAACTCTGTCATAGTTTTCTGAGCCTGCAGCATCTTAGGGGAGAAAAAGAAACCCAGGGAAACCTGAAGACCCCCGCAGGAAGTACACAGACTCAAAACTATTTCCATAGTAATAAGGACAGCTTTTACTTATCGTCTTTGCTCTTACACTTTCAAAACATTAGGTGGGGGTTTCCAGAAGATCCGAGATGTGAGATATTGTCATGAATTGAATGCAGAATCAGATAAGAGAGTCCAGCTGTGCTCTTTTAAGGCCGGCCTTAAGGAGATTTATGGAAATGTAAAACGGTGCCATGCCGTTCTTCTCAGAAAAGCGTTTTGCATTTGGAAAATACAGGGTTTGAAATAAAAGTCTGCTGTTTACATTAATTCTATTTGTTTCTGCTGTTTAAAATTATTTAGCAAATACTTTTAAATACCCTTTTAAAACATGGCTATAAGCCATATATACAAAAAGGCTTTTGTAGTCTCAATAATTAAAAATATTCATTTATGTTTATGTATGTAAATGAATGTGTGCTTGTATGAGCTTATGGCACATGCCTGCAGGTGTCCTGGGGGAGCCAGAAGAGGACACCAGATCTACTGAACTCCCGGAGGTACAGGCATGGTGGTATCACTTGATATTGGTGCTGGGAACTATGCAACAACAGTGAGCATTATTAACTGCTGAGCCATCTCTCTAGTCCCCCAATGACTATTCTTTGAGGATGCCATGTATGTGCATATGCATTATAATGATTCTCAATAGGTTTCTTTTTTTAAGCGTGTAGTAGCTGTCCTGAGTCAGTGGGGTCTGAGGAACTACTGGTCTATATGATGCTGAAGTGTGATTATAGAACGTAGACAGATTACTCAGGTTTCCTTATGGGGAAGAAGAGCTTTGCCAGACTAATCCAGCATTCTCGGCTGAAAAGTCCATGAGTCAAACCAAATTAAAGTATTGAGTTAAGGTAAAACTTACACGGACAGATGGAGTTTTCCATCTGAAAGAGCAGCTTGAAAGGAGAATTTTTATCCAGCAGTTATTCAGTAACTGCTTTTTAATTAATGAATTAATTTTGAGATGAGGATTGCCTTGAACTCACAGATTTCTAGCTGTCTGCTTTTGCCTCTCAAGTGCTGAGTTAAAGGCTTGTGCTAGCATTAGGATATCAATAAAAAATTAAATATGCATAGCTTAATTCAAATATTATAATAAATAACAGAATAAAACACATCATAAACTGATATTTGATTCATTCATCAGGTTTTTGATTCTTTGTAAATTTCCAAGGAAATCAAATCCTGGGATATTTGGGTTTGGCAAAGAGCCTGATTGTAATCACACATTAATAGTGATGGTAGTCCATTTGCTATATAATCTATTTACTTGGTCATGCCATACTGACAACAGAGCACTGAATCCATCAGTATGGATTAAGTAACAAACAACTCCATTTCTCAGTGGCTGAAGCTTTTATATTTCCCTTCATGTTGTCTGTTCACTCTTTGGGAATAGTTGGAGGTGCTCCTCTGTGTATTTCTGTACACCACAGTCTCAACATGCATCATCACACACAGGGGAATGGAGTTGGAATGTCAGTCACCAGCAATTCTTTCAGATATTTTCTGTAAGACAGAAATCTTTTAACCAGTTCTATGGTCTTACTGTCACTGGAACCCATTCAGTCCTCACCTAGGCTCTTAGTCCTCCACATCACATCCAGGGAAGCCAAAGGAGATACATAGAGCACAGTGCAGAAGACAGAGTTTACTATAAAGTGGTGTTCCATGATGGAGTAAGAGTGGATGATGGCCAGAGGAGGAGGAAATGTTCTCAGAGAATAAAAGTGGCAATGGCCAGTGGAGACCCTGGTGCCAGCTCACATTTTGAGGTAGGCTTTGTACTGCCTCTTAAAGTAACAAGAAGCATTTTCCTGAGAGCAGTTTCTTATCTAGTTAATTGACAGGTCCATTTGGTGTAACTCTTATGGAAAGAGACCATGGTATGTCTTTGTTCTTCACCAGAAGGCCTCCTGCAAGATGGGGAAATTTAGGGTCATGTTCTTATCTAAGGCCAGAGATACAACTATGATCCCATTTCTTTGATTAGTATCCAAAGCACAGCCTTTTCAGCTTCTGGCTTTTCTGAGTGCTCCATTCTCAACAACCTTCAAATCTACTAACGTCTAAGGAGGTAGCTGGCATAGCTGAACTCCGGAAGCCAATGGTACAGAGGCTGCGAGGGGCCTGGTGAGATGTAGTTAAGGAGAAGTAGAAGTGAATGGAGTTAACACAGAAATCTAGAATTGCTTTTGACAAGAGCCGCCTAAGGAAAATAAATTGCAGTAAATGTCTAAGTCGAGATCAGAGAATTTATCCAGCTGAATCAAATTCAAGAAGGATATTTCCCCAGCTGAATTAAACATCTTCCAGCTGAACCAAACGTCCCGTGGTATTGGTTTCCCCTCATCCTTAGCCTTCTAGCTTCATTCCTTGGCTCCCCTTTCTGATGTAATACCAGATGGAGATGCTAATTTAATTCAGACTATTTACTTTTGTCTTAAACATAACTTTTTCTGACAATGTTAATTCACTAATTCTCAATTCTGTGGATTAAATTTATGGAAGGAAAGAACTGCCTTATACCACCAGCGAGGACCATAGGACTGGAACGCACCATGTGAGTGAGCGTGCACGCATGCACATCCATGCATGTGTGTGAATTATTTCCGGGGGTATACAAATCTAAATAAATAAAAGCATAGACTTTTTAATTTTAGAAAGAGGGCCCTTTTCGTGTCAACTATGATTAGTGCCCAAGAACCCTAATATGATTTTGTGCTCTATGTTGAAAGAAGTTTCAGAGTTCGTGATAAGTTGAGTTTATATCTTTGCTGGATAAGTTGATAGACTGAGCAGTATGGCTGCCATTGTCTGGATGTGAGCAAACATACATGGAAAATGGTGAGAGCTGACATTCAATTCTAGGTCTGTGATGCAAAGGGAAACAAGACTTCATATTTGGGTATTCCCACGAGAAGAAAACTGTCACTTTTAAGTGAATTGATACAGGTTGGCAAGAAAGAATTGGTTCCCAGTTCTAGGTCTGAGTGTATATCATAACACTTTGGTTCATAGTCTTAGGGCATTTGGACAAAGATTCCAAGTTACATTGGTTGTTACATTTCATTCATTCTTAGGAAAAACAAAATTGAAACCCCATCTGAAGAGGATATGAAATATAAATAATAGGTGAAAACTAATCAATTTACAGAATCTACAAAGTCAGTCAGTTCAACGTCACATGCGGTGCTTGGGTCCACTTTGCAATATTCAAGCAATGGTATTCTTAAAACTTACCAGTGTGAGTCTGCTTCATCCTGCATGGCTTAGTCCTGGAAACCTGACTAGGAAGAGGAAGGAATGAAGAAAGGAAAGGCACACAGGCATACATACAGAAAAGCTGGGATCGGGTGGGATGTGATCTCTCTAATGGAGTGGCGCCAGCTACCCAGCAACCCTGAGCCTCAGTGTGTTCACTACTTACATCAGGAGGGGGAGAGATTAGCTAGGCTCAGTGGTGGTCTCTGTACTGAGCAGTCTCAGGTTGCAGTCATCCAGGAGGAGACCACTCCAGCAGCTAGCTTTTGAACACACTGGCCAGTGATTCATAAACACCCATTCTTGGACCAGAGGAGGACTTTGTCAGTTCCCATTGGTCCTACATATTGTTCCTTTCCGATAACAGACACTCATTCAGGACTTCATCTTCTCTTCACACATTCACTCAAGGCTTCCTCAGCTCCTCACCACAGTTGTCACAACTGTCCCACTCATTTGGCTTTTGTTTTTGGACGCATACGAGAGTTACAGTTGCAACTTTTATTATGCTAATGTCTATTCCTTAGTGAACTTGCATAGTCAAAATGAGCTCTATTATTATGAATATGAGAAGTATTTTATTATCCCATTTGCCTTGCACTTCAGTTCCAGAAAGTATGAATTAATATTGATCACCAATCCCTGTTTCATACATAGGTAAACTGAGGCATAATACGGTTAAAAGTCTTGATGTAGGCAGTGAAATCACTATACTAGGTGTGCAACAATTAATACTTATGCTTTGAAATATCACTTGAGACTTCTGTGGGACTGAGCCCATGTCAGCAATCTTAACAGGAGTAGCCCCAAGCCAGAAAATTCCATGGGAACAGGCCCCAGCAAGTGACCTCTTCAGTAGCAAGCCCAAGCTAGTCACCTCCATGGGAGCAGGCCCCAACAACCTCCGGGATTGCAGAGTGACTTCTAGGATGCTAGTTCAAACCACTACCCAGTTAAACTTTCAATCAGCATAGATGGAGAAAAGAAGACATTGCATGATAGGACCAGATTTGACCAATATCTAGCCACAAACCCAACACTACACAAAGTGCTAGAAATGAAACTCCAACCCAAGGAAGTCAGCCACATCCACAAAAACATAGAGACAATAGATGATCTCACAGCAGCAAATCTCAAAGTAGAGAAAAACACACAATAACATCATCAACAACAAAAACTAACATAATAGGAACTAACAATGACTGGACATTAATATCCCTAAATGGACTCAAGTCACCAATAAAAAGACACAGGCTAACAGACTGAATATGAATACATAATACATTCTTGTGCTGCATACAAGAAACATACCTCAACCTCAAAGACAGACATCACCTCATGCTCAATGATGCCCTTTGCTTTCCCTGAAGGACTGAATTAATTCAATAGTCCATTTAAGAAAGATATTATGAAAGAAGAATGGTTGGAAATATGATCACTGGCCTCTTATTCCATAATCAGATGTTTCTATTCACCAAAACTAAGAATTGGATCACATTGACCATTTTCTCAGCAAAACAATAAGAGATGTGTAGAATACCCACAAAGAAAAAATGCTTATTTTGTTTTTACAACTGATGACAGTTCTGGGATTCTCACTACATTTCTTTTTGCTTTTATTACTTGTAACACTCCTACTTTTCAAATTCAGTTTCTATAAGGAATGACCAACTCCATAGTCTATAATCCAAGTGTTTGTTCTGAACTCATCAACTTCTTAGCAGAAACAACCTGAGCAGACTGCAGTTTGAGACTACTTCTTTATGGAAGATCCACTGAGACTAGCTAACTCTTCCTTCTCCTGATACATATAATGAACACACTGAAGTTCAGGATTGTTGCATAGCTGGTGTCTCTCCATTAGAGAGATCACAGTCCTCCTGATCCCAGTGTTTCTGTATGTATGTCTCTGTGTGCTTGTCCAAGAATTGAGAGAACAGCATCCATAAGTTGGTGAGGCGACAATAACCCTCTTGAAAGTATGCAGTTTTGCTCCTGTGAGAAATGTGTATTTCTTACAGCCAATTGGGAACTTTGAATAGCATTGCATAACCATCATGAAGTGTTGACACAATTGACCATGAAATTGATTCTTAATGTGCACCCAGCCCTGTGCTCAGCAGGGTAGCTAATTTATCAGTGATTCCTTCACTTAGCACACATTTATCGAGCAACTGATTAATGGCAGGCATTACTGTTCCATGTATATGAATGAACAGGAAGGAGCCTTCCTCTCCCGGTGCTTACACTCTACAGAGAGAGAAGACACAGTAAGAAATTAACAATAATAAGCAAGTGTACCCTAGTGTATATTGTAGGGATAATGGTAAAGAGAAATCTATAGAAATGTAAAAAATGCAGAAAACAATCAAATGTTGGCATACAAAAAGTTCCACAGTAGCTCAAAATGGAGTACAATAAAGTTTTATTTTTCAGGGGATAAACTCACAGAAAGAGTAGTGATCTGCGGTCCTCTGCATGTGCTAGGAACTCGAACTGAATCCAGTAGCCAAGAGGTCTGAGCATGATTTTCGTCAGCATTTATAGTACATGAGACCACGCCCAAAGTGGGCTGGTATCTTAAAGGTTATTGGCTGAAGGAGTTCCCAAAGTACCTCCCCCTTTTGTCTAAATAAGAAAATCCTAAGCCTAATACAAAACTACATAGAATAAGAAAAAAATCTCAAGTATTGTCCAGGGAAAAGAAGAGGCAAAAACATACATAGAAATTAGAATTGCAACCAGCATGAACATCATCAAACAAGAAATTATATGCTAAATGTTTCAATAGTTATCCTATCCTAAGGAGTCTTATATTAAAATGGCTTGACTAAGTCATGAGAAGAAAGTAACTATTACTAACTAGTCTTCAACCCATCAAAGACCTGAGAAGGGAGCTAATATTACTTGAGTATACAGGAAGCATAATCAAGCAACTTCCAAAATGTGCAAGAAATGACAGAGACAATTGGCTACCTGGGAAATTACTGAAAGTCTCATTTGCAATGTTGAGGTAACCAAATTTGGCTAAGGCCTGAAGTAACTGTCAGACCATTTCCAGAAGCAGAAAATCTTGAAATACTGTCTTACCCTGTCTTGGCAAGATTTGGCAGTCTTTTTGCATGTATCCCACTTGTCCAGTCTGGATACCATGCATTTTGTCAGTGGTTGAGACAGGAGCAGTTTTTTGCCCAAAGGCCAGTTTTGCCAAGAGAAAACAAGCTCCAAGTGGAGTGTTTTTGGTGCCCAACATTTTCTCAGGAACAGATAGGTGCTTCCATGAGCAATTGTTTCTCATGTTAACAGAATCCTAAGTTATTTAAATGCCATATTATACAGTTCTTTGAAGTGTTTGAAGATTGCCGATTTATGCAGAATACAATCTCTATGCATCTAAAGAACCTGACTAATCTAAGTATGACAAAAATGAATGACAATTGACCTGTAATTCATTTTTTCTTTTTTTTTGATTTTTGTTGAGCTCTACATTTTTCTCTACTCCCCTCCCTGTCTCTCCCCTCCCCTTAAAGCCTCTCTCAAAGTCACCATGCTCCCAATTTACTCAGGTAACTCAGACCTTGAAAGACAATTATCACATGTACTCACTCATAAGTGGTTTTTAAACATAAAGCAAAGAAAACCAGCATACAAATCATAATCCCAGAGAACCTAGACAACAATAAGAATCCTAAGAGAGATATACATAGATCTAATCTACATGGGTTGTAGAAAAAGAAAAAAGAAATTGACCTGTAATTCTTTCTTGATTTTTATTGAGCTCTACATTTTTTTCCTGTTCCCCTCCCTTTCTCTCCCCTCCCCTCTTCTACCCTTCCTCAAGGTCCCCATGCTCCAAGTTTACTCAGGATATCTTGTCTTTTTCTACTCCACATGTAGATTAGATTTGTAATTCTTAAAAACTACATAGCTTAAATACTAAGTGTTCATAGTTTAAAAAATTAAACAATCTTTAAACAAAAGTGAATCAACTGAGTACAATGATCTCAAAATGTAAACAATATATAAGTATCTTGATCAGAGGTAGAAATGTATAGTGTAATATGATAAATATATCCTAAAACTTGTATCAATATACAAAATATCTTAAGTAAAGGTAGGAACATGCATGCATATAATATAACAAAATAACATTGCATAGGTGCACAAATATTATAAACAGAAATACAAGCATATTTAATATAACAAATACAATTTGAATCAATATACAAGAATCTATACCAATGCAAATTGTCTATAAATAATATTTCATAAGCCATCTCAGAATTACTATCATTATTAGTGTGAGTAAGCTAACACTAAACTATCTATTATCCCATCCCATCCATTTCCCTTTGTTTCTTAAGAGAGATCTGAACTGTGCCCATTTACCATTTATAATTAACTCTTTTAAAGTGAAAAGAAACATTTATAAACAATGATTTGAGAATTTGGGTGCAGTTTTCTGCAAACTGCATCCTGCTGTTTATTAGGTGAAGTATTTTTAAGGGTTCATGGAGATATTTCAGGGTTTCTTGTTCCATCAAACTATATTAGCCTGAAATTAATCCACAGGTTTTCATGTTCTGTGTGTGGAAACAAAAGCAGAACCTCTTTTCCAAAGCAACATATATTTAGACTCAAATTTTGAAGTCAAGATACCTTTATGTTGGTTTGGGATAACAGCTCCACAATTGAATGTCTCTCTACAGTTAGCTCATTGACAGTCAAAAGATATAAAGAAAACATATTAATATAATAATCCATACTCTCTGTGTATATTCCATCTTTATGTGGCTTATTTTTCTTTACTCTTTTAATCTATGACTATCTGTACTCTTTTATATTACTTTTACTGTCTCTTTAAAGGCTTTTTAAATTTTCTTTTATTTATTTTTTATTGTTTTTGAGGTTATTGCATTATAAAGTTTTATCTGCTCACCTTCCTCCCTCTCTCCTTTTCTTTTACCCTCCACAATGGTGCCCACGTTACCAATTTACTCAGGAGGTCTTGTCTTATTTTCCCTACCAGATAGTTTAGATCCATGTATGTCTCTCTTAGAGTCTTCATTGTTGTCTAGGTTCTTTGGGATTGTGAATTTTAGGCAGATTTTTTTTTGCTTTATGCTTAAAGTCACTTATGACTGAGTACATATGATATTTATCATTCTGGGTCTTAGTTACCTCAATCAATATGATGTTTTCTAGATACATCAATTTGCCCACAAATATCAAGATGTCATTTTTTTTCTGCTGTGTAGTACTCCATTGTGGAAATGCACCACATTTTCCTTATCCATTCTCCAGTGAGGGGCATTTAGGTTGTTTCCAGATTTTGGCTATGGCACAATGCTGGCTTGAACTTAGTTTAACACACTCCCTTGTATCCACTACTGTGGAGGTCACTGGCTCTAGCCTGCTTTGTTTTATTTTTTTAAAAACTATTTCTTTTTATAACTATCTATACTCTTTTTCTTCTTTCTTCCAAGCCTGTGTACATTTATTAAACACATTGTGACTCATTTAGAGGTCTTTTTTTGTCTGAATCTGTCTTTATTGCATATCTGTAATCATTTCTGACCAGGAGCACCTCTTAAGATGCTAAGTGGCATGGCTAGGACTAAGGCTGCTATGCATTTTGGTTCCATCTACTCCAACATGGCAGATGAATGTGCACCACCAGCTCTGTGAGCCATGCTCACTGCTCCAGCTCCAAGGTTGCAGTGGGTCTATGTTGCCATTAAGCAACTTGTAGTACTCTACTCATGAATCCCATTTAAATGCTCCATTATAGGACCTTGTGAAAGAGCCAGATCCATGCTCTGATGCCACCATGAACCAGGAAGTTGACTTGTAAAGAAGCTACGCCATTGAGTGCAGTCATCAAACTGAGCCTATTCGAAAAAATGCGGCTACTAAAAAGCTGCATTTGGCTCCTATTTTTGTGTGTCTATAAACCCTCTTTTTTTTATTAGGTCTTATGTGGATCCATGCCCCAGACAATGAGTGGGTGCCAGTTTGTTGGCATACAAAATATAAAGAGTTCCACAAGATCCTGAAATGGAGTATAACAAAGGTTTTCTTTTTTTTAATCTGTAGATAAATTCATGGAAAGAGTAGCAATCTATATTCCTCTGCATGTTCTGGAACTGGAACTGAATCCAGCAACCAAGAGGTCTGGGCAAGTTTTCAATCTGCATTTATAGTATATAAGACCACACCCAAAGTGGACCGGTATCTTAAAGGCTATTAGCTGAAGGAGTTCCCACAGCAATCAAGGAAAAAAATAACAACACACACACACACACGTACAGAGAGAGAGAGAGAGACAGAGACAGAGAGACACAGAGAGTGACAGAGAGAGAGACACATAGAGAGAACAATAGCCATTTATTTACCAATTCTGGAGACTAGAAGTTTGAAATATGGGTGCCAATAGGACTGGGTTCTAATGAGGGCAGGATGTTGAAGGCCTTTTTTACTGTGTCATCTTAGGGTGAACAAAAGATTCTCTTCCTTTTATGGCATTAACCTCAACTGATATTCTCATGACCTCATCAGAACCTTATTACCTTAATGGATTTCAACCTGTGAGTTTTAGAGACACAGAAATTCAGCCCATTAACGTGTACATGCATACACACTCAAAGATTGAGGATGGCTTTCAGATAAAGTGGAACTTGTCCAGAGGACTATGGGAAGTGGGTCAGTTATCTAACATGGCTACAAGCATTCCAAGAACAGAAGAAGCTCATAGGCCATAAATCAGACATGAGTTGGGGGTGTTTAAAGGACATTGTAGAACTCAGAATGGCTGTGAGGAGAGAACAGACAAAGGGGGAACAATGACTGACGGAATGGCTGGGTAAATAAGTTGTTGCCACACAGGAAGCCCATTTCTGACTAGGCAGGCTGAATAGCAAAAGAGATTTTGAAGCAGGGGAATGGTTTTATATATAGTGACGCTGTACTTAGGCCTCCATTCCTGACACATGGAGAAACATGGGAATCATGTGCTAACAGAAATGCTCTCAGGGCTACAGTTTATTGATTGATGTTCAGGGTCTACACTCATTAATCATCTTAGTACTGACACTTAGTCAGCCTTTGTCTGAAAATGCAGTCTGATCCATAATTCCTACATAGTCTCTATTCTTGTGAGACCTCATTATTTTAATGTAACTCATCAGATGTTCAATAGTTGATTAAAACAAGTGAGTATTTAACAGTTTCATGAATATTAATATGACATGTGGGTTCAAATGTAAGGAAGTAAAATATTCTATTTCATAACACATTATTCATAGATTATTACAAGGAAAACAGTAGGTGTTTCCTGTACAAGCTTGTTCACACCACCCAATTTTTCCAATGAAAACTTCCTTGCTGAGTTTTCTTTCTTCTTAGTAGTCACAGAACAGGTTGCCCTGGCAATATCCACTTCTTAACCCAGTTATGTATATGAAGAGGGTGACCATCTGAATGAATCCTGTGTGATCAGATGTAATTTTCTCAGAAGTCAGACGCAATGTGTTAAGGGAGTGTTGGTTTACCAGACTCATCTTCCTGAGAAAAAAAATCAGCTTTCTTCAGCATGGATTAAGAAAACAACTGATGTATCAGTCAGTGAGTGATCTGATGATTGCCTTTCATCAATTTGCATTTAAAATAATGCTTGATATTGTTACTCAGTATCAAACTCAATCCACATGGCATAATAAGGAGAGAAGAATGTCAAGACCCAGGATAGGACCGCCACAGGAACAATATTGAACAGATTGTCCAAGGCAAATCTTCTTCTAAACCGTACAGTTTTTAGAAAGAGATAATTACTTTTAATGAAAGAAAATTTTGATGAGGTTGTGAGCATGAGAATAAAGGACATTCGTATCACAGGATGCTTACTGTCTTAAGATGTGACATTTGCTCTGTGATCTTCCAAGACATCGTTTCTACATGAACTGAGAATCAAGTCATTCTGTGTGTGACAATACTTGCTCCACACACAGAGGAAAAGAGGGTTTTGATGTGTCTGTCTCCAAACCAGCAAATAAGCACCACACATACAATGCTTTTCTCTTTTCAGTTTCCACTTCACTAGATTTCAGTGTTAAATTTGAAGGAATGGTTGATGGCAACTTTTGCTTTCTGAAAATTCTCCTGCCTAGCTTTCTAGTTTACTAAGTTTCTTCACTGGGGCTAATCTCTTCAGAAAGGGCACTCTCTTTATTTCTAGCCTCCTTTGCTCTTTCCTGGGAGACCTTGTTTCAGGTGAGTAGCTTACAGGAGATACAGAACAGTATCATTGTCCTCTCTTATTATTCCAATGTTCACTTTGAAATACATATTTCACTTTGCAATGTGAGACCTTTGTATTCTTTGTATGTAAGACCCTGTCTTCAGAAAGTTCAAACACTCCACCTCATTGAGTTCAACACAGGCCAAGTGGTTTAATTGCCTTATCGGAATAAGAGTGGAGTGACATTTGCCCCTAAAACCAATTCTTGCTTAGCCATCTCTCTCTGAGAATCCTACATGATCATTTTATTTCCTCTTTACTGGTTAAGGAATCTTTACCCAAGTCAAAGTGACAAAAATATTATGTTTTTATCTCTACATCCTATTTTAAGCCTATAATTATCTGAAAAGTCTAAATATAATATAATTTAATGTTATCTATGATATGAAGTGTCAGAGTTCTTTTTCTTCTCCTCCTGTGAGTATTTTTTTTGCCACAGATATACTTATTAAACCTTATTAAACACCAGTTCTCAAGCTTCCATTGCATCATCTAGGGCATATTCTAAGATTTTTGTTGCAATCATATTTTTCTCTGGCATCATAAGTTAACAGTAATATCTCAGTATTACCAGATCTCTCTGGAGTCCAGAGAGTCTGGATAAGCAAAAGGTTTCAGAAGCTATGCTGATGTACATTTATTGCCTAATTCAGTATGAGTGAGTAGAGTAAAAACTAGATGTGTGTAGAGAACTAGGTAATGTTCTATGATGACAGTAAGTAGGTCAGTAACAAAAGGTAGAAAGGAAATACATAAATTAGGAATAAAAAGCTCAAATGTAGAAAACAGCAGCTGAAATGTGCAGTTCCTCTCATTTCCTAAACAAGGGAATGTTTTCCACCCTTGCAATGAAAATGTTTTGGTCTGCTGGTCTCTGTGAAGAGGTTGTTGTATGTTAAATGCTTTTCAGCTGTTGTGAAGAATAATTAAAACTATCTGGATGTCTACAACCTGTCTGTTAGGGTGGTATCATGTAGGGATGAGGGTTGGTAAGAGGTGATGTTCTGTATCAGAATATGAATGTTGCTATGAACTCCTTAGCATCATCACTCAGTGCATAGGTGAAATGTGTCACTTGCATTGTCAATGATAAAGCCATAGTAGATAGTTAA